>NW_027517885.1:327269-654539 GCF_048772815.1 Callospermophilus lateralis
GAAAAATAGGTAAGCAAAAGCCCCAAAGCAGGGTTTCTCCACTGAGACTTTCCTATTCACACGGATATCTGAGTTTTCTGAGATGCTCTCATTCTCTTCAGCTATTCAGTACATGGCCATTTCACAGAGCTTGGAGGTGGTACATACCTTGGACACAAAACCATGAGCCTATTCCGGATAGATGACTGAATTCAGGAAGAAAACTGGAACTTTGGAAGATAATAGGTATTGCACATCAATAAGGCTAGCCACTCTCTATTCATAAATTGGGCAGGATGAATGCTGGGAGCTTTCTACTAGACACAACACATCCATTGATGCATTCTCTTTACTATTGTCTACAACCACTGACACAGTAAAATACACAGACATAGAAACACTCACCTTGTCAAATGACAAACAAGAAACAGTCCACCCCAAGCCAAACAAACCGACTTTTCTACCTATTCTCAGAAAATGTGAAAACCACATACTCACACCCACACTCAAAAAGGTACCTCCTTCCCCCAAGTATGTCTGTGACTCTATGGAGTGTCTTCTAACTGGTGAGCCATACTATGTTCCCCCGAAATTGCCTCTACAGTCTCGGATCTTGTCTCCTTTTCAAACTCTGTGAAGTTGCCATGAGCCAGTGGTGAGCAACTACCTGCTTTCCCAGGAAAGGACCCTCTTCATAGCTCTCCTGTCATTTTGCCATCCTCACATCAGTAGGTACCAAGAAAATCTGACCCTGTCCTTGGTAAATCCAAACAATTGAGTTCACTGGGACTGGGACTGGGACTGCCTCTGGGTCTCTGGGTTCCTGGATACCATGTTCAGAGAGTTCCATCAACAAGGAAGTTAGGTAGGTCAATTCCTTCAGCAACTGAATGAGGTCACTGCCGTGACAATCACTTTGTCCTAACAGTTGCTTCCAAGAGTCCCATGAGATGGAGCCTGCCCCTACTTCCTGTGACACTGTCACAAGTTAGAATGGTATATCAACCATAGGCACCCAGGAACAGCTCTCCACACAGGCCTGGTTTGGTCCATCTTTACATTAAGAAGAGAGAGGCTGATTCAGACACATCCCTTCAATCTGACCAGGGTTTTTGCCATGGAAGATGACTTTTGCTTTCTTAGTTCCTCAATAGCTGCCTACATCTTATCCAGGGATTATTTCTGCATGGACCTTTGAGGTTCTCAGCAGGTGGAAGAACCCCTACATTCCTGTATTGTAAGACGAACTCTGTACCTGCTCTTCTGTAAAGTGAGATTGAGGGAACAGTGTATGGTTAGGGTTAATAACAGGTTCTATTTGGGTTACTATTCATTCTATGAGTTGATTAATGGTATTGGACACCTGCGATATTTACAAGAATATACAGGTGAAATATAAGTTTGAAAACAGAAATCTAGGTAAGATTTGAAGCCCAGAAAGGCATTAGGCCCTTGAGTGGGATACTTCGCTTTGAATTATATTCTGCACAGTTGTCTCAGATGAATCAATATCAATGGCATAGGACCTTGTACCTTGGATAATTGAATGTCGAAGAGAACATCCAGTCAAAAATGGATAGTCAGTAGGATTAGGACATAAGTCCGTAGGTTTAGTAAGAAGAGTGAGTATAGGAGTGGGAACAAAAGTTCTTTAGCAATAGGCTTTCGGGTAGAGAGTGAAAGTAAATGTCAGCACATGTGAAGAGTCAGTCACAATAATGATCAGTGATACTATGTAGGGAAGAAGATATCGATAGAGACAGTAGGAAATCAGGCAAAGTATAAAGTGAGTGATAGGATTAGACATTTTCAACATGGTTGAGTTTGAATATATAATCTTAGGAAGAAACAAATATGTAGTCACCAATAAAATTGACATTTGAGAGCATTAGGCAACCTGGAAATGGATTTTTTAGTAATGCATGCTCACTTCAATTTAGGCTTTGGTACAATCATAAGTGTGACATTTTCTTTTTGTGTCCAGAATATTACTGTGATAAAATGTATATGTAGAACAGGTGACATGAGTATTTCTTCCAACATTTCTGGGAGCTACATTTTGAAGATGAATAAATTAGTATTGGGGATGCAAATAGATGTACCCTGTGTCTATAAATAGAGAGATAATGCATGAATAGGCCATACTGTAAATAAATAATATAAGTGGTTCAAACTTTAAATAATGGATTGAATTGATATCAGAAAATATACAGGGAATCTTATATTGATATACAATCATTCATTCCATCCAGTTACACATGTAATGGTAATATTAGAGTTATGGTATATCATGAAGAATGTGTGAGTTTTGCTTCAAAATGATTATGGAAATCGAAATGAATGTGTTTGAAAAGACCTGTCATGAAAAGACCATTCAGGAACCCAGGAGGAATACATGTGTTCTGAAGCCGGAAATGATTGAAAGTGAATCAAATGGCCATAAATTTGTGAACTTGTGGATGAAATATATATCCTATGATGTGAATAAACTGAAGAAAATTTAATATACCAGTGTTGAATAAAATGAACTTCAAAATACACATCATGTCCAATAGAAATCTACTTGCATTGATGTTAAACTGTGTCAGTCACTGTAGAAATATTAGGATTGTATGCACCATTCACTTAAGTTGCTTTTCAGTACTAGGAAACAAATAAGTATTTCAGGTGGATGTATATTTCTGAGAATAATCTTGTGAAAAGTTGATAATAAATTCACATACATAAACATGAATGAATTTAGGGAGTGTATATAAGACACATATATTTCATATTTTGAAAAATCTGGAGAGTGTGTGTGTGTGTGTGTGTATATATATATATATATATATATATATATATATATATATATATATACAAAACACACACACAGACAAAAAAATGTAGCAATATATATGCCAAACGAAATTCAACATGAAATATATATCATCCATAGATGCAAAAATATTTATTTCACTGAACATGGATTTATGTATAATGTTGATCTACTAGGAAGCTCACCCAAGGTTGAATTTTCAGTTTCAACAGCGTTTATGAAGAGTGATCTCTTCTCATAATTTGTATCTGCCAAGTCAGCCTCCTCACAAGAATGTACGTGTGATTCCATGTAGGATTCGATATGTGCAGATAAAAATACATGTGCTGAATAGGCTACAGAGAAATGGAGACAGGAATTCACATGTTTGTTAACTTTAAAAACACATGGAGAACTATTTCAATTAAAAATTAACTAGATTTATTACAACTACCCTATATCATGCAAAAGGCAAGTCCAACTATACACCATGCCTCCTCCGAACTGCTTGAATTTCTATTCTGTTTGGGTTATTTTTCTCCATCATATTAGGATTAGTTGTCTGAGTCTAGTAGTGTATGGGTTAGTGTCAGTTGTCCCGGTCGGCCGGACACATCAACGTGGGTAACGAACCTAGTTGGGGAGGAATCGAGGGTCAAGAGGCAAGACAGATGACAGCAAGATAGGAGTTCTGATCATGCTGCGAACTTTTATTGTTCTCACATTCGAATTCATATGCTGCAGATGGAAAAGCTCTCTTATCGGCAGTTGCTGGATGTCTTCAGAAAGTGAGATAACCTCAGGATGTTTCAGGAAGACAGATGGCCGCAGGATGTCTCAGGGAGATAGATGGCTGCGGGATGTCTCCCAGGCAGGATATCTCCCAGGGGGCTGCTTCTTGTCAGTGTAAGGCTATTCTTTGAAGGAGAACTTCCTTCTAGCCCCTGACCTCTCCCCTTTTTTATATAAAATATATGACCATACCTTACTGGCCAATGTTTTAGGGGGTGATAGAGGCTCTGTTTCTGAAGGAGGCCTTAGAATATCTCCTGATCTGAGAGAGCATGTTTACTAGAATATTTCTTGGTGGCCTTGGCATGTTTTTGGAGGAGACGTCTTTGAGGGGGAAGCATGCCGACCGCCATGCACCAGACCGTGTCACTAAGAGGTCTTATGTTTTGGGATCCGTGGATCCATCCTCCTGCAATCCATCCTGCACCCTCCGTTATTGGGGCCTAACATCCTCACTCCATGGGTGCATCCTCCCCCAAACGGAGGGGCCCATGGAGGACGAATCCTTATGGAAATGGCAGAAGATGGTTGGTCAGAGCTGTTACTTATAGTTTTATGTAAGAAAAAGGATCTGTGGGGATGTAAACTTAAGAAATAAGCCTTTGAGAAGGGTAGAACACCCTTTTAAATGTTGGCAGCATGGTCTTCCATCTCCAGATGATGATAGTGGACCTGTATGAGCTTAGAGGCCAAAATATTAATCTGTTCTTTAATAAAGTGTACCAGCCTGTTTATAATGCAGGGGCCTATGGACACCATTAAAAGTAAACCCAACAAAGGGCCTAATAGGGGTACAAGGTAGGGTAGAAATCCATTAAACCCTGTCCAGAGGGGATTTTCAAAAAGTTCCCTTCGTCTCTTTTCTAGATCTTCTTGAAGCTGCTTAATTTTAGAGCGTACTATGCCTGATTTATTGGCATAAAAGCAGTATCGTTCCCCTAAGGCCAAGCAAATACCTCCCTGGTTAGCTGTCAGCAAATCTAAGCCTCGTCTATTTTGAAGAAACACTTCCGCCAGGGAGTCTACTAGGTTCTGCAAATCTTTAATGGTTCCTGATAGAGTTTACACATCATTTATAAGTTGTTGAGACAGGCGAGGTAAGAGTGTATTGCCTGACTAAGCCAGCTGTACCTGTGCCCACAGCAGCTGTTATTCGAAGGCTGGCAAGGAGTTGTAAGACCTGTATTGCCCGCCTGTGTCTTTTCACTAAGGTGTCTAGACTAGGAATGCATAGAGTTTCGTCTCCTAGGACAATAGTTTTATGAGGGAGTAATAAGGCAAGAACACAGCCAACAGTCCAATTTGCTGGAAGCCTGGGGAAGGCCGAGTTTCCTCCACACATAAAAACTGTGCCATTGGGGGGACAAAGATGGGGTGGGTGAGGAATAGTTTTGTACTGTTGAGCAATTTCCAAAGGAAGTAACTCCAACATCAGTATCATACGTATTATTCTGCATCACGCCTAAAAGACATATTGTAAAAGTGCCTATAGGCTGTACTTTAAAAGGAAATCTGGGTTGGCATGTATTATCATCGTCTATGATAGAAGTAATAGAACTGCAATAGGCATGATTGCCCCTGTTGTCATGGAGAGCCAGCAATCACCAGCAAGGGTGGGCTTGGAATTATTAAGGAAGGAGAAGGTAGTTTCCAAAGTATCTAATGTATTGGTATCTAAACCTGGGAGCTGGGATTTAGGCTATATTAAGGGATGATATGTGAGCTCAGGGATTTGGGGTTTCAAAAGTTTGATTATCTGAGGATGCTTGACAGCATCAGTGAATCCTCCACAATCAGAGACCCCTGTAGGTGCCTTAATGGAGCAGCAGGAGGGTTTACTGACAGGGCCTTGGCACCCAGGTGACTGTAGCTTGGTGTATTTGCCATCTCCTCCCCGGGCAAAAAGAACGAGGGTATAATGAATAGTGGTCCCCCCTGCTGCATGAGTTTTAGTTATGGAGGCTTCAAATAATTGTTCTCCCTGCTTGTTAACACAAATTGAGGCCGACGCATAAGAAGAGACATGCATCTCTTGGGTATGCGTTCAAGTTTCAGAACAATTTTGGAGAGCTTTACTTGTACTAGGGGGAATAATCTTTGGCTTGATAACACATACCCATTTAGGCTGATGAACTCCTCCGAGCTTATGGTCAAACTCAGCACGGAGGTAAGCCACCTTAGTCACGCAGTCAGCAGTCTGGGTCCAACTAGTGGGAGCCTGAGTCCAAGATCCTCCCTTGCATTCACAGGGAGGGCCAAAAAGGTACTCCATGATGTTGGAAGGTGGAGGACCAAGGCCTCCATGTACAAACCTGTTCAGCAGAAGTGCCTTAAGCAGGATGCTCACACAGATGGTTGGCTGCATCCTAAAAAGAGGAAAATTTGTCCTCAAGGGGAGGACCTCCGTCCCTATGTTGATGTAAGTCATTATCCTGTTTAACCAGGCGTTCTGGTAACCATCTAGGGCCTGCTTGCTCTTGGTCCAAAACACAAGCTGAGCCTCGTCCCCAGAGGAGGACACAATCTGGGCCTTTCCATTTATTTGTAAGGGGATTGCGCCACATAACAGGTGGGCGAACAGAATTGGACGAGAGATGCCAGTGTCAGTCTGCGGCTGAATGGCCTTCATTGTCTTGAGAAAGAAAAATAAGGGCAAATAATGCAATTAAGGCGATGCCTGGGAGTGGTAAATACAAGTGCAGAAGACTTCAAGGGGGTTAGCCAAGTCTTTAAGGTAAGGTGCAAGGTACCACAAAACTGTTTAAACTCGGCACTGGTATATGCAGGACAATTATTTTTTTTAATATGTATTTTTTTACCCATTAAGGAAAAGGCTGAAACAAGATAAGAAAGGAATTCTTTGATATCCTCTCCAGAATGTGGTGATGCAGAAATAAAGCCGCTGAAGGTATCTATAGAAACGTGTATATATTTGGTTTTTCCAAATTCAGAAAAATGAGTAACATCCATTTGCCAAAACTGATTGGACAGTAATCCTCTGGGGTTAACTCCCAAGTGTTGAATGGGGAGGAAGACAGGGCAACCAGGGCATGCTTTTACTATTTCTCGTGCCTGTTGCCTGGTGATTTTACATAGTTATCGAAGGCTCTGTGAATTTATATGGTGAAGATTGTGTAACTCCGTGGCCTTTTGAATGGAGCCATCAAAAATTGGAAAGATGAAACGAGTTGCTGCATCAGCTTGGGCATTACCTTGTATTAGAGGGCTCGGAAGATCAGAGTGTTCCCTGATGTGTCCTAAGAAAAATGGGTGTTGTCTGGACTGAATTAGCTGCTGAAGCTGGTGAAACAGAAAGCCCACATTGGAAGAAGGCTTAATGGTGGGTGAAATCTCCAGCAGGGGCACAGAATGAGCAATGCAGGCACTGTACGTATAAATATTAACAGGATTATCAAAAAAATGTTTTAAAAACTTGTGTTATGGCAAACAATCCAAAAACTGTGCTGACTGATAGACACTATCAAAGGTGGTAGGCTGGTTATTGACAACAAAGACTGCTCGGCCATTACTGGATCCGTCTGTAAAGACAGTAAGGAATTGAGGAATTGGAGCCTTTTGAGTAATTTTGGGAAAAATAAATGGATGTAACTGGACAAAATGTAAAGGGGGTCTTTGGGGAGGTGATTATCAATTGTTCCCAAAAAGCCTGATAGGACAATACCCCATTCATCCTCTGTCTGTAGTAAATATTGGTTTTGGTCCTTAGTAAATGGAATTAAAATATTATCAGGGTCTTTGACAAAATGTTGTCGAGTTAGCAAACGACCTTTAAAAATAATAGAAGCTACCTGAGCAAGATAAACAGTAATAACCTTGGAGGATGTGGTGGGTAAATGGACACAAAGAAAGGAGTAGCCTTTATTTTTAAAATGTGTATTTCACTGCCGAAATATTCCTGTGGGTGTATGAGGAGTGTGTAAAATAACCAGAACCAGAGGAAGGTTATAAGAATTTTGTGTAACAAACTTTTGGGCAATGGCTTCTGTGACTTGATTTAATGCCTGCCATGCCTCAGGAGTAAGCTTTTGAGGGGAGGAGGGGTGGGAATCACCTCTCAAAATATCATTAAGGGGAAATGTACACAAGTGGGTAATTTTAAATATATTCATAGCCATTGAATATCCTCCAGTAATTTTTGAAAATCATTAAGGTTGTGAAGATGGTCCAACCGTAGTTGTATCTTAGGAATTTGGATCTGATTATCTTGAAGTTTAAGGCCCAAATAGCTATAACGGTTCTGTGTTTGAACCTTATCAGGAGCTATCTGTAGTCCCAAGCTAGTGAGGATTTTGTAAAGGTCCAAGTAACAATTATTATGGTCATGTGTATTAGGTGCAGCAATTAACAAATCATCCATATAATGTAAAATATAAATTTGTGGCCATCACTCTCTCACAAGGTGTACTGCTTGAGCAACGTATTTTTGGCAAAGACTAGGGCTGTTGGCCATACCTTGGGGAAGAACCTTCCACTGAAATCTCTGCATAGGGCCCTGAAAATTAATGCAAGGGAGACTAAAGGCAAAATAGGGTCTATCCTCAGGATGTAAAGGAATGGTAAAAAAACAATCTTTTAAGTCAATAACCATTTTACAATAGTTTTTGGAAATAGCCACTGGTGTGTGAATGCCTGGCTGTAGTGCTCCCATCGGGTGCATAACTTTATTAATGGCACACAAATATTGTAAAAGGCACCACTTGCCTAATTTTTACTTGATAACAAAAATAGGAGTATTCGATGGTGAGGTTGAGGGCTCTACATGGCCGGCTGCCAGCTCTTCCTGCACTAACATGGAGGCAGCCTCCAAATTTTCTTGGGTAAGGGGCCACTGATCCACCCACACAAGAGTCTGAGTCTCCCAAATAAGTTTATCTCCATGGGGTACAGGAGAGCCAGGGACCGACACTAAAATTCCGAACACCCAAGTCCCTATGTATTTGTTTTTTGTATGGGTTGTATAGGCTCAACCAGTCTTTGTCTCAGTCTCCCAAGGCCTGTACCATGGACAGAATTGATATGAAGCATTTGATGAGTCACTATGGAATTGGGACTGGCCAGAATAATTTCCATTTGACTCAAAATATCTCGGCCCCATAGGTTAACAGGGAGGTCAGGAACAACAAAAGTAGTCACCATTCCTTTATTACCCTCTTTATCAGTCCAGCGAAGAGCCCTAGAGCTGACCAGAGGATTTTTTGACTGTCCTATCCCTTTAAGGTCAGTCAAGGATGGGGTGAGGGGCCAAGCTGATGGCCAGTATTTTGGAGAAATAATTGTGGCAACAGCTCCAGTACCTAGAATTCCTTGGAATTCTTTTCCTTCAATAAGTAAGGATATGGTGGGTCTATTGTGAGAAATGGGTTGAACCCAATATACATCAGAGGAGCCCAAGGATTCAGTCCCCCTCGGTAGGTTTGGGCGGTGGAAGTGCCTGCTGGATAAAAGGGAAGGAGTATTAATTTGCAAGTCTTGTTCCTGCTGCGATGGCCACAACTCCATTAATAGCTGTGGCCAGTATTTTTATTTCTCCAGTGAAATCATAATCATTAATGCTAGGGAAGAAATGAACACCTTGTAAGTTAGTAGAGGCTCTTCCAAGAATAAAGGCACACATATGAGATGGAGGGGGACCCATAATTCCAGTGGGTATTATCTGGGGCCCTTGCATTGAGTCTAATATAGTATCGGTGGTGGCACAGAAGTCCAATCCTGCACTGCCAGGGGTGGCTAGTTTGAGGGAGGCAATTTTGGAGAAGGATTTTGAGGTAGGTTGGGAGTTTGGGAGGGAACAAATTTTATTGCCCCTGGGTTTGTCCTGGGAGATGTCATGGCCAGGGGCTGGCCCCACAGGGAGTTTCCCAAGAAGAGGAAAGAAATAGGCTGTCTGAGGGCATTTGTCTTAGATCTACACTCACTGCCCCAGTGATGACCTTTACCACATCTAGGGCAAAGGGTAGCTTGGGGCGGTTTAGCCCCAGTTTGAGGAGACACTATTCCTAGGCTTTGTTTGCCTGTCAGTCACTTGCGTGCAAAATGGCCAGGTTGTTTACAAGTAAAGCAAGTATTTGAGCCAGGATTGTGAAAGTTCTTGGTAAAAGCGGCACCTAGGACAAGATCCATGGCATGGGCTGCACCCACCCCTGCACACAGTCTAATAAAGTCAGAAAGTTTCCCTTTATCGTTATGTGGTCAAAAAACATCCTGACATGCTGGGTTGAAGTTTTCAAAGGCAAGATGTTTTACAAAGGTGCTTTCGCTTTGGCTTGGTCCAAGCAAGCATTCTGCAGCTAGGTTAAGCCAGGGAACAATGTAGCTATAAGGCTCTCCGGGCCCTTGTCAAATTTTTGCCAGGGAAGTGGTAGCCAAGGCCTTTTGAGGGAGGTGTCTCCAAGCATATAAGGAAGCCATCTGAATCTGCGTCAAAAGTCCAGCAGGGAAATGTGCCTGTTTAGTTTTAGTGTCAAAAGGCTCATTGCCCACTAGCTTAACATAAGTCCCGGATTTAGAAGAGGCCTTAGTTAATATTTTTTGAGCAGTTTCCCGACAGTGCTCTTTGAAATCTGCATTCCATAACAGGAAGTCTCTGGCACTGAGGGTAGCTTGGTCTAAAAATTTCCAATAATTGGGAGTAAGCCATTGTGTGCTGTGGATTTCTAATAAAGGCAACATGTAGCACGCAGTGGGGCCATAGTGAGCACAAGCATTTTTAAGTTTTTCAAGAAAATGCAGGCTTAATTTTTTGTAGACTCTGGGTTCCTTCCTGCCTAGGGGTGAACTTCTCATCCTCTGAGTCTTGATCTGCTTGATTCACTTCCTCGCTTCCTCCTCTTGATACTCATCTAAGTCTTTGACCTCAGCCTGGGCAGGCTTATCTATCTGACTGGTGGTGACTGGGAATGCGAGCACAGGCCGATGGAGTGGCTTCACCTTTGTATTAGACCGCTGAGGGACAGTTGCACTGACTCCGTACCTAAGGCTAATGAACATAGCTCAGATTGAAGCGATCTTAATTCTTTTAAAGGTTGGATCTGTTCCCTTCTATATTGTAAGGATGCTTTCAAGGGAGCCAGGTTAGGCAAGGGAAGTGGGAAAAAATATCTGGGGGGGGGGCATTTTTACCCTTAAGGGTCAGAGCACAAAAGGCAGTAGGGATATAGGAGGGAGGTGGATGTGTAAGTCCTATAGGCTGTGGCAGGGTCCTGAGAGGTGGAGGGTCTTCTGAATTGTAGCGAGCTGCTTCCTTCTCCCAGGTAGCCTCCTCCACAGGGGTCAATGTGTCTCCGGGATTTAAAACTGGATAAAGGCAGTTGGTAATTATTGGAGCCTTATTCATTAGGGTGGTATTTTTAGGGGGATCAGGAAGGGTCCCACGGTCCTGGGGAGCCTGAGAAGGGTCTATGTCTATACTAACTGAGGGGCATGCCGAGGGGGAATGAGAGGTAGTTGCATAGTCTCTTCCCCAATCCTGACAAGTTTTAAGGTACCATTGTCAAAGGGTGAACTTTTAAGAATTTCATTAATTAAGTTCCAGTAAGAAAAGGTGGGAACAGGCACATTTTCTGGGCAAAGGATACATAATAATCTTTTATACAGTCTCCTACTCTAAGCCATCTTTTATCATCAATGATCCTTTCAAGGGTAAACCATGGACACAGTTCTCCTTTGTGTGAAAAGAAAAAAATTAAGTCTTTTTTCTTAACACGCACCCCCAGGTCTTGAAGGACTCCTTGAGGGCTGACAAAAACAAATCATGTGACGAAACTGCTTGTGCCATGGTGGGTCACTCACCGTGCGTCATCCCCACCCTCCTCCTGGATCTGTTTCTCGGTGGTGTCTTCTGCTGTGATCGCGAGCTCCGCTTGACAAAGTCTTCCAGGAGGTTGGGGTCCCCCTCAGTCAAAGGCTCGAGACCCAGTCGTTGGGCGCCAGATGTCCCGGCCGGCAGGACACATCAACGTGGGCAGCGAACCTAGATAGGGAGGAATGAAGGGACAAGAGACACGAGAGATGACAGCAAGACAGGAGTTCTGATCAAGCTGCAAATTTTTATTGTTAACACAGGGGTATTTATATGCTGGATGTGGGAAATCTCTCTTATTTCTAGATGTCTTCACAAGGTGAGATAACCTCAGAAAGTTTCAGGAAGACAGATGGCCGCAGGATGTCTCAGGGAGACAGATGGCTACAGGATGTCTCCCAGACAGGATGTCTCCTGGTGGCTGTTTCTTGTAAGTGTCTGGCTATTCTTTGAAGGAGAATTCCTTCTACCTCTGACAGTCAGGGATTCAGTATTTCGAATGGAAAATTGGAAAATGAATCCAATGTGTATGCAAATATGTGCTACCCAAAAGTCTTCCCACTCTCATTCAGAACAATGCCTTGACATTACCTTCACCCCAAGTAAGACACAATAACAGGAGAAGAGTTATAAAATCTCTGAATACACATCTGGAATGGAAAATGCTCAGGAGTTAACAACCATGGAGATGGTAGAGGTGTTTCCAAAAGTAAGGTACATGGTGAAAACTCCACAAACATGGAGCTTTGTTGGCCTAAACACTTCTTGAGAAACTGCCTCTGAGGTTGGGCACTTGAAAAATATGTTGTTGTTAGGAGCTTTTGCTTCCTTTGTAGTGAGACCATCAAAGCTGTGTTTGCATCTATGTGACCTAGAGCACATGGTTTCTTTTTTTCCAATGAACATGAGGCAGCAGGGCTGAATTCTCTCTTTGTAGGTAAACTGTTGCCATTTGGGGGCTAATTGTCTCCCAGTGTGGACTGTGAAGCCATTTGGTCTTTCTCTAATTTTTGTGGTGTTTCTTGCAGCTGCACTGGGAGTTTGGTATTTGCTTCACGAAATACGAGGAGGTCAACTGGAACAGAGTGCTGGAGGGAGTTCTGTCACGTGTGGTGGTTAAGGATCTGCAGGAGAGTGCACCAACCAGGCTTCTATCCCACATAGATTGCCCCCTTGACTATAGCAGTCTGATTCTAAACATTGCCCTGAAACCTCTCCATATAACAAGATGCCTTTACATCCAAGGGTATGGGGGCTGCACCATGTCAGTCACAAACCATTTGGAAGCCAATGGCAGATCCACATCACCATACCACAGATGTTTTAACAAACACCTGCACACCACTGTTCTAGGCTGACTACTCAGCAGGTTCCAAATTACTGGCATCTCTGTTCTACACCATTTTCATGAAACCCAGTCAATCAAGGCACTGTCTGGTTCACTCATGATTATCTATAGGACATCCAAAGGTTCTCCAGTGACACCTGGTCATGGGAATTTCAAAAATTCAATGGTATTTATCTATCCATTTTTCAAGGATGAAGTTTGAGGCACTGTGGGATTCAATTCATCCAGGAACCATTAAATGGAGAGGAAGCTCATTTCAATGAAAGCTCAGGAGAATTCTAACAGGCAAGGCTTCCCAAAGACAGGCTAAAAGGTCACATTAAGCCAGGCATTTGAGGTCTACAATGTGTGGTCCATGTGTGTTTTGACTTGCAACTATGGCTGCCAATTCTTTAAGAATAAAATCGTTTGCTATCCTTCCTGAGATTCCCAGTGCTCTGTGAAAAGCTACCCTGGGCCTAGATCTCAGTTTCCAAGAGCGACTCTCATGCCTGGCCTCCTAAAATCCCAACACAATACATGGCAATACTTCTTTGAGGTTAGTTCCAGAACTCAGTCTCTAAGGGGAATCACAGCAGTGTTCAAGCCCAGGTGGACCCAGTCATCTCTTCCAACGGCCACAAAAATGACCACAATAAAAACCAAAACACTTCCACATGGCCCTCATCTTCTTCCATATAGACACTCATCATAACCTCAGGCTGTAGGTTTCCATGAGGGCCACAGACAAAGACAGTATCCAAAATAAGGTCCTTTGCCCCCATTTGCCTAAAGTCAGTGTGGCAGGTACACTCTACATGTGAACCAGGTGTGATCAAAGAGGCCTGGCGTTAATATGGCTCTGATTCTCCATTTTGTGGCCTAATGACTGAGGGGTTTAGATTCTTTTTGTTAATTGGAGTCATGAGAAAACCCAAGAACCTATGGCCTAACCTCTGCAGTGATTTGAAGAACTCATTTGACCCAAAAGATCCCTATCCTCAAAGATGGAGGTCAGGAACCTTACAGAGAAAGGCAAGAGACTTAATCCACAATGACTGCTCTTTTGGCTATTTTGGTTTTAGATGCACACATGGGATTTTTTTAGATCCATCAGGTGCTGAGAATCTAAGCCACAACCTCACACAGGGCCAAGAAGCTGATTCAGACACATCCCTTTCTAAAGCAATTAAGCAAAGAGCCACAGCTGATGCCCATACATTTCCATTTGAAAACTCTTCAGTCTTTTCAAAGGGGTGCCTGAAGCAAAGACCTTCCTGACATTCAGGGCAACAGTACAATAGGTAAGCAAAAGGCCCAAAGCAGAGTTTCTCTACTGAGACTTTCCTGGTCACACTGATATCTGAGTTTTTTGAGATGCTCACCATTCCCTTCAGCTATCCAGTACATAGCCATGTCACAGAGCTTGGAGGTGGTACATATCTTGGACACAAAACCATGAGCCTATTCTGGAGATTGTCCAGAATTCAGAAAGAAAACAGCAACTTATGTAGATATTAGGAGTGGCCCATCCATAAGGCAAGCCGCAGATCATTCATAAATACGGCAGGATAAATCCTGGAAAGATTTCTACTAGACAGGACATATGTATTGATGCGCTCTCTTGTCTAATGTCTACAACCACGGACACAGTGGGATACACAGACATAGAAACACTTGCCTTGTCAAAAGACTTACTAGAAACAATTCACACCAAACCAAACCAAACAACTTTCCTACCTATACTCAGAATATGAGACAAACCAAAAACCCACACAGACCCCCAAGTAGGTCTGTGAAAATACGGAGTGTCCTTTGACTGGTGGGCCTTAATATATTCCCCAATAATGGGCTGTCCTGTCTCAGATCTGGTCTCTGTGTCCAACTCTATGAAGCTGTCAGGAGCCTGTGGTGAGCCACTACCTTCTTTCTCAGAAAAAGCCCCTCTTCAGACCTTCTTGGCATTTGGCCATCCTCACATCAGTAGGTACCAAGAAAGACTGTCTCTGTCCTTGGAAATTCCAAACAAGTTTGACCACTGGGAGTTGGACTTGGACTGGCTCTGGGTGCCTGGCTTCCTGTATCCCAAGTTCAGAGAGTTCCATCACCAAGGAAGTTAGTTGAGGTCACTTCCTTCAGGAACTGAATGAGGTCACTGCCTTGGAAACCACTTTGTCCTCACAGTTGCTTCCAAGGGTCCCATGAGATGGATGCTGCCCCTATTTCCCGTGACACTTTCACAAGTTAGAATTGTATATCACCCATAGGCACCCAGGAACAGCTCTCCACAAAGGCCTGGTTTGGTCCATCTTCTCTACATTAAGAAGAGAGAGGCTGATTCTGACACAACCCTTCATCCTGACCAGGTTGTTTGCCATGGAAGATTACTTTTAATCTTTCAGGTCCTTCATTGCTGCCTACATCTTCTCCAGGGATCATTTCTGCATGGACCTTTAAGATTCTCAGCAAATGGAAGATCCCCTACATTCCTGTATTGTAAGACCAACTCTGTCCCTGCTCTTCTGTAAAGTTAGATTGAGGGAAGAGTGTATGGTTAGGGTTAATAACATGTTCGATTTGTGTTATGGCTCATTCTGCTGGATGAATAATGGTATTGGGAGCCTGCGATATTTATAAGATTATATAGGTGAAATATATGTATGAAAACAGAAATCTAGAATTTGAAGCCCAGAAGCGCATTGGGCCCTTGATTGGGATACATAGTGTTGAATTACGTTCTGCACAGATGTCTCAGATTAATCCATATACAATGGCATAGGACCTTGTAAATTGGATGATTGAATGAGGAAGAGAACATCCAGTCAAAAAGGGATAGTTGGTAGGATTACAAAGGTAGTCGGTAGGTTAGGAAGTAGAGTGAGTTTAGAATTTGGACCGAAACTTCTTTTAAAATAGGGTTTCAGTTAGAGAGTGAATGTAAATGTCAGCACATATGAAGATTCAGTCACAATGATGAACTTTGAAAAATATGTGGGAAAGCAGTTAATAATAGAGATATTACAAAATCAGGCAAAGTATAAAGTGAGTGATAGGATTAGACATTTTGAACAGGGTTGAGTTTGAATATATAATCTTAAGAAGAAACAAATATGCAGTCACCAGTAGGATTGACATTTGAGAGCATTAGACAACCTGGCCTTGGATGCTTTTAGTAATCCATGTTCACTTTCCCTTTAGGCTTTGGTAAAATCACAAGTGTGACCTTTGCATTTTTTGTCCAGAATATTACAGTCATAGAATGTATATGTAGATCAGGTGACATGAATATTTCTTCCAGCAATTCTGGGAGCAATGTTTTGAAGTCCTATAAATTAGTATTGGGTGTACAAAGAGGTGTACCCTGTGTGTATGAATATAGAGATAATGCATGAATAGACCACATTTTGAATAAATAATATAACTGGTCCCACTTTAAATAACAGATTGAATTGATATCTGAAATCTTATAAGAAATCTTATATTGATATAACATCATTCATTCCAACCAGCAATACATCTAAAGGTAATATTAGGATTATAGTTTATCATGAAAAATATGTGAGTTTTGCTTCAAAAGTGATCATGGAAATTGAAAATAATGTGTTTAAAAAGAAGTCTCATCAAAAGACCAGTCAAGAAACATGGAGGAATACATGTGTTCTGACGAAGAAAGTGATTGAAAGTGAAACTAATGCCTATAAATTTGCGAACTTGTGGATGAAAATATATCCTATGATGTGCATAAACTGAAGAAACAGTAATGTAGCAGTCTTGAATAAAAATGAACATCAAAATACACATCATGTCCCATAGGAATCTACTTGCATTGATGTTAAACTGGGTCAGTTACTGTAGAAATATTAGGATTTTTATGCACCATTCACTAAAGTTAATTTTCAGTACTAGGAAACAAATATGTATTTAAGGAGAATGAATATTTTGAGAAAAGTCTTGAGAAAATTTGATTATAAATCCACATACTTGAATATGAATGAGTTAAGGGAGTGTATAATAAGACACATATTTCATATTTTAAAATATCTGGAGAGTATATATATATATATATATATATATATATATATATATATATATATACACACACACACACACACACACACACACAAACAAACATACACAGACATTAAAAATAACATAATATATACCAATTGAAATTCACCATGAAATGTATATCATCCAGAGATCCAAAAATACTTATTTTCTTGAACCTGGATTTATGTATAATGTTATTCAACAAGGAAGCTCACTCATAGGTTGAATTTTCAGTTCCAATAGCATTTAGGAAGAGTGATCTCTTAAAATTTGTATCTGCCAAGTCAGCCACGTCACAAGGATGTACGTGTGGTATAAGGTAAGATTCTATAATTGCATGTAAAAATACATGTGATGAATAGGCTACAGAGAAAGGGAGACAGGAATTCACATATTTGTTAACTTTAAAACACATGGAGAACTATTTCAACAAATAATTGACTACATTTATATCTCCTATCCTATATAATGCAAAAGACAATTTCAACTATACACCATGCCTCCAGTTCTGAACTGCTTGTATTTTTTTCTTTTTGGGTTATTTTTCTCCATCTTGTTAGGATTAGTTGTCAGAGTCTACCAAGGTAGGTGTTAGTGTCAGGTATTCAGTATTTTGAATGGAAAATTGGAAAATGAATACAATGTGTATGTAAATATGTGGTACACAAAAATCTTTCCACTCTCATCCAGAACAATGCCTTGACATTACCATCACCCAGAGAAAGACACAATTAGAGGAGTAGAGTTAGAAAATCTGTGAATAAATAACTGGGATGGAATATGCTCAGGAGTTCACAAACTTGGAGGTGGTAGAGGAGATTCCAAAAGTAAGGGACAGAGTAAACACTCCACAAACATGGAGCTCTGCTGGCCTAAAGACTTCTTGAGAAACTGCCTCGTAGGTTGGGCACTTGAAATATATATTATTGTCTGGAGCTTTAGCTTCCGTTGTAATGAGACCATCAAAGCTGGGTCTGAATCTATCTGACCTGGAGGACTTGGTTTCTTATTTTCCACTGAATATGAGGCAGCAGTGCTGAATTCTCTCTTTGTAGGTAAACTGTGGAAACGGGGGGCTAAGTGTATCCACATGTGGACTGTGAAGCCATTTGGTCATCCTCCACTTTTCGTGGTGTTTCTTGCTGCTGCACTGGGATTTTGGTATTGCTTCATGAAATACATAGAATTCAACTGTTACCCGGTGCTTGAGGGAGTTCTGCCATGTGTGGTAGGTCAGGGTCTGCAGGAGAATGCACCAACGAGGCTTCTATCCCACATAGCTTGCCCCCTTGACCATAGCACCTTGATTCTAAACATTGCCCTGAAACCTCTCCATATAACAAGATGCCTTTACATATAAGGGTCTGCTGGCTGCACCACGTCAGTCACAAGCAATTTGGACGCCAATGGGAGATCCATATGGCCCCACCACAGATGTTTTATCACACACCTTCCCACCACAACTCTGGGCCCACTCCTCAGCAGTCTTCAACTTTCTGACATCTTTGTTCTGAACCATTTTCATGAAAACCAGTCAATCAAGGCACTGTATTATATACTCATAATCAGAAACAGGACATCCAAAGTTCCTCCAGTGCCACCTGGTGATGGGAATTTAAAAAATTTCATGGTATTTATCTAGCCACTTTTCAAGGATGAAGTTGGAGGCACTGTGTGTTTCAATTCATTCTGAAACCATTAAATGGTGAGGAAGCTCATTTCAATGAAATCTCTGGAGAACTCTCACAGGCAAGTCTTCCCAAATAGTGGCCAAAAGATCACATGAATTCAGGCCCATTGATGTCTACAATTTGCCGTCCATGTGTGATTTGACTCTCATCTATGGCTGCCAAGTCTTTCACAATAAAATCATGTGATATCCTGGCTCAGATTCCCAGTGCTGTGTGAAAACCACCCTGTGTCTATATCTCAGTGTCCAAGGGCCACTCTCTTGCGAAGCCTCCTAAAATCCCAAGACAATTCTTGGCAATACTTCTCTGAGGTCAGTTCAAGAACTCAGTCTCTAAGGGAAATGACCCCAGAGTTCAAGCCCAGGTGGACCAAGCCATCTCTTCCAACCGCCACACAAATGACCACAATTAAAACCAAAACACTCCCACATGGCCCTCATCTTCTTCCATATAGACACTCATTATTACCTCTGGCTGGAGGTTTCCATGAGGGGCGCAGCCCAAGACAGTGTCCAAAATACACTCCCTTGCCCCTCATTTGCCTAAAGTCTGGGTGGCCTGGAAACTCGTCCGGGGAAGCAGGAGTGATAAAATAGGCCTGCTGTAAATACTGCTCTGCTTCTCCAGTTTGAGTCCTACTGAAAGTCAGTTATAAATTCTTTATGTGATTTGGATTTTGCAGAAAACCCAAGCACCTATGGGCTAGCCTCTGCAAGGCTTTTAAGAACTCATTTGAACCAAAGGTTCCTATTCACCCTTGATTGAGGTCAGGAACCTTACAGAGGTAGGCGAGAGACTTCTTCCACAATGACTGCTCTTTTGGCTAATTTAGTTTTGGATTCACACATGGGATCTTTTTTTACATCCATCATGTGCTGAGAATCTAAGCCACAGCCTCACACAGGACCCAGAGCCTGATTCAGATACATCCCATTCCAAAGCAATTAAGCACAGAGCCACAGGTGATTCCCATTAGTTTCCATTTGAAAACTGTTTTCTTCAGGCTTCCCAAATTGGGGCCTGAGGCAAAGGCCTTCCTGACATTCAGGGCAACAGAACAATAGGTAAGAAAACAGCCCAAAGCAGTGTTTCTCCACTTAGACTTTCCTGATCACACTGATATCTCAGTTTTCTGAGATGCTCGCAATTCCCTTCAGCTATCCAGTACATGGCCATGTCACAGAGCTTGGAGGTGGTACATATCTTGGACACAAAAACATGAGCCTATTCGGGAGAGTGGCCAGAATTCAGAAAGAAAACAGGAACTTAGGAAGATATCAGGATTGCCCATGGATAAGGAAAGCCACAGTTCATTCATAAATTGGGAAGTATGAATGCTGGGAAGCTTTCTACTAGACAGGACACATCCATTGAAGCATTCTCTTTTCTAATGTCTACAACCACGGACACAGTGGAATACACAGACCCAGAAACACTCGCCTTGTCAGACGACTTACTAGAATCAGTTCACTCCAAACCAAACAAATCACCTTTCTTACATATTCTCAGAGCATGAGACAGAAAAACACAAACCCACACACACACACCCACAAAGGCAAATCCTTCCCCCAAGAAGGTCTGTGACTATCCGGAGGTCCTCTGACTGATGGGCCATACTATGTTCCTCCGAAATGGCCTGTCCTGTCTCAGATCTGTTCTCCTTGTGCAACTCTATGAAGTTGACAGGAGCCAGTGGCGAGCCACTACCTGGTTTCTCAGGAATGGCCGCTCTTCAGAGCTTTCCTGGCATTTGGCCATCCTCACATCAGTAGGTACCAAGAAAGACTAACTCTGTTCTTGATGAATCCAAACAAGTGAGACCACTGGGATTGAAACTGGGACTGGCTCTGGGTGCCTGGCTTCCTGGATCCCATGTTCAGAGAGTTCCATCATCAAGGAAGTGATGTGAGGTCACTTCCATCAGAAACTGAATGAGGTCACTGCCTTGGCAACAACATTGTCCTAACACTTGCTTCCAAGGGTCCCATGATATTGAGGCTGCCCCTACTTCCTGTGACACTTTCACAAGTTAGAATGCTATATCAACCATAGGCACTCGGGAACAGCTCTCCACACAGGCCTTCTTTGGTCCATCTTCTCTACATTAAGAAGAGAGAGACTGATTCAGACACAACCCTTCATCCTGACCAGACTCTTACTCTCTCTGGTCCTTCATAGCTGCCAACATCTTGTACAGAGATCATTTCTGCATGGACGTTATAGGTTCTCAGCAGGTGGAAGATCCCCTACATTCCTGTATTGTAAGACCAACTCTTTCCCTGCTCTTATGTAAAGTTAGATTGAGGGAACAGTGTATGGTTAGGGTTAATAACATGTTCGATATGGGTTAGGAATCATTCTGCTGGATGAATAATGGTATTCGGAACCTGTGATATTTATAAGACTATCGAGGTGAAACATAAATATGAAAACAGAAATCTAGGAACGATTGGAAGCCCAGAAGGTCATTGGGCACTCAATTGGTATACTTAGCTTTGAATTTCGTTCTGCACAGATGTTTCAGATAAATAGATAATCAATGGCCTAGGACCTTGTATCTTGGATCATTGAATGTAGAAGAGAACATCCACTCAAACAGGGATAGTCGGTAGGATTAGGAAGATAGTTCGTAGGTTTCAAAAGAATAGGGAGTAAAGCATTTGGACCAAAAGTTTTTTAGCTATGGGGATTCAGTTAGAGAGTGAATGTCAATGTCAGCACATGTGAAGAGTCATTCGCAATTATTAACTGGAGAAAAGGTGTAGGAAAGCAGATATCAAGAGAGACATTAGGAAATCAGGTACATTACAACGTGTGTGATAAGAAAATACATTTTTAACAGGGTTGAGGTTGAATATATAATCTTAGGAAGAAACAAATATGTAGTCTTATTATACGATTAAGAATGATATTTGAGAGCATTAGGGAACCAGGTCATGGATGTTGTTAGTAATACATGGTCACATTCAATTTGGGCTTTGGTACAATCATAAGTGTGACCCTTGCATTTTGTGTCAGGAATATTACTGAGATGAAATGTATATGTATATTAGGTGAGTAGAAGATTCATCATGAAATATATATCATCCACAGGACCAAAAATATTCATTTTACTTAACGTGGATATATAGGTGAAATATAAGTATGCAAACAGAAGCCTAGGTAAGATTTGAAGCCCAGAAGAACACTGGGCCTTTGATTGTGATACTTAGATTTGAATTATGTTCTGCAGAGTTGTCTCAGATAAATCGATATACAATGGTACAGGACCTTGTACCTTGGATGATTGAATGTCAAAAAGAACATCCAGTCAAACAGGTATAGTCAGTAGGATTAGGAATATAGACTGTAGGATTAGAAAGAAGAATGAGTAAAGGATTTGGACAAAAAGCTATGCTTCTCCAATTTGAGGCCTACTTTCATGCGTGGGCGATGCTCATGTGTGGCCTCCTAATATCCCAACACAATTAATGGAAATACTTCTCTGAGGTCATTTCCAAAACTCAGTATCTTAGGGGAATCACACCAGAGTTCAACCCCAGTTGGACCCAGTCATCTCTTCCAACCACAACACAAATGACCACAATTAAAACCAAAACACTCCCACATGGCCCACATCTGCTTCCATATAGACACTCATTATAACCTCTAGCTGGAGCTTTCCATGATGGGCACAGCCCAAACAGTGTCCAGAACAAGCTCCCTTGCCCCTCATTTGCCCAATGTCAAGGTGGCCTGGACACCCTTCCTGTTAACCAGGAGTGATCAATAGGCCTGCCCTTAATACTGCTCCGCTTCTCCAATTTGAGGCCTACTGACTGTGGGGTTTAGATTCTTTATGTGAAATGGAGTCATGAGAAAACACAAGCACCTATGGGCTACCTTTTGCAGGGCTTTGAGCAACCCATTTTATTGAGTCTAGGAGTTCTACAAAAAGTTCTTTAGCAAAGGGGTTTTATTAGAGATTGAATGTAAATGTCAGCAAATCTGAAGAGTCATTCACAATGATGAACTGGAAAAAAGGTGTAGGAAAGCAGGTATCAATAGAGACATTAGGAAATCAGGCAAAGTACAAAGTGTGTGACAGGAAAAGACATTTTTAACAGGGTTGAGGTTGAATATATAATCTTAGGAAGAAACAAATATGTAGTCACCAATAGGAATGATATTTGAGAGCATTAGAGAACCAGGACATGAATGTTTTTAGTAATACATGGTCACATTCAATTTAGGCTTTGGAACAATCATAAGTGTGACCCTTGAATTTTGTGTCAGGAATATCACTGAGATGAAATGTATATGTATATCAGGTGAGTAGAGTATTTCTTCCAACGTTTCTGAAGCAATAATTTAAAGACTTATACTTTAGTATTGGGGATACAAAAGGTGTACCCTGTGTCTATTAATATGGATAAGATGCCATAATGGAAAATACTGTAAATAAATAACATAGCTGGTTCCAACTTTAAATAATGGATTGAATTGATATCTGAAAATATATAGAAAATCTTATATTGATATATGTACATTCCTTCCAACCAGTTATACATCTAATTTTGATATTAGCATTATGGTTTATCACGAAGAGTGTGTGAGTTTTGCTTCAAAAATGATTATGGAAATTGAAAATAATGTGTTTGGAACGAAGTCTCATTAAAAGACCAGTCAAGAAACATGGAGGAATACATGTGTTCTGAGGCAGGAAGTGATTGAAAGTGAACCAAATGCCTACAAATTTTTGAACTTGTGGATGAAATGATATATCCTTTGATGTCCATAAACTGAAGAAATAGTAATGTACAAGTGTTGAATATAAATGACCTTCAAATATACATCATGTCCCATAGGGTTCTACTTGCATTCATGTTAAACTGGGTCAGTTACTGTAGAAATATTAGGATTTGTAAGCACCATTCACCGAAGTTAGTTTTCAGTACTAGGAAATAAATATGTATTTCAGGTGGATGAATATTTCTGAGAAAAATCTTGTGAAATGTTGATTATAAATCCACATATAGAAACATGAGTGAATTTAGGAAGTGTATAATAAGACACATATATTTCATATTTTGAAAAATCTGGAGAGTATATATATATATATATATATATATATATATATATATATATAGAGAGAGAGAGAGAGAGAGAGAGAGAGAGAGAGAGAGAAATAGATATATAGATAGATACATAGATAGAAACACACATTCAAAGACATTAAAATGTAGCAATATATATGACAATCGAAATTCATCATGAAATATATATCATCCACATATCCAAATATATTCATTTTAATGAACATGGATTTATGTATTATGTTGTTCATCTAGGAAATTCACCCTCAGGTTGAATTCCAGTTCCATCAGTATTTAGGGGGAGTGATCTCTTCTCACAATTTGTATCTTCCAAAATCAGTGAGCTCACAAGAATGTACATGTGATACCAGGTAGGATTCTAAATATGCCTAAAATAATACATGTGCTGAATAGGCTACAGAGAAAGGGAGACAGAAATTTACAAATGGGTTAACTTTAAAAACTCATGGAGAAATATTACAATGAAAAATTGACTAGATTTATAACACATACCATTGATAAAGCATAAGGCAAATTAAAGTATACACCATGCTTCCTATGAATGGCCTGTATTCGTATTCTGTTAGGTTTCTTTTTCTCATATTAGGATTAGTAGTCAGAGTCTAGTAGGGTATGGGTTAGTGTCAGGGATTCAGTATTTCAAATGGAAAATAGCAAAATGAATCTAATGTGTATGCAATTATGTTCTACACAAAAATCTTCCCACTCTCATCCAGAACAATGCCTTCACATTACCTTCGCAGCAACTAAGACACAATTAGTGGAAAAGAGTTAGAAAATCTGTGATTACATATGTGGAAAGGAAAATGATCAGGAGTTCACAAACTTGGAGGTGGTAGAACAGTTTCCAAAAGTAAGGGAGAGGGTAAACACTACACAAACTTGGAGCTCTGCTGGCCTAATTACTTTTTGATAAACTGCCTCTGAGGTTGGGCCCTTGAAATATACGTTGTTGTCAGGAGCTTTAGCGTCCTTGGTAGTGAGACTACCAATTCTGGGTCTGCATCTATGTGACATGGAGGACATGCTTCCTTATTTTCTAGTGAACATGAGGCAGCAGTTCTTAATTTTCTCTTTTTAGGAAACTGTGGCCACTGGTGTCTAAGTATCTACCTGTGTGGACTGTGAAGCCATTTGGTCATCCTCCACTTTTCATGGTGTTTCTTACTGCTGCACTGGGAGTTTGGTATTGGCTTCACGAAATACAAGGAGTACAACTGGGACACAGTTCTGGAGGGAGGACTCTCACGTGTGGTGGGTCAGGGTCTGCAGGAGAATGCACCGACCACGCTTCTATCCACATAGCTTTCCACCTTGACCAAAGCAACCTGATTCTGAACATTGCCCTGAACCCTCTCCATATAACAAGATGCCTTTACATATAAGGGTCTGCTGGGTTCACCATGTCAGTCACAAGTCATTTGAAAGCCAATGGCAGATCCACGTGGCCCCACCACAGATGTTTTTTCACACACCTACACTCCACTGCTCTAGGCCCCCTACTCGACAGGGTCCAAATTTCTGGCATCTCTGTTCCACACCATTTTCATGAAACCCAGTGAATTAAGACAGGGTCTGGTACACTCATGATCAGCAACAGGACATCCAAAGGTTCTCCAGTGCCACCTGATCATGGGAATTTTAAAAATTTCATGATATTTATCTAGCCATTTTTCAAGGATAACGTTGGAGGCACTGGGGGTTTCAATTTATACAGGAACCTGTAAATAGTGAGGAATCTCATTGCAATAAAATCTCTGGAGAACTCTCACAGGCAAGGCTTTCCAAAGAGTTGCCAAAAGGTCACATGAAGCCAGGGCCATTGAGGTCTACAATGTGAGATACATATGTGTTAAGACTCTCAACTATACATGCCAAGACTTTCAGAATAAAATCATGTGATATCCTTGCTGAGATTCCCAGTGATCTGTGGAAAGCCAAAATGGGCGTAGATCTCAGTTTCCAAGGGCAAATCTCATGCGTGGCCTCCTAAAATACCAACATAATTTATGGCAATACTTCTCTGAGGTCAGTTCCAGAACTCAGTCTCTAATTGGAATCACACCAGAGTTCAAGGACAGGTTGACCCAGGCATCTCTTCCAACTGCCACACAAATGACCACAATTAAAACCAAAACACTCCCACATGGCACTCAACTTCTTCTATATATACACTCATCATAACCTGTGCCTGGAAGTTTCCATGAGGGGCGCAGTCCAAGACAGTGTCCAAAAAAATCTCCCTTGCCCCTAATTTGCCTAAAGTCAGGGTGGTCTGGACACCCTTCCTGTGAACCAGGAGTGATCAAATAGACTTGTGTTTAATACTGCTCCACTTCTCCAATCTGAGGCCTACTGACTGTGGGGTTTGGATTCTTTATTTGAATTGGAGTCATGAGAAAACCCAAGCATCTATGGGCTAGAATCTGCAGGGCTTTGAAGAACTCATTTGACCCAAAGGATCCCTATTCTCACTGATGTAACTCAGGAACCTTACAGAGGAAGGTGAGAGACTTAATCCACAATGATTGCTCTTTTGGCCATTTTGGTTTTGGATGCACACATGGGATCTTTCTTTAGATCGATTAGGTGCAGAGAATCTAAGCCACAGCCTCACACAGGGCTAGGAGGCTGATTCAGTCACATACCTTTCCAAAGCAATTAAGCAAAGAGCCACAGGTGATGCTCATTCATTTCCATTTGAAAACTGTTTTCATCAGGCTTCACAAAGGGTTGGCCTTAGGCAAAGACCTTCCTGACATTCAGGACAACAGAAGAATAGGTAAGCAAAAGGCCCAAAGCAGGGTTTTTCCACTGAGACTCCCTGGTCACACTGATATCTGAGTTTTCTGAGATGCTCGCCATTCCCTTCAGCTATCCAGTACATGGCCATGTCACAGAGCTTTGAGGTGATACATATCTTGGACACAAAACCATGAGACTATTATGGAGAGTGGCCAGAATTAAGGACGAATACCGGAATTTAGGATCATAGTAGGTCTTGCCCATGGATAAGGCAAGCTGCAGTCCATTCATAAATTGGGCAAGATGAATGCTGGGAAGCTTTGTCCTAGACAGGACACACCCATTGTGGCATTCTTTTTTCTAATGTCTACAACCATGGAGACAGGGGGATACACAGACATAGAAACACTTGCCTTGTCAAAGACTTATTGGAAACATTCCACTCCAAAACAAACAAACCGACATTTTTTTTTTACCTATTCTCAGAACATGAGACAAAACCACAAACTGTCGTCCACACACACCAAGGCACCTTTTCCCCCAAGTAGGTCTGTGACTATCCGGAGTGTCCTCTGACTGGTAGGCCATATTTCTCAACAATGGCATTTCCTGTCATAGATCTGGTCTCCTTTGACAACTCTGTGAAGTTGTCAGGAGCCAGCGGTGAGCCACTTTCTGTCCTCTCAGGAAAGGCCCCTCTTAAGAGCTATCCTGGCATTTGGCCACGCTCACATTAGTAGGTCCCAAGAAAGACTGACTCTCTCCTTGGTAAATCCAAACAAATGAGCTCACTGGGACTGGGACTGGTACTGGTAATGGGGGCCTGGCTTCCTGGATCCTAAATTCAGAGAGTCTCATCACCAAGGAAGTAGGTGAGGTCACTTTCTTCAGGAACTGAATGAGGTCACTGCCTTGGCCACCACTTTGTCCTAACAGTTGCTTCATATGCTCTCTGAGATCGAGGCTTTGCCTACTTCCTGTGACACTTTCACAAGTTAGAATGGTATAGAAACCATAAGTACCTGGGAACAGCTCTCCACCCAGGCTTGGTTTTGTCCTTCTTCACTACATTAAGAAGAGAGAGGCTGATTCAGACACATCCTTTCATCCTGACCGGGTTGTGTGCCATGCAAGATGACTTTTGCTCTCTCAGGTCCTTCATAGCTGACTACATCTTCTCAAGGGATTATTTCTGCATGGACTTCTGAGGTTCTCAGCTGGTGGAAGATCCTCTAGCTTCCTGTATTGTAAGACCAACTCTGTCCCTGCTCTTCTGTAAAGTGAGATAGAGTGAACAGTGTATGGTTAGGGTTAAAAGCATGTTTGATTTGAGTTAGGAATCATTCTGCTGGATGAATAATGGTATTGGGAATCTGTGATATTTAGAAGAATATAGACGTGAAATATATGTATGAGAACAGAGATCTAGGAACGATTTGAAGCCTAGGAAGGCATTAGGCCCTTGATTGAGATAATTAGCTTGAATTATGTTCTGCACCGAGGTCTCAGATAAATCGATACACAATGGCATAGGACCGGGTACCTCGGATGATTGAATGTAGAAGAGAACATCCAGTCAAAAAGGGATAGTCTGTAGGATTAGGAAGATAGTCAGTATGTTTAAGAAGAAGAGTGAGTCTAGGAATTGGAAAAAAAGTTCTTTAACAATAGGGTTTCAGTTAGAGAGTGAATGTGAATGTCAGCACATGTGAAGAGACCATCACAATGATGAACTGGGGAAAATATGTAGAAAAGCAGATATCAATAGGGACATTTGGAAATCATGCAAAGTATAAAGTCAGTGATAGTATTAGATATTTTCAAGAGGGTTGAGGTTGAATATATTATCTTAGAAACAAATATGTACTCACCAATAGGATTGATATTTGAGAGCATTAGGCAAAATGGACATGCATGTTTTTAGTAATCCATGTTCACTTTCCATTTAGGCTTTGGCACAATCATAAGTGTGACCTTTGCATTTTGTGTCCAGAATACTACTGTGATAAAATGTATATGTAGATCAGGTGACATGAGTATTTCTTCCACCATTACGGGGAGCAAAATTCTGAAAACTTATAAATTAGTACTGAGGATACAAATAGGTGTACCCCCGTGTTGATGATTATAGAGATGATGCATCAATAGACCATATTGTGAATAAAGTATATAACTGGTTCCAAGTTTAAATAATGGATTGAATTTACCTCTGAAAATATATAGGAAATCTTATATCTATACATTCATTCAAACGAGTTATATATCAAATGGTAATATTCTGGTTACAGTTTATCATGAAGAGTGTGTGAGTTTTGTTTCAAAAATGATCATGCAATCGAAAATAATGTGTTTTGAAATAAGTCTAGTGAAAAGACCAGTAAAGCAACATGGAGAAATACATGTGTTCTGAAGTAGGAAGTGATTGAAAGTAAACCAAATGCCTATAAATACCTATACATTTGTGAACTTGTGGATAAGAAAGTATATCTTATGATGTCCATAAACTGAAGAAATTGTAATGTACAAATGTTGAGTAAAAATGAACATCAAAATACACATCATGTTCCATTGGAATCTACTTGCATTGATGTTAAACTGGGTCAGTTACTGTAGAAATATTAGGATTTCTAAGCACCTATCACTGAAATTAGTTTTCAGTACTAGAAAACCAATATGTATTTCAGGTGGTTGAGTATTTCTGAGATTAATCTTGTGAAATGTTGTTAATAAATACACATACAGGAACATGAATTAATTTAAGGAGTGTATAATAAGACACACATATTTCATATTTTGGAAAATCTGGAGAATATATATATACACACACACACACACACACACACACACGCACACACATTGATATGCAGCAATATATATGCCAATCGAAATTCATCATGAATTATAATTCATCCACATATCCAAAAATATTCATTTTGTTGATCATGGATTTATGTTAATTATGTCTAATGTTTTTCACTAGAAAGCTCACCCACAGGTTGAATTTTGAGTTCCATCAGTATTTAGGGGGAGTCATCTCTTCTCACAATTTTTATATACCAAAGTCAGTGAGCTCACAAGAATGTACGTGTGATATCAGGTAGGATACTATATATGCATAAAAAGATACATGTGCTGAATAGGCTTCAGAGAAAGGGAGACAGGAATTTTCATATGTGTTAACTTTAAGAACTCATGAAGAAATATTACAAAGAAAAGTTGACTAGATTTATAATACATCCTCTTGATAAAGCAGAAGGCAAATCCAAGTATACACCATGCTTCATATGAAAGGCTTGCATTTCTATTCAGTTACGTTTCTTTTTCTCCATAATATTAGGATTAGTAGTCAGAGTCTAGTAGGGTATTGGTTAGTGTCAGGGATTCATTATTTCAAATGGAAAATAGGAAAATGAATCTAATGTGCATGCAAACATGTGCTACACAAAATTCTTCCCACTCTCATTCAGAACAAAGCCTTGACACAACCATCGATCCAAGTAAGACACAATTAGAGGAGAGGAGTTAGAAAATCTGTAAATACATATGTGGAATAAAAATTGTTCAGGAGTTCACAACACTGGAGGTGGTAGAACAATTTCCAAAAGTAAGGGAGAGGGTAAACACTCCAGAAACATAGAGCTCTGCTGGCCTAAAGACTTCTTGAGAAACTTCCTCTAAGGTTGGGCACATGAAATATATGTAATTTTCACACGATTTAGCTTGGTTTTGGAGTGACACCATCAAACCTGTGTCTGCATCTATGTGACCTGAAGGACATGGTTTCTTATTTTCTAATGAACATGAGGCAGAAGTTCTGAATTCTCTTTTTGTAGATAAACAGTGGCCACTGGGAGCTAAGTGTCTTCCCATGTAGTCTCTGAAGCCATTTGGTCATCCTCCATTTTTCCTGGTGTTTCTTGCAGTTGCACTGGCAGTTTGGTATTGGTTTCATGAAATACAAGGAGTACAACTGGGACACAATGCTGGAGGGAGTTCTGTAACGTGTGGTTGATCAGGGTCTCCAAGAGAATGTACGAACCAGGCTTCTATCCAACAATACTTTCCCCCTTGACTATAGCAACCTGACTCTGAACATTACCCTGAAACCTCTGCATATAACAACATGCCTTTACATATAAGGGTCTGCTGCCTGCACCTTGTCAGTCACAAGGCTTTTGGAAGCCAATGGCAGATCCAGGTGGTCCTACCAAAAATATTTATTCACACACCTACAGTCCACTGCTCTATGTCCACTACTCAGCAGGCTCCAACTTACTGGCATCTCTGTTCTACACCAGTTTCACGAAACCCAGTGAATCAAGGCACTGTCTGGTACACTCATGATCAGCAAAAGGATATCCAAATGTTCTCCAGTGCCACCTGGTCATGGGAATTTCAAAAATTTCAAGGTATTTATGTAGCCATTTTTCAAGGATGAAGTTGGAGTCACTGTGGGTTTCAATTAATTCAGGAACCATTGAATGGTGAGGAAGCTCATTTCAAAGAAAGCTCTGGAGAACACTCACAGGCAAGCCTTCCAAAAAGGTGGCCAAGTGGTCACATGAAGCCAGGCCCATTGAGGTGTACAATGTGAGTTCCATGTGTCTTTAGACTCTCAAGTATGGCTACGAAGTCTTTAAGAATAAAATCATGTGATATCCTGGCTTTGATTCCCTGAGCTCTGTTGGAAGCCATCCTGGGCCTAGATCTCAGTTTCCAAGGGCGATTCTCATGTGTGGCCTCCTAAAATCCCAAGACTATTTATTGCAATACTTCTCTGAGGTCAGTTCCAGAACTCAGTCTCTAAGGGGAATTACACCAGAGTTCAAACCCAGGTGGACCCAGTCATCTCGTCCAACAGCCACACAAATGACCTCAATTAAAACCAAAACACTCCCACATGGCGCTCATGTTCTACCACATAGACACTCATCATAAACTCTGGCTGGAGGTTTCCATGAGGGCGCAGACCAAGACAGTGTACAAAATAATCTCCCTTGCCCCTCATTTGCCTAAAGTCAGGGTGGCCTGGACACACTTCCTGCGAACTAAGAGTGAATAAATAGGCCTGACCTTAATACTGCTCCACTTTACCAATTTGAGGCCACTGCCTGTGGGGTTTAGATTCTTTATGTGAATTGGAGTCATGAGAAAACCCAGGCACCTATGGCCTAGCCTCTGTAGGTTTTGAAGTACTCATTTGATGCAAAGCATCCCTATTCTTACTTGATGGAGGTCAAGAACCTTACAGAGGAAGGCGAGAGACTTCATCACAATTACTGCTCTTTTGGCCATTTTGGTTTTCGGTGCACACATGGGAACTTTCTTTAGATCCATCAGGTGCTGAAAATCTAAGCCACAGCCTCACACAGGGCGAAAGGGCTGATTCAGACACATCCCTTTCAAAGAAATTAAGCAAAGAGCCATAGGTATGCCCATTCTTTTTTATTTGAAAACTCTTTTCTTCAGCCTTCACAAAGGGGTAGCCTGAGTCAAAGACCTTCCTGACATTCAGGTCAAAAGAAAAATAGGTAAGCAAAAAGCCCAAAGCAGAGTTTCTCCACTGAGACTCTCCTGGTCACATTGATATCTGAGTTTTCTGAGATGCTCGTCATTCCCTTCAGCTACCCAGTTCATGGCCATGTCACAGAGCTTGGAGGTGTTATATATCTTGGACACAAAACCATGGGCCTATTCTGGAGAGTGGCCAGAATTCAGGAAGAAAGCAGGAAAACTTAGGAAGTTATCACTGGTTGCCAACCAATAAGGTAAGCTACAGTCCATTTTAAATGGGGAAGGACGAATGCTGGGAAGCTTTCTAATAGACAGGAGACATCCATTGATGCTTTATCTATTCTAATGTCTACAACCACAGACACACTGGGATACACAGACATAGAAATACTCGCCTTGTCAAACAACTTTCTAGTAACAGTCCACTCCAAACCAAACAAACAGACTTTAGTACCTATTCTCAGAACATGAGACAAAACCACAAACCCACAACCAGACCCACAAAGGCACCTTCTTACCCCTAGTAGGTCTGTGACTATCTGGAGTGTCCTCTGATTGGTGGGGCATACAATGTTCCCCCGAAATGGCCTGTCCTAACATCTGGTCTCCTTGGCCAACACTGTGAAGTTGTTAGGAGCCACTGGTGAGCCACTACCTGCTTTCTCAGGTAAAGCCCCACTTTAGAGCTTTCTTGCATTTGGCCTTCCTCACATCTGTAAGTACCAAGAAAGACTGACTCTGTCCTTGGTAAATCCAAAGAAGTGAGACAACTGGGACTGGTACTGGGACTGGCTCTGGGTGCCTGGCTTCCTGGATCCCAAGTTCAGAGAGTTCCATCACCCAGCAAGTGAGGTGAGGTCACTTCCTTCAGGAACTGAATGAGGTCACTTTCTTGGCAACAAATTTATCCAAACTGTTAATTTCAAGGGTCCCATTATATGGAGGCTGCCCCTACTTCCTGTGACACATTCACAATTTAGAATGATATATCAACCATAGTCACCCATGAACAGATCTCCACACAGTCCTGGTTTGGTACATCTTCTCTACATTAAGAAGAGAAGCTGATTCAGACATTACCCTTTATCCTGACCATGTTGTTTGCCATGGAAGATGACTTTTGCTCACTCAGGTCCTTCATAGCTGCCTATATCTTCTCCAGGGATCATTTTTGCATGGACCTTTGAGGTTCTCATTAGGTCTAATATCCCCTACATTCCTGTATTGCATGAACAACACTTTCCCTGCTCTTTTGTAAAATTAGATTGAGGGAACAGTGTATGGTTATGATTAATAACATGTTCGGTGTGGGTTAGAAATCATTCTGCTATATGAATAATGGTATAAGGAACCTGCGATATGTATAAGAATATATAGATGAAATGAATGTATGAAAATGGAAATCTAAGTAAGATTTGAAGCCCAGAAAGGCATTGGGGCCTTGATTGGGATAGGCATTGTTGAATTATGTTTTGCACAGATGTCTCAGATACATCGATATACAATGGCATAGGACCTTGTACCTTGGATGATTAAAAGTAGAAGAGAACATCCAGTCAAAAAGAAATAGTCGGTAGTGAAAGGTTAATAAAATAGGTACTTATCACTTCCTGTTTTTCTGTATGCTTAACAAAACTCTGTTACAATCTTGTGAAAAATTTGCTAATCTTTTCCTAGAGTGTGCTGTTCCCAAACGCCAAACTGCAGAATGTACTCCCTCACTTGGTGTCACGCAAACCACCCACTCGCCCTTACCCATCAGTAAACTTTCCTCCCTTCCCTCTCCAAGGAAAGTATATAAGCTCTGCTGAAGCTGTGCTTGGGGCTCTCTTCTCTATTCAAGTGAGCTCTGAGGCCCAGCATGCTGGACCCCAAATAAACCCTTTGCTGTTTCATGAGATAGTCTCTTGGTGGTCTCTTCCTCCAACACTCACACGACATTTACATAATGAGGTTCCACAGAGTTCCAGCAGCAGGGGACGAGAGACCCCAACGGGCACCTCTCGGTGCAAGTAAGGGGCCTCTTTCTGGTTTCATGTTTCAGCTTAGGGCTTGGCAAAATCACTGGCGATGAAGAGCCTGAGCTCTCTCCCACAGTGACTGAGAGATGTGTCACAGAGACACAGGCCGCGTCCCTGGGGTACACCCCAGAGGACTCTGGAAATCAAGGAACAATTGTCTCCTCAACTCAGTGATATTTTCAGTTTCGGTATTTCCAGCCCATCGGATTTTGCCAGCTACTCATTCCTGGTCTCAGTGTTGGAGGTCCATTGCATGTCTTTATTGTCTTGTCTTGTCTGTGTCATGTGTCGTTGCTTTTACTGTTAGTGTATCTTTCATTATGGGACAGAGCACTTCAATGCCTCTGTCCCTGACCCTTGATCACTGGACCAAAATCCGCTTAAGGGCTCAGAATCTTTCTTATTTAGTAAAACGCTGGACCTGGCAGACTCTCTGTTCCTCAGAATGACCCACGTTTGGAGTCGGATGGCCTGTAAAAGGATCTTTCTACTCCCTACTAATTTAAAAAGTCAGAGATATTGTCTTTCAGCCGGGGCCACATAGCCATCCTGATCAACAGCCATATATTTTAACTTGGCATGACCTCTGCAAATCTCCTTCTTCATGGGTGAAGCTTTTCCGTGCCCCTGCTCCCCGCTCCTACTCTTTCCCCCATGATCTCTCAAACCCTCTGCTCCTCCCCCTCCTCCACCCTCTGTTCTCCCTGAGTCACAAGATTTGACTCTACTGGAATCTCTTCCCCCTCCTTATCCCCTGCCATCATCCACTAACCCACAACACCCTCTAAGTGATTCTACTTCTGCTGACTCAGCCTCTCTGCCATTGGAGGAAGCAAAGCCGGCCCAGCACCCTCCAGATAACTCCCTCGTGGCACACACATCCCCTCCTTCCCTGGAGGAAGCTGGCCTGGCTAAAGGAACTCACAGGCGGCAAATGATTGAAACCATGGAAATCCCATGATGCACCCCTTCCGTCCCCATGGGCCAACGATTGATGATGGCCATGGGAGAAAAATGCAAGCTTACTAGTACTGGCTTTTCTCCTCTTCAGACCTATACAACTTAAAAAATTACAATCCCCCATTTTCTGAGGAACCCACCCGGCTCATAGGTCTGGTTGAGTCATTGATGTTTTCCCACCAGCCTACTTGGGATGACTGCCAACAACACCTAAGGACTATCTTCATGACAGAGGAACAAAAGAGAATCCTCCTGCAAGCTAGAAAAAAGTATCCTCAGACCAGATGGGCGACCAACACAACTTCCCAACTTAATCAAAGCCAGCATTCCCTTTAACCGACCCAACTGGGACCCCAACATCTTTGAAGGTAGGGAGAAACTGTCCCCTTATTACCGGGCTCTAATAGTGGGTTTCCAAGTGGCTGCTAGGCGACCAACTAATTTTGCCAAGGTAACAGAGATTACTAAGGGCCTGATGAATCTCCCTCTCTATGTTTCTAGAGAGAATTATGGAGACATATAGGAGATATACTCCTTTCGATTCTCAGGGGGAGGATCAAAAGGCATCTGTCATGATGGCCTTTATTGGGCAAGGTGCCCTGGATACTAAAAGAAAGTTACAACGCTTAGATGGATTACAAGATATGACTTTGAGAGATTTAGTCAGAGAAGCCGAGAAGGCATACTATAAGAGAGAAACTGAGGAAGAGAAGGGAGCAAAGGGAGGATAAAAGAAACAAAGACAGACTAAGGCATTGACTAAGGTCCTGGTCACAACAAAAAATAGGCCAGAAATTAAGAAACAGGGAGACAGGAAGGGATACCTGGGCCCAGGCCAGAGACCACCCCTGGCCTCAGATCAATGTGATTACTGTAAAGAAAAAGGACACTGGGCCAAAGAGTGCCCCAGAAATAGACAGCCACACCAGCCAGGCATTCTGACTCTGGAGGATGACTACGAAAGTAGGGGCTACGATCCCCTCGCTGAGTTAAGCGTAACTTGAAGTGGAGGGGACCCCAGTAAACTTTGAAGTGAATACAGGGGCAATATACTCAGCCCTCAAGGCCACATTTGGCCCTCTATTAAATAAAAGGTCTCTAGTTCAAGGGGCTAACGGCAGTAAATATTGGGCATAGACAACTAAGAGTACCATGGACCTGGGGAAAGGAAAAAATCCATCACTCCTTCCTAGTAATCCCAGAATGCCCATCCCCATTGATGGGCAGAGATCTGCTCACCATGGTCCACGCCAAAATAACCTTTAACCCTGAAAGCCCCCAAGTGGAATTTCTAAATCCTTCAATAAAAATTCCTATAGTCATGGCTCCAACTATGTCAGTAGAAACTGTACATCAACTCACTCGCTTTGGTTCAAAGAAACTGCAGGAATTCCTGAAGGATCAAGAACAGAGTTTTAAAATAACTGACTCACAGGAAAAGGAAATAACAGAATGGTTAACAAAAGTCTGTCAGTTCCATCAATTGGTTAATGCTTACCCTTACAAGCTTCCTTCAGGAAAGCGCCTATGAGGAACCAGACCAGGACAATTTTGGGAAGTGGATTTTACTGAAATTAAGCCAGCAAGGTATGGACTTAAATATCTCCTAGTCTTTGTAGATACATTTTCAGGATGGATTGAAGCAGTCCCCACAAAAAAAAAAGAAAGAAAGAAAGAAAGAAACAGCAAAAACGATGGCCAAGAATATCCTAGAAGATATTTTTCCAAGATACGGCATGCGTAAGGTAATAGGGTCTGATAATGGACTGGTGTTCATGGCCCCGGTAAGTCAAGGGTTAGCCAGGACCCTGAGGATTAATTGGAAGTTACATTGTGCTTATCTACCCCAGAGTTCAGGACAGGTAGAAAGAGTGAATAGAACCATTAAACAGACCTTACCGAAATTAAGCTTAGAGACCAGCATAAAAGATTGGACTATGCTCCTGCCTTCTGCAATGTTGCATGCAAGAAATACTCCCTCTGTTTCTTTGTGTAATCACACCCCCTTTGAAATTCTCTATTGTGCACCTCCTCCCGTAAGGGACCTAACCCCACTCTAAGACCTAACGATCCCTTCCACACCCCCTTGCTTGAGAGACTTAAAGCTCTTGAAAGAACTAAGAAATACCTGTGAAAACAGCTGGCCACTGCCTACCAACCTGGGGAGGAGGGGATTCCACATCGATATCAAGTAACAGACTTCATCGACGTAAGACGACATCAGGTGTCATCCCTGGAACCCCGTTGGAAAGGACCATAGCAGGTGCTACTTATAACACCTACAGTAGTAATGGTAGAAGGAATCACTTCCTGGATCCATGCCTGTCATCTCAAGCCTGTGCCCTGTCCAGACTGTGGCTAGAAACTGAAAAAGACTGGTAACCCTTTAAAATTGTGTATTCGCCATGTGGATAAGGCTCTATACTCTCCCATTTACCACCAGTAGTCCTAACCCTCATCAGTCCGTTCAGCAGAGATGGGTGATCACAAATCCTACTGGAAAATAAGTATAATATATCTCGCATACAGCCCCCTTAGGATCTGGTGGCCATCTCTCCATACAGACATTTGTCAGCTGGCTATAGCTCTTTCCTATTGGTATATCCCTGATGAAGAGGATCCCACTAAAATTCCATTAAATGCCTTCTGTACCATAGATAATGGAAACAAACCTTATGGATGTAGGGACACGTGAGCCAGATGCAGGTTGGCTAGCCTAGATTGCTATGTTTGCCCAGCAGACTATCAAAGCCACAAACAGTCACGGCTGTGTGGGGGAAAAGCTGACTTCTTCTACATGTCATGGGAATGTGAGCATACAGGGGCTGCCTGATGGAACCCAAACTCCTCATCAAATTCAGTACAGAGCATTGGCCATACTACCAATTAGATAACCAAAACCGATGGCCCCCAGAGGGGTCTCCAGATCCTCAAATTCTGCGTGAACTTTTTAACTTCTGCAAGTGCTCAAAAGGGTGAAAGGCGATTCCCCTAGGTGGAAGCCTTTTCCCTCCTTCACTCACATCCTGAACTATGCTTCTCCAAAAGATCCTCACCCTCAGCCTTCTGCTCCAGACTCTCTGCTGTCATTCCCACCTCAGCAAACTGATTTCTCCCCTCCAATTACTAGATGAAAAGCCCAAACCTCCGCCGGTTCTCAGACCACTGCCCCCTTGCTGAGGTAGCAGGTACTGAGGTACCCCTTCACCCACTCATTCCTCTCTTCTCCTGTCAGTGCCACACCGGGTCCCACCAGGTCCTCTTACCAGCTAACCAAAAGCTCAAACCAGCTGAGGAGAGCCCTCAGACCCTTATCCAAGATGTAATAAAAATGGCCTTTAATGTTGCTTTGTCAATACTGAAAAGAGGTTTCTAAGTTTTTGAAAGTCCCTCACAGGATTTTGGGATACTCACTCCCGTCTTCCCCTCTACTCTACCTGTTCTACTGCTCACGTTTTTGTTGCCTGGAAAATCCCAAACCCGTTTCCCATTATTCTTTTACATCTCTCCTTCCTCATTCTCAGATCCTCGGAGGTGCTCTCAGCCCCACCTTCCCCGTCTTCCCCCGCTGTACCAGGCCCACCGAAAAGTCTTAACTGACCTTCTCCAGAAGTCTTCACCATGGCTGACTTTAAAACTTTCAGCAAAAGAGTCCCTATAAAAGAGTTCAATGTAGATAAATTTTCTTTATTCGTGTTGCCCTGTTCTACTTGGCCACTGCCTAAAAAACTCAGCACTTCTCAGCTAGACACCCCCTTACTAGTTTTTCACAAAATATGAGAAAAAGGCCTCTGGCCTTGAGGTGGGGCTTCACAGAAATGGCTACATTTCTACAATAAAGAAGTTAAAATTGGGCTCCATTGTAACAGCTGGCAGGGGGAAAAAAGAAAGGGAAGAAAAATCTCTCCCTCTCCCAGGTGTCCTTGATAAGTTAACTTGCCCAGAACAGAGGAAAAAAAAGAAACAAAATCTGCTTTTTGTGATCTTCTGCAGACTGTGAACTTCTGAGCCCCTTCCCTTATATGTTGGGTACAAAATTCTGAAACTATCTAAACTTGGGGTTCAGGGGATTAATTGATTACAACAGAAGCAGTGCCCTCTGAATCCATTTGCAACCAAATAGGACTGTTTCCCTGTCTTCCATGCTATCTTAGGTGCCTTGCCTTGTCCTTCCCTACAACAGTATAATTCTATATACTTAAACATTGTTTATGTTTTCATGAAATGGTTAACCGATGTGATTAATTGAAGTTGTTTCACAGAGTGCACTGTCATGATGCAGGTTCATTTAAAGATCATATAGGGGGGCATACAACCCGGTTAAGCTGAAAACATATATCCTCACTTTAGCCATATATTAGGAATAGGGGTTTCTGCAGTGGTGGGTACAGGAACAACTGCCCTGGTCCATGGGACACAACAAGTGACCCAATTAGAAGCAGCAATAGAACAATAAATAAAGATATTAGAAACCTCCATCACAGCTTTGCAGGAATCTTTTACCTCTCTACCTGAAGTTGTTTTAGAGAACAGTCGACGGTTGGATCTCCTCTTCATGAGAGAAGAGGGCCTTTGTGCTGCATTGAGGGAAGAATGTTGCTTTTATGCCGACCATACGGGAGTTGTAAAAAAAAAAAAAAATCTATCAGTAAATTAAAAAGACGCCTTGAAGAGCATCAACGAGAGAGAGAGAGAGGCCCAAAAGGGTGGTTTGAGTCTTTGTTCACACAGTCTCCCTGGTCAACTATGCTTTTATCAACCCTGGCCAATCCAAGAATCCTTATATTATTGCTCACTATAAAACCCTGTTTGCTCAACCGTGTAATTTCTTTTCTCCAAGCTCAAATTGGTGAAGTTAAACATATGGCAATACCCCACTAGCAGACATAGAATTTAAACCTCCCTATGATCACTTTTATGATTAAAAGGATCCAGAAGAAGAAGTGGGGAATGAAAGGTTAATAAAATAGGTACTTGTCACTTCCTGTTTTTCTGTATGCTTAGAAAAACACTGTTGAAATATTGACAACTGTTTTCTAATCTTGTTCCCAGAATGTGCTGTCCCCAATTGCCAATTTGCAGAATGTACTCCCTCACCCGGTTGCTTGCAGACCGAACACTCGCCCTGACCCATCAATAAACTTCTCTCCCTGCAGCCTCCAAGGAAAGTATAAAAGATCAGCTTAAGCTGTTCTCAGGGCTCTCTGATCTATTCAAGGGAGCTTTGAGCCCCAGTATGCTGGACCGCCAATAAACCCTTAGCTGTTGCATAGTACAGTCTTTTGGTGGTCTCTTCCTCTTATGTTTGCCGGAATATTATTGGATGATTGAATGTAGATGAGAACATCCTGTCAAAAAGGGATAGTCGGAAGGATTAGGAAGATAGTGTGTAGGCTTAGGAAGACGAGTGAGTATAGGATTTGGAACAAAAGTTCTTTAGCAATAGGGTTTCAGTTAGAGAGTGAAGTTAAATGTTAGCACAAGTGAAGAGTCAGTCACAATGATGAACTGGGGAAAATATGTAGGAAAGCAGATATCAATAGAGACATTACAAAATCAAGCAAAGTATAAAGTGAGTCATAGGATTAGACATTTTCAAGAGGGTTGAGGTTGAACACATAATCTTAGAAAGAAACAAATATGTAGTCACCAATAGGATTGACATTTGAGAGCATTAGGAAACCTGGACATGGATGTTTTAAGTAATCCATGTTCACTTTCCATTTAGGCTTTGGTACAATCATAAGCCTGACATTTGCATTTTGTGTCCAAATATTACTGTGATTAAATGTATATATAGATCAGGTGACATGAGTATTTCTTCCATCATTTCTGGGAGCAATACTTTGAAGACGTATAATTCATATTGGGGAATCAAAGAGGTTTACCTTGAGTCTATGAATATAGAGATAATGCATGAATAGACATTACTGTGAATAAATAATATAACTGGTTCCACTTTAAATAATGGCTTAAATTGATATCTGAAAACTTATGTGAAATTTTATATTGATATACAATCATTTATTTCAACCAGTTATACAACTAATGGTAATATTAGGGTTATGGTTTATCATGAAGCTGTGTGAGTTTTGCTAAAAAAGTGATTATGGAAATCAAAAATAATGTGTGTGGAAAGAAGTCTCATGAAAAGTCAAGCCAAGAAATATGGAGGAATACATGTGTTCTGAAGCAGGAAGTGATTGAAAGTCAAACAAATGCTTAAAAATTTGCTAACTAGTGGATGAAATGTATATATATCCTATGATGTGCATAAACTGAAGAAATACTAATGTACCAGTGTTGAATAAAAATGAACGTCAAACTACACATCATGTCCCATAGGAATCTACTTGAATTGATGTTAAACTGGGTCAGTTACTGTAGAAATATTAGGATTTGTATGCACCATTCACTGAAGTTAGTTTTCAGTACTAGGAAACAAATATATATGTCAGGTGGATGAATATTTCTGAGAATAATCTGGTGAAAAGTTGATTATAAATTCAAATATATGAATATGAATGAATTTAGAGAGTGTATAATAAGAAACATTTTTCATATTTTGAAAAATCTTGAGATATATATATATATATATATATATATATATATATATATATATATATATATATATATACACACATATACACAAACACACACACAGAGAGACATTAAAAATAGCAATATATATTGCAATGGAAATTCACCATGAAATATATATCATCCACAGATTCAAAAATATTCATTTCTCTAAACATGGACTTATGCATAATGTTGTTCAACTACGAAGCTGACCAATAGGTTGAATTTTCAGTTCCAACAGCGTTTAGGAGGAGTAGTCTCTTCTCACAATTTGTATCTGCCACCTAACAAAAATGTACGTGTTATAACAGGTAGGATTCTATATGTGCATATAAAAAAACATGTTCTGAATAGGCTACAGAGAATGGAGACAGGAATTTGTTGAGAGCCACAGCTCAAGGTGCCCTAGCAAGCTTCCAACTGCCAGAAAAATTCCAGCTGCCTGCTGATTATTGGCTCACAGAGGCTCCAGCAACATCTAGCTGATTGGCTACTCTGTTTTGATGCTCATTGGACTGTTTCCCTGCCCTTTCAGACCATGGAGCTGCTCATTGGGGGACTTTTTTGGCTCCACCCACGATGACCCAGCAAATCGACCTCAAGCGCAGGAGGTTTGTGGGAGGTGGAGAGGTTTGTGGGTGTGAGAGAGACTTTACAAGGAAGCCAGTTGTGGCAGTTAGCCTCTGGGAGTTTTTCCTGAGGAGCTGTTTTGTTTGGCGTGTGTGGTTCTAAAAATAAAGTTTGTTTCTTTTGACAAGTGGCTGCTGAATCGTGCCTAGCCAGACTGCAGCATTTGGTGGCTCGAACGAGGATTGACTGAGGGTAAGTTATAAGGTAAACTGCTCGACCCTGAGAGCAGGGCGAGAGGATGGGTAGCCATTTTAGGATTCCTCTTTTGTTTTGCTTCACGTTTATTTTAAGTTGCCTGTCCCTGGAGATGAGTTAAACGAAAGAAAAACCACTCAAATCTGAGGAAAAACTATTTATGTCTGAGGAACAGATTGGGATAAAGGTCAGATGCACATGTCAGGAGGATAGAAAGGCCATAATGACTTTTTGTTGTTCTCTTTTTATTTCATTCTGTCTCGGTTTTGTTTGGCATCATCTTGTTGGGTTGTATTATAGTAGAAATACGGGATCAGAAATTAGTAAAAAACAAACTGAAATAGTGTTAAGGAAATTGTTACAGGAAGAGGGCATCTCACTAAAATCAGGGACAGTCAGGGCATACGTTGATACAATATAAAAATGTAGCCCATGGCTTTTAAAGTAAGAGTTATTAAATTTACCACAATGGAACCATCATGGTGAAGATTTAAAAAGAATAGAAAAGAACAGTACAGGGACTCTGCCAGTTGGTACATTGCCATTGTGGTCTTTCATATCTGTTTTGCTTAGTCCAAAGCCTTCAGTTCAGACAAAGATAGAGGAACAAAGCTTAGAGCAGAAAAAGCCATCAGGGGAAAATTTACAAAAGGACGCTGCTACTAACAACCTTCTATCATCAGAGGGTGTAAGTGTCCAACCAACAGTGCCACCTCTAAAGGAGACTGTTACTAACACCTTTCTATTCTGTAATTAATTTATTTTCCAATAGTCAGTATATATTTAATGCTATAGTATCCCTTGAAGGTGCTGGTAGGATTTCCCCTTCAGTACTGTTTTCTCTTTGCTTTCCAATATACAAAGTCTAATCTGGGACAGAAAAGATCCATTCTTTATAAGACGTATCTGGGCACATACAGGATTGCCTGGAGCCCTTAGTTTGGGCAATGATTTAGCAGATAAAACTACACATGACATATATTCATATTTTCTCTACACTAGAAGAAGCTACAAATTTTCAAAAAAGGTCCATGTCAATGCTAATACTTTACAAAAGCGTTTTGAAATAACTAAGGAACGAGCTAGACAAATAATAAAACAATGTCAAAATTGTGTGACCATTTTACCACAAGTTAATCCTGAAGTCAATCCGAGAGGATTGATACCTAACCATATTTGGCAGATGGACGTCACACACTTGCCAGAATTTGGAAAATTAAAATATTTGCATGTTACAGTTGACACTTCTTCTGGATTTTTGATGGGCTCCCTTCATGCCGGAGAAAAAACTAAAGATGTTATAGCTCATTGCTTAAAAAATTTTGCCACTGTGGGCGTTCCAAAACAGTTAAAAACAGATAATGCCCCTGGTTATTCTTCTACCTCTTTTAAACAATTTTGCTCATCATTTGGCATAACTCATATAACAGGAATCCCATACAATCCACAGGGAAAAGGCATAGTTGAAAGAGCACATCAAACTATTAATATGTACTTATTAAAGCAAAAAGACGGAATTGGGAAGGGGTATATATTTCCCAAAGATAAACTTAAAATAACCATTTTTACTCTAAACTTTTTACATTTGGATTCATGAGGACTTAGTGCTGCAGAAAGGCATATGTGTCCAAAAAATGTGCATAAGCTCAAGGTACTTTGGAAGGCTATTCTAACAGGACAATGGAAAGGTCCTGACCCAGTAGTTGTGTGGAGTCCAGGGTCTGTTTGTGTGTTTCCACAGGAAGAACAGCAGCCGATTTGGATTCCGGAGAGATTAACTAAAGTCCTGACCAAGTGATAGTCTGGAGTCGAGGGTCTGTTTGTGTGTTTCCACAGGAAGAACAGCACCGATTTGGATTCCAGAGAGATTAACTAAACTGATTTGTATAGACCAAAAAGAAGATGATTTGGCTCAAATCCATAACAGCTGGTATCCAAAACTCCAGTCTGGCTATCCTTACATCTGCGACAGAACCAGGATGCTTTTTTCAATATCAATTTTATTATTGCCCTTTCCCACAACATGAAGTTCTATTTTGTGTTTTTGAGCTAATGCAGACCTAGGTTACTGTTTTGCTGATCATTTCTATTTTTTGACGATAATTTTTTAAACATTCCAATGGTGATTTCACCTGTAAAAAGTTATAAGGCCTTTACTATTATGTAATGTGTTGTATGTATTATATTATGTTTGCACACTTGTGTTTTGTGTCATATGTTTGAATGTACATATGTCCATACATCATATATGATGTGCGCTCATGAAAAAATGGATCCAAATATTTTTTTTTTATTCACGTGTTTTAAATGTTTTAATTTAAATTGGGTAAACATCTGTTGAGGACTGTTTTAATATGTGAACAAAAAAGGACGTTAACAGAACTGTGTGTTTACTTTCACCTTTCCTTTTCATTATATTGAATAATTCTCTTCAAGATAATGTAAATTGTTAAGAAAATGGTTTTTTTAGTACCTTTTAGAATGATACATAATTTTTTTAAGCCATTATTGCCAGAATTCCTATCTTCATCCCAGTGTCGGTGAAGACAAAGATAAAACCAATCTACAGATTGTGCAATAGCCATCACTGAACTGTTTGCAGAACTTGCCTGGACTATGTATCACTTGTGTGCATTTTGAACTATCTGTTGGTGCAGCGACTTGTGGTAGTGTTGGGGTATTTATGCTTATGCTGTCATTGGTGGTACAATTTTTCCAAAAGGAGCCATCAACTGGCTTGGTGTATCTTCCTTTTTCTCACTTTATAGAGGTCAGGAACCTTACAGAGGAAGGCGAAAGACTTCATCCGCAATGACTGCTCTTTTGGCCATTTTGGTTTTGGATGCACACATGGGATCTTTCTTTAGATCCATCAGGTGCTGAGAATATTATCAACAGCCTCACACAGGGCTAAGACACTGATTCAGACACATCCCTTTCCAAAGCAATTAAGCAAAGAGCCACAGGTGATGCCCATTCATTTCCATTTGAAAACTGTTTTCTTCAGGTTTCACAAAGGGGTGTCCTGAGGCAAAGAACATCCTGACATTCAGGGAAACAGAACAACAGTTAAGGAAAAGGCCCAAAGTAGGATTTCTCCACTGAGACTTTACATTTCAAACTGATATCTGAGTTTTCTGTGATGTTTGCCATTCCCTTCAGCTATCCATTACATGGCCATGTCACAGAGCTTGGAGGTGGTACATATCTTGGACACAAAACCATGAGCCTCTTCTGGAGAGTGGCCAGAATTCAGGAAGAAAACGGCAACTTAGGAAATTAGCAGGTGTTGCCCATTGATAAGGCAAGCCACAGTCCATTCATAAATTGTGCAGGATTAATGCTGGGAAGCTTTCTACTAGACAGGATACATCCATTGAATCATTCTCTTTTCTAAAGTCTACAACCATGGACACATTGGGATACACAGACATAGAAACACTCACCTTGTGAAATGACTTATTAAAAACAGTTCACTCCATACCAAACAAACCACCTTTCCTACATATTCTCAGAACATGAGACAAACCAAAAACCCACACCCACACCCACAAAGGCACCTCCTTCCCCAAAATGGGTCTGTGACTATCCGAAGTGTTCTCTGACTGGTGGACCACACTGTGTTCCCCTGAAATGGCCTGTCCTGTATCAGAGTAGGTCTCCTTGGCCAACTCTGTGAAGTTGTCAGTTGCCAGAGGTGAGCTCCTACCTACTTGCTCAGGAAAGGCCCCTCTTCAGAGCTCTCCTGGTATTTGGCCTTTCTCACATCAGTAGGAATCAAGAAAGAATGACTCTGTCTTTGGAAAATCCAAACAATTGAGAACACTGGGACTGGGACTGGGACTGGCTCTGGGTTCCTGGCTTCCTAGATACCAAGTTCAGAGAGTTCCATCACCAAGGAATTGACTTTAGTCACTTCCTTTAGGAACTGAATGAGTTCACCGCCTTGGCAACCACTTTGACCTAACATTTTATTCCAAAAGTCCCATGAGATGGAGGCTGGCTCTGCTTCCTCTGACACTTTCACAAGTTTGAATGGTATGTCAACCATTGGCACCCAGGGACAGCTCTCCACACAGGCCTGGTTTGGTCCATCTTCTCTACATTAAGAAAAGAGAGGCTGATTCAGACATATCCCTTCATCCTGACCAGGTTGTTTGCCATGTAAGATGACGTTTGCTCTCTCAGGTCTTTCACAGCTGCCTACAACTTATCCAGGGATCATTTCTGTATGGACATTCGAGGTTCTCAACTGGTGGAAGATCACCTACATTCCTGTATTGAAATACCAACTCCATCCCTGCTCTTCTAAAAAGTTAGATTGAGGGAACAGTGTATGATTAGGGTTAATAACAGGTTCAATTTTGGTTAGGAATCATTCTGAGGGTTGAATAATGGTATTGGGAACCTGCGATATTTACAAGAATATATAGGGGATATATAAGTATGAAAACAGAAATCTTGGTAAGATTTGAAGCCCAGAAGGGCATTGGGCACTTGATTTACGTTCTGAACAGATGACTCAGATAAATCGATATACAATGGCATAGAACCATGTACCATGGATGATTGAATGTAGAAGAGAACATGCAGTCAAAAAGGAATAGTCGGTAGGATCAGGAGATAGTCATTAGTTTTAGGAAGAAGAGTGAGTATAGGATTTGGAACAAAATTCTTTAGCAATAGGGTTTCGGTTAGAGAGTAAATGTAAATGTCAGCATATGTGAAGTGTCAGTCACGATGATGAACTGGGCAAAATATGTAGGAAAGCTGATATCAATAAAGACTTTAGGAAATCACGCAAAGTATAAAGTGAGTCACAAGATTAGACATTTTTAACAGGGTTGAGTTTGAATATATAATCTTAGGAAGAAAAAAATATGTAGTCACCAGTAGAATTGAAATTTGAGAGCATTAGGAAACCTGGACATCGATGTTTTCAGTAATCCATGTTCACTTTCCATTTAGACCTGGTACATCATAAGTGTCATCTTTGTGTTTAGTCTCCAGAATATTACTGTGATAAAATGTATATGTAGATCAGGTGACACGAGTATTTCTTCCACCATTTCTGGGAGCAACATTTTGAAGACGTATGAATTAGAATTGGGGGGAACAAAAGAGGTGTATTCTGTTTCTATGAATATAGAGATAATGCATGAAGAGACCATATGGTGAATAAATAATATAACTGGTGCCACATTAAATAATGGATTGAATTGATATCTGAAAATATATAAGAATTCTTATATTGATATAAAATCATTCATTACAACCAGTTATACATCTAATGGTAATAATAGGGTTATGTTTTTTATGAAGAGTGTGTGAGTTTTGCTTCAAAAGTGATTATGGAAACCGAAAATAATGTGTTTGGAAAGAAGTCTCATAAAAAGTCCAGTCAAGAAACATGGAGAAATACATGTGTTCTGAAACAGGAAGTGATTGAAAGTGAAACAAATGCCTATTAATTTGCTAACAAGTGTGTGAAATATATATCCCATGATGTGAATAAACTGAAGAAATAGTAATGTACCAGTGATGAATATAAATGAACGTCAAAATACACATCATGTCCCATAGGAATCTACTTGCATTGATTTTAAGATGGGTAAATTACTGTAGAAATATTAGGATTTGTGTGCACCATTCATTGAATTTAGTTTTCAGTACTAGGAAACAAATATGTATTTCAGGTGGATGAATATTTCTGAGAATAATCTTGTGAAAAGTTGATTAGAAATCCACATAGTTGAACATGAATGAATTTAGGCAGTGCATAATAAGATGCAAATATTTTATATTTTGAAAATTTTGGAGAATATATATATATATATATATATATATATATATATATATATATATATATATCATTAAACCCACATAGAGAAATTAAATAGTAGAAATATATATGACAATCAAAATTCATTGTGAAATATATATGCTCCACAGATCCAAAAATATTCATTTTACTGAACATAGATTTATATATAATGTTGTTCAACCAGGAAGCTCACCCATAAGTTGAATTTTCAGTTCCAACAGTGTTTATGAGGAGTGATCTATTCTCACAATTTGTATCTTCCAAGTCAGATACCTCACAAAAATGTACATGTGATACCAGTTAGGATTCTATATGTGCTTATAAAAATACATGTGCTGAATAGGCTACAGAGAAAGGGAGACAGGAATTCACATATTTGTTAACTTTAAAATCACATGGAGAACTATTTCAACAAAAAGTTGACTACATTTATAACTCCTGACCTATATAATGCAAAAAGCAGGTCCAAAAATACACCAGGCCTCCTCTGAACTGCTTGTATTTCTATTCTGTTTGGGTTATTTTTCTCCATCATATTAGGATTAGTAGTGAGAGTCTAGTAGGGTATAGGTTAGTGTCAGGGATTCAGTATTTCGAATGGAAATTTGGAAAATGAATCCAAAGTGTATGCAAATATGTGCTACACAAAAATCTTCCCACTTTCATCCAGAACAATGCCTTGACAATTCCTTCGCCCCACGTAAGACACAATTAGAGGAAAAGAGTTAGAAAATCTGTGAATACATAAGTGGAATGGAAAATTCTCATGAGTTTACAACCTTGGAGGTGGTAGAGGAGTTTCCAAAAGTAAGGGATAGTGTAAACACTCCACAAACGTGGAGCTCTGCTGGCCTAAAGACTTCTTGAGAAACTTCTTCTGTGGTTGGGCACTTGAAATATATTTTGTTGTACGGAGCTTTAGCTTCCTTTCTAGTGAGTCCATCAAAGATGGGTCTGCATCTATGTGTCACCTAGAGGACATGGTTTCTGATTTTCCAATGAATATGAGGCAAGAGTGCTGAATTCTCTCTTTGGAGTTCAATTGTGGCAACAGGGGGCTAAGTGGTCTCCACACTGTGGACTGTGAAGCCATTTGGAATTCCTCCAATGTTTGTGGTGTTTATTGCTGCTGCACTGGATGTTTGGTATGTGCTTCACGAAATACAAGGAATCAACAAGGACACAGTGCTGTAGGGAGGTCTGTCATGTGTGGTGGGACAGAGTCTGCAGAAGAAAGCACCCACCAGGCTTCAATCTCACATAGCTTGCCCCCTTGAGCATAGCAACCGGATTCTGAAAATTGCCCTGAAACCTCTGCATATAACAAGATGCCTTTACATATAAGGGTCTGCTGGCTGCACCATGTCAGTCATAAGCCATTTGGAATCCAATGGCAGATCCCCATGGCCCCACCAGAGATGTTTTATCACACACCTGCACACCACTGCTCTAGGCCCACTAGTCAGCAGGCTCCAACTTTCTGGCATCTCTGTTCTACACCATATCATGAAACCCAGTCTATCAAGGCACTGTCTGGTACACTCATGATCAGCAACAGGACATCCAAATGTTCTCCAGTGCCACCTGTTCATGGGAATTTCAAAAATTTCATGGTATTTATCTAGCCATTTTTCAAGGATGTAGTTGGAGGCACTGTGGGTTTCAATTCATTCTGGAACCATTAAATGTGAGAAAGTTCATTTCAAAGAAAGCTCTGGAGAGGTATCACAGGCAAGGCTTCCCAATGAGTGGCCAAAATGTCACATGAAGGCAGGGGCTTTGAGGTCTACAAGGTGAGGTCCATGTGTGTTTTGCCTCTCAAGTACAGATGCCAAGTTTTTCAGAATTAAATCATGTGATATCCTGGCTGATATTCCCAGTGCTCTGTGGAAAGCCACTCTGGCCCTAGAAAAGTTTGCAAGGGCAACTCTTATGTGTGGCCTCCTAAGATCAAACACAATTCATGGCAATACTTCTCTGAGTTCAGTTCCAGAGTTCAGTCTCTAAGAGGAATCACACCAGAGTTCAAGACCAGGTGGACCAAATCATCACTTCTAACTGCCACACAAATGACCACAATTAAAACCAAAACACTCCCACGTATCCCTCATCTTCGTCCATATAGGCACTCATCATAAACTCTGGCTGGTGTTTTCCATGAGTTGTGCATCTCAGGAAAGTGTCAAAAATAAGCTCCCTTGCCACTCATTTGCCTAAAGTCAGGGTGGCCTTGACACCCTTCGTGTGAACCAGGAGTGATCAAATTGGCCTGCCATTAATACTGATCTGCTTCTCCAATTTGAGGCCTACTGACGGTCAGGTATAGATTCTTCATGTAACTTGGAGTCATGAGAAAACCCAAGCACTTCTGCTGGGCTTTTAAGAACTCATTTGACCCAAAGGATCCCTATTCTCATTTGATGGAATTCAGGAACCTAACAGAGGAAGGCAAGAGACTTCACCCACAATGACTGCACTTTTTGCCATTTTGGTTTTGGATGCATACATGGGATCTTTATTTAGATCAATCAGGTGCTGAGAATCAAAGCCACAGCCTCACAAAGGGCCAAGAGGCTGATTCAGACACATCTCTTTCCAAAGCAATTAAGCAAAGAGCCACAGGTGATGCTCATTCATTTCCATTTAAAAACATTTTTATTCAGACTTCAGAAAGGTGTGGCCTGAGGCAAAGACCTTCCTAACATTCAGGGCAACAGAACAATAGGTAACCAAATGGCCCAAAGCAGGGTTTCTCCACTGAGACTTTCCTGGTCACACTGATATCTAAGTTTTCTGAGATGCTCGCTATTCTCTTCAGCTATCCAGTACATGGCCATGTGACAGATTATTTAGGTGGTACATATCTTGAACAAAATACCATGAGCCTATTCTTTAGTGGGGCCAGAATTCAGGAAGAAAACAGAAACTTAGGAGGATAGCAGGTGTTGCACATCAATAAGCCTGCCACACTCTTTTCATAAATTAGGCAGGATGAATGCTGGAAAGCTGCCTACTAGACAGGAAACATCCATTGATGCATTCTCGTTTTTAATGTCTACATCCACAGACACAGTGTGATACACAGACATAGAAACACTCACCTTGTCAAACGACAATCTAGAAACAGTCCAGTCCAAACCAAACAAACCGCTTTTTCTACCTGTTCTCAGAACATGAGACAAAACCACAAACTCACATGCACACCCACAAAGGCACCTCATTCCCCCAAGTAGGTCTGTGACTATATGGAATGTCCTCTGACGGCGGGCCATACTATCTTTCTCTGAAATTGCCTGTGCTGTCTCAGATCTGGTCCTTTGGCCAACTCTCTGAGGTTGTCAGTAGCCAGTGGTGAGCGACTACCTGCTTTTTTAAGCACAGGACCATCTTCAGAGCTTTCCGGGCATTTGCCCATCCTCAAATCAGTAGATACCAAGAATGACTGACCCTGTCCTTGGTAAATCCAAACAAGTGAGTCCACTGGGAGTGGGACTGGGAATGACTCAGGGTGCCTGCTTCCTGGATCCCAAGTTCAGAGAGTTCCATCACCAAGAAAGTTAGGTAGGTCAATTCCTTCAGGAACTGAATGAGGTCACTGCATTGACAAACACTTTGTCCTAACAGTTGCTTCCAAGATTCCCATGAGATAGAGGCTGCACCTAGTTCCTGTGACACTTTCACAAGTTAGAATTGCATATCAACCATAGGCACCCGGGAATAGCTCTCCACACATGTCTCATTTGGTCCATCTTCTCTACATTAAGAATAGAGAGGCAGATTCAGACACATCCCTTCATCCTGACCAGGGTTTTTGCCATGGAAGATGATTTTGCTCTCTTAGGTCCTTCATAGCTGCCTACATCTTATCCAGGGATAATTTTTGCATGAACCTTTGAGGTTCTCAGCAGGTGGAAGATCCCCTATATTCCTGTATTGTAAGACCAACTCTGTCCCTGCTCTTTTATAAAGTTATATTGAGGGAACAGTGTATGATTAGGGTTAATAACAGGTTTGATTTGGGTTAGGTATCATTCTGCGAGATGAATAATGGTATTGGGAACCTGCGATATTTACAACAATATACAGGTGAAATAAGTTTGAAAACAGAAATCTAGGTAAGATTTGAAGCCCATTAAGGCATTACGCCCTTGAGTTGGTTACATAGATTTGAATTATATTCTGCACAGACATCTCAGATAAATCGAGATACAATGGCATAGAACCTTGTACTTTGGATGATTGAATGTCGAAGAGAACATCCAGTCAAAAAGGGATAGTCGGTAGGATTAGGAAGATAGTTGGTAGGTTTAGAAAGAAGAGTGAGTATAGAAGTGGGACCGAAAGTTCTTTAGAATTAGAGTTTTGGGTAGAGGGTGAATATAAATGTCAGCATATGTGAAGAGTCAGTCAAAATAATGAACTGGAATAAAACGTAGATAAGAAGATATCAATAGAGACATATGTAAATCAGGCAAAGTATAAAGTGAGTGATAGGATTAGAAATTTTGAACAGGATTGAGGTTGAATATATAGTCTTAGGAAGAAACAAATATGTAGTCACCATTAGGATTGACATTTGAGAGCATTAGGCAACCTGGACATGGATGTTTTTAGTAATCCATGCTCACTCACCATTTAGGCCTTGGTAAAATCATAAGTGTGACCCCTGCTTTTTGTGTCCAGAATATTACTGTGAAAAAATGCATATGTAGATCCGGTGACATGAGTATTTCTACCACCAATTCTGGGAGCAACATTTTGAAGATGAATAAATTAGTATTGCGGTTACAAATTGATGTACCCTGTGTCTATGAAAATAGAGATAATGCATGGATAGACCATACTGTGAATTAATAATATAACTGGTTCCAACTTTAAATAATGGATTGATTTGATATCTGAAAATATACAGGAAATCTTATACTGATATACAATCATTCATTCCAACCAATTATTCATCTAATGGTAATATTAGGGTTATGGTTTATCATGAAGAGTGTGTGAGTTTTGTTTCACAATGATTATGGAATTCGAAAATAATGTGTTTGAAAAGAAGTCTCATGAAAAGACCAGTCAAGAAACCTGGAGAAATACATGTGTTGTGAAGCAGGAAATGATTTGAAGTGAATCAAATGCCTACAAATTTGTGAACCTGTGTATGAAATATGTATTTTATGATGTTCATAAACTGAAGAAGTAGCAATTTACTAGTGTTGAATAAAATGAACTTCAAAATACACATCATGTCCCATAGGAATCTACTTGCATTGAATTAAACTGCGTCAGTTACTGTAGAAATATTAGGATTGTATGCACCATTCATTGAAGTTAGTTTTCAGTACTAGGAAACAAATATGTATTTCAGGTGGATGAATATTTCTCATAATGATCTTGTGAAAAGTTGATTATAAATCCACATACATGAATATGAATGAATTTAGGTAGTGTATATAAGACACACATATTTCATATTTTGAAAAATTTAGAGAGTGTTTGTATATAGATAGATAGATAGATAGATAGATAGATAGATAGATAGATAGATATACACACACACAAAACACACAGAGAGGCAATTAAAAGTAGCAATATATATGCCATTTGAAATTCATCATGAAACATATATCAACCAGATTAAAAAATATTTATTTTACTGAACATGGATTTATGTATAATGTTGTTCTACTAGGAGGCTCACCCATCATTTGAATTTTCAGTTCCAACAGCGTTTAGGAGGAGTGTTCTCTTCTCACAATTTGTATCTGCCATATCAGCACACCTCAAAAGAAAATATGTGTGATACCAGGTAGGATTCTATATGTGCTTATAAAAATACATGTGCTTAATAGGCTACAGAGAAAGAGAGACAGGTATTCACATATTTGTTAACTTTAAAAACACATGGAGATCTATTTCAATTAAAAATTAACTAGATTTATTACACCTACCCTATATCATGCAAAAGGCAAGTCCAACTATACACCATACCTCCTCTGAACTGCTTGTATTTCTATTCTGTTTGGGTTATTTTTCTCCATCATATTAGGATTAGTAGTCATTGTCTAGTAGGGTATGGTTTAGTGTCAGGTGTCTCGGCCGGCAGGACACATCAAAGTGTGAGTCAAACCTCGTTGGGGAGGAATGAAGGGACAAGAGAAATGAGAGATGACAGCAAGACAGTAGTTCTGATCATGCTGCAAACTTTTACAGTTTTCACAGGGTATTTATATGCTGCAGATAGGAAATCTCTCTTATGATCAGTTGCTGGATGTCTTCACAGGGTGAGATAACCTCAGGATATTTCAGAAAGACAGATGGCCGCAGGATGTCTCAGGGAGATAGATGGCTGTCGGATGTCTCCTAGGCAGGATGTCTCCCAGAGGGCTGTTTCTTTTAAGTGTCAGGCTATTCTTTGAGGAGAACTTCCTTCTAGCCCCTCACCTTCCCCCCTTTCTTATATAAAATATTTGACCATACCTTACCGGCCAATGTTTTAGGGGGTGATAGAGGCTTTGTTTCTCAAGGAGGCCTTAGAATATCTCCTGATCTGAGAGAGCATGTTTACTAGAAGATTTCTTGGTGGCCATGGCATGTTTTCGAGGAGACGGCTTTGAGGGGGATGCATGCCAACCGCCATGCACCAGAGCGTGTCACTCAGAGGTCTTGTGTTTGGGTATCCGTGGATCCATCCTCCCACAGTCTTTCCTGCACCCTCCATTATTATGGCCTAAGGTCCTCACTTCATGGGTGCATCCTCCCCCAAGTGAAGGGGCACTTTGAGGACGAACCCTTATGGCAATGGCAGAAGATTGTTAGTCAGAGCTATTTCTTATAGTTTTATTTAAGAAAGAGAGATCTGTGGGGATGTAAACTAAAGAAATAAGCCTGTGAGAAGGGTAGAACATCCTTTTAAATGTTAGCAGCAAGGTCTTCCATCTCCAGACGATGATAGTGCACCTGTATGGGCTTAGAGGCCAAAATATTAATCTGTTCTTTAATAAATTGTACCAGCCTGTTTATAATGCAGGGTCCTATAGACACTATTTAAAGTAAACCCAACAAAGGGCCTATTAGGGGAAGAAGGTAGGGTAGAAATCCACTAAGTCCAGTTCAGAGTGGATTTTCAAATAGTTCCCTTCGTCTCTCTTTTACATCTTCTTGAACCTGCTTAATTTTAGTGCATACTATGCCTGATTAATTGGCATAAATGCAGCATCGTTCCCCTAAGGCCAAGCGAATACTTCCCTGGTTAGCTGTCAGCAAATCTAAGCCTCGTGTGTTTTGAAGGAACACTTCTGCTAGGGAGACTATTTGGTCCTTCAAATCTTTAATGGTTCCTGATAGAGTTTGTACATCATTTATAAAGTTGTTGAGACAGGCGACGGTAAGAGTGGATAGCCGTGCCTAAACCAGTGTACCTGTGCCCACAGCAGCTGTTATTCCAAGGCTCGCAATGAGTGGTAAGGCATGTATTGCCCACCTGTGTCTTATGACTAAGATGTCTAGGCTAGGAATGGGTAGACGTTCGTATCATGGGACAATAGTTATATCAGGGAGGAATAAGGTAAGAACACAGCCACTGATCCAATTCACTGGAAGCCTGGGGAAGGCCGAGTTTTCTCCACACATAAAAACTGTGCCATTGGGTAACAAAGAGATGGGTTGGGTGAGGAATAATTTTGTACTTTTGAGCAATTTCCAAAGGAAGTAACTCCAACATCAATATCATAGGTATTATTCTGCATCGTGCCTAAAAGACATAATGTAAATGTGCCTATAGGCTGTAATTATAAAAAAATCCGGGTTCGCATGTATTATCATTGTCTATGATAGAATTAATAGGAACTGCCGTAGGCATGATTGTCCCTGTTGTCATGCAGAGCCAGCAATCACCAGCAATGGTGGGGTTGGAATTATTAAGCAAGGAGAAGGTAGTTTCCAAAATTTCTAATGTATTGGTATCTAAACCTCGGAGCTGGGATTTAGGCTACATTAAGGGATGATATGTGAGCTCAGGAATTTGGGGTTTCAAAAGTTTGATTATCTGAGGATGCTTGACAGCATCAGTGGGTCCTCCACGATAAGAGACCCCTGTAGGGGCCTTAATGGGCCAGCAGGAGGGTTTACCAACACTGCCTTGCCACCCAGGTGACTGTAGCTTGGTGTATTTGCCATCTCCTCCCCGGTCAAAGAGAAAGGGGGTATAATGAATAGTGGTCCCCCCTTCTGCATGAGGTTTAGTTAGGGAGGCTTCAAAAAATTTTTCTCCTTGCTTGTTAACACAAATTAAGAGCGACACATAACAAGAGCCATACATCGCCTGTTTATTCGTACAGGTTGCAGAACAATTTTGGAGAGCTTTATTTGTACTAGGGGGAATAATCTTTGGCTTGTTAACACATACACATTTAGGCTGATGAACTACTCTGAGTTTATGGTCAACCTCGGCCAGGAGGTAAACCACTTTAGTCATGCAGTCAGCAATCTGGGTCCAACTAGTGCGAGCCTGAGTTCAAGATCCTCACTTGCACTCGCAGGGGGGCCCAAAGAGGTACTCCATGATGTTGGAAGGTGGAGGGCCACGGCCTCCGTGTACAACCCTGTTCAGCAGAAGTGCCTTAAGCAGAATCCAAACACAGATTGTTGGCTGCATCTGAAAAAGAGGAAAATTTGTCCTCAGGGGGAGCACCTCCGTCCCTAGGTTGAGGTAAGTCATTAACCTGTTTAACCAGGTGTTCTGGTAACCATCTTGGGGCTGCTTGCTCTTGGTCCAAAACACAAGCTGAGCCTCGTCCCCAGATGAAAAGAGGATCTGGGCCTTTCCATTTATTTGTAAGGGGATTGCGCCACATAACAGGTGGGCGAACAGAATTGGACAAGGGATGCCAATGTCTGTCTGTGGCTGAATGGCCTTCACTGTCGAGAGTAAGAAAAGTAAGGGCAAATAATTCATGGTTAAGGCGATGCCTGGGAGTGGTAAATATAAAGGCGGAAGCCTTAAAGAGGGTTAGCCAAGTCTTTAAGGTAAGGTGGGCACGTTCCACAATGCCTCGGCCCTGAGGTTTGTATGGAATTCCAGTAGTATGACAAATTTGCAAGGTAGCACAAAATTGTTTAAACTTGGCACTGGTATATGCAGAACAATTATCTGTTTTAATATGAATTGGTTTACCCATTACGGAAAAGGCTGAAACAAGATGAGAAAGGACATCTTTGGTACCCTCTCCAGAATGTGGTCATGCAAAAATAAAGCCACTGAAGGTATCTATAGAAACGTGTATATATTTGGTTTTTCCAAATTCAGGAAAATGAGTAACATCCATTTGCCAAAACTGATTGAGCAGTAATCCTCTGGGGTTAACTCCCAACTGTTGAATGGGGAGGGAGACAGCGCAACCAGGGCATGTTTTTACTATCTCTCGTGCCTGTTGCCTGGTAATTTTACAAAGTAATCGAAGGCTCTGGGAATTTAGATGGTGAAAATTGTGTAACTCCATGGCCTTTTGAATGGAGCCAACAAAAATTGGAAAGATGGAACGAGTTGCTGCATCAGCTTGGGGATTACCTTGTGTTAGAGGGCCGGGAAGATCAGAGTGTGCCCTGATTTGTCCTAAGAAAAATGGGTGTTGTCTGGCCTGAATTAGTTGCTGAAGCTGGTGAAACAGAAAGGCCACATTGGAAGAAGCCTTAATAGTGAGTGAAATCTCCAGCAGGAGCACAGAATGAGCAATGCAGGCACTTTCTGCATAAATATTAACAGAATTATCAAAAAATGTTATAAAAACTTGTGTTATGGCAAACAATCCAAAAACTGTGCTGACTGATAGACACTATCAAAGGTGGTAGGCTGGTTATTGATAACAAAGACCGCATGGCCATTATTGGAACCATCTGTAAAGACAGTAAGGGCTTGAGGAATGGGAGCCTTTTGAGTAATTTTGGGAAAAATAAATGGATGTAACTGGACAAAATGTAAAAGGGGGTCATTGGGGAGGTGGTTATCAATTGTTCCCAAAAGCCTGATAGGGCAATACCTGATTCATCCACTGTCTGTAGTAAACATTGGGTTTGGTCCTTAGTATATGTAATTAAAATATTATCAGGGTCTTTGCCAAAATGTTGTCGAGAAAGCAAGTGACCTTTAATAATAGTAGAAGCTACCTGAGCAAGATAAACAGTAATATCCTTGGAGGATGTGGTGGGTAAATGGACCCAAAGCAAGGGGCGGCCTTTAATTTTAAAATGTGTATTTTGCTGCCGAAATACTCCTGTGGGTGTATGAGGAGTGTGTAAAATAACCAGAACCAGAGGAAGGTTGTAAGAAATTTGTGTAACAAACTGTTGGGCAATGGCTTCTGTGACTTGGTTTAATGCCTGTCATGCCTCGGGAGTAAGCTTTTGAGAGGAGGAGGGGTGGGAATCACCTCTCAAAATATCATTAAGGGGCAAAAGTACACAAGTGGGCAATTTTAAATATGTTCTTATCCATTGAATATCCCCAGGTAATATTTGAAAATTATTAAGGGTGTGAAGATGGTCCACACGTAGCTGTATTTTAAGAATTTGGATCTGATTATCTTGTAGTTTAAGGCCCAAATAGGTATCAGAGTCCTGTGTTTGAAACTTATCAGGAGCTATCTGTAGTCCTAAGGTAGTGAGGGTTTTGTAAAGGTCCAAGTAACAATTATTAAGGTCATGGGTGTTAGGTGCAGCAATTAACAAATCATCCTTTTAATGTAAAATATAAATTTGTGGCCATCGCTCTCTCACAGGGTCTACTGCTTGAGCAACGTAATTTTGGCAAAGACTAGGGCTGTTGGCCATACCGTGGGGAAGAACCTTTCATTGAAATCTCTGCATAGGGCCCTGGAAATTAATGCGAGGGAGACTAAAGGCAAAATAGGGTCTATCCTCAGGATCTAAAGGAATGGTAATACAGCAATCTTTTAAGTCAATAACCATTTTACAATTGTTTTTGGGAATTGCCACTGGTGTGAGAATACCTGACTGTAGTGCTCCCATCGGGAGCATAACTTTATTAATGGCACACAAATCTTGTAAAAGGCGCCACTTGCCTGAATTTTATTGATAACAAAAATTGGAGTATTCGATGGTGAGGTTGAGGGCTCTACATGGCCGGCTGCCAGCTGTTTCTGCACTAACATGGAGGCAGCCTCCAATTTTTTCTTAGGTAAGGGGCCACTGATCCACCCACACAGGAGTTTGAGTCTTCCAAATAATTTTATCTCCATGAGGTACAGGAGGGTCAGGGACCAACACTAAAAATCCGAATACCCAAGGCCATATGTATTTGTGTTTTGTATGGGTTGTAGAGGCTCAACCAGTTTTCGTCTCAGTCTCCCCAGGCCTGTACCAGGGACAAAATTCATACTAAGCATTTGATGAGTCACCATGGAATTGGGACTGGGAAGAATAACTTCCATTTGACTCAAAATATCTCGGCCCCATTGGTTAATAGGTTAGGTCAGGAACATCGAAAAAAGTGACAGTTGACTTATTACCCTCTTTATCAGTCCAGCTAATAGACCTAGAGCTGACTGGAGGATTTTTTGATTGTCCTATCTCTTTAAGGTCACTCAAGGGTGGGGTGAGGGGTCAACCAGATGGCCAGTATTTTTTAGACATAATTGTGGCATCAGCTCCAATATCTAGAATTCCTTGGAATTCCTTTCCTTCAATAAGTAAGGTAAGGGGGTGTATTGTGAGAAATTGGGTGAACCCAATACACATCAGAGGAGCCCAAGGAGGCAGTCCCCCGCGGTAGGTTTGGGTGGTGGAAGTGCCTCCTGAATCCAAGGAAAGGAGTATTAATTGTGCAAGTCTTGTTCCTGCGGGGATGGCCACAACTCCATTAATAGCTGTGGCCAGTATTTTTATTTCTCCAGTGAAATCATTATCAATAATGCCAGGGAAGACCTGAACACCTTATAAGGTAGTAGAGGCTCTTCCAAGAATAAGGGCAGACGTATGAGATGGAGGGGGACCCCTAATTCTAGTGGGTATTAACTGGGTCCCTTGCAATGTGTCTAATATTTTCTCAGTGGTGGCACAGAGGTCCAATCCTGCGCCGCCTGGTGTGGCTCGTTGGAACGAGGCAATTGTGGAGAAGGATTTTGAAGTAGGTTGGTAGTTTGGGAGGGAACAAACCTTATTGCCCCTGGGTTTGTCTTGGGAAAGTCGGGGCCAGGGGTTGGCCCTGCAGTGATTTTCCAAGAATCAGGAAGAAATAGGCTGTCCGAGGGCATTTGTTTTAGATCTCCACTCACTGGCCCAGTGATGACCTTTGCCACATCTAGGGCAAAGAGTAGCTGGGGGCGGTTTAGCCCCAGTTTGAGGAGACACTATTCCTAGGCTTTGTTTGCCTGTCAGACACTAGTGTGTAAAATGGCCAGGTTGTTTTCAAGTAAAGCAAGTAGGTGAGCCAGGATTGTGAAAGGCCTTGGTAAAGGTGGCACCAAAGGCGAGACCCATGGAATGGGCTGCACCCACCCCTGCACAGAGTCTAATAAAGTCAGAAAGTTTCCTTTTATCCTTATGTGGTCGAAGAACACCCTGACATGCTGGCTTGGCGTTTTCAAAGGCAAGATGTTTTACAAAGGTGCTTTCGCTTTCGCTTGGTCCAAGCAAGCATTCTGCGGCTAGGTTAAGCCGGGAAACAAAGTCGCTATAAGGCTCGTGAGGCCCTTGTCGTATTTTTGCCAAGGAAGTGGTAGCTGAGGCCTTTTGAGGGACGCGTCTCCAAGCATGTAAGCCAGCCGTCTGAATCTGCGCCAAAAGTCCAGCAGGGAAACATGCCTGTTTATTTTTAGTGTCAAAAGGTGCATTGACCACTAACTTAACAGAAGTCCAGGATTTAGAGGAGGCCTTTGTTAAATTTTTTTGAGCAGTTTCCCAACAGTGCTCTTTGAAATTGCGTTCCATAACAGAAAGTCTCCAGCGCTGAGGTATCTCGGGTTTGAAATTTCCAATCATTGGTAGTAAGCCATTGTGCACTGTGGATTTCTAATAAAGCCACTCTGTAGGGCGCAGTGAGGCCAGAGTGAGCACAAGCCTTTTTAAGTTTTTCAAGAAAATGCAGGCTTAATTTTTTGTACACTCTCTGTTTCCTTCCTGCCTGGGGGTTAACTCCTCATCCTCTGAGTCCTGATCTCCTTGATCCATTTCCCCCGCTTTCTCCTCTTGATCATCAAGTAAGTCTTTGACCTCAGACTGGGCAGGCATATCTATCTGACTGCGGGTTACTGGGAATGTGAGAACAGGCTGATGGAGCAGGTTAGCCTTTTTATTAGACCGCCGATGGGCAGCTTGCCTTGACTCTATGTCTAAGGCTAATGAGCAGAGCTCAGAGTCAAGGGATGTTAATTCTTTTAAAAGTTGGATCTGTTCCCGTCTATGCTGGAGAGACTGTTGCAAGGGAGCCAGGTTAGGCGAGGGAAATGGAGAAAAAATACCTGGGGGGCGATGTTGGCCCCTGAAGGGCCGGAGCACAAAAGGCATGAGGGATATAGGAGGGAGGTGGATGGGTAAGTTCTATAGGCTCTGGAAGGGACCTGAGAGGTGGTCGGTCTTCTGAATGGTAGTGAGCTTCTTTATTCTCCAAGGTAGCCTCCTCCCCAGGGGTCAATGTGTCTCTGGGATTTAAAACTGGATAAAGGTAGTTGGTAACCATTGGAGCCTTATTCATTAGGGTGGTATTTTGAGGTGGACCAGGAAGGTTCCCAGGGTCCTGGGGAGACTAAGAAGGGTCTATATCTGTACTAACTGATGGGCATGCAGAGGGGGGACGAGAGGTCATTTGCATAGTCTCTTCCCCAATCCTGACAAATTTTAAGGAACCATTGTCAAAGGGTGAACTTTTAAGAATTTCATTAATTAAGTTCCAGTAAGAAAAGGTGGGAACAGGCACCTTTTCTGTGCCAAAGTATTCATAATAATCTTTTAAACAGTCTCCTACTCTAAGTCATGGTTTACCATCAATGGTTCCTTCAAGGGAAAACCATGGACACAATTTCCCTATGTATGAACAGAAAAATTTTAAGTCCTTTTTCTTAACACGTGCCCCCCATGTCTTGAAGGACTCCTTCAGGGCTGACAAAAACAAATCATGTGACGAAACTGCTTGTCCCATGGTGGGTCACTCACTGTGCATCATCCCCACACTCCTACTGGATATGTCTCTCTGTGGTGTCTGCTGAGGCAATCGCGAGCTCCGCTTGACCAAGTCTTCCAGGAGGACGGGGTTCCCCCTCAGTCAAAGGCTTGAGACCCAGTTGGTGGGCGCCAGATGTTCTGGCCGGCAGGACACATCAACGTGGACAGCGAACATAGATGGGGAGGAATGAAGGGACAAAAGACACTAGAGATAACAGCATGACTGTAGTTCTGATCAAGCTGCAAACTTTTATTGTTCACACAGGGGATTTATATGCTAGAGATGGGAAAGCTCTCTTATCAGTAGTTCCTGGATGTCTTCACAAGGTGAGATAACCTCAGGATGTTTCAGGAAGACAGATGGCCGCAGGAAGTCTTCGAGATACAGATGGCTACAGGATGTCTCCCAGGCAGGATGTCTGCCAGGGGGCTGTTTCTTGTAAGTGTCAGGATATTCTATGAAGGAGAATTCCTTCTACCTATGAAAGACAGGGATTCAGTATTTCGAAAGGAAAATTGGAAAATGAATCCAATGTGTATGCAAATATGTGCTACACAAAAGTCTTCCCACTCTCATTCAGAACAATGCCTTGACATTACCTTCACCCCATGTAAGACATAATTAGAGGAGAAGAGTTACAAAATCTGTGAATATATATCTGGAATAGAAAATGCTCAATAGTTCACAAACTTGGAGGTGGGAGAGGAGTTTCCAAAAGTAAGAAACAGGGTAAAAACTGCACAAACATGGAGCTCTGCTGGCCTAAAGACTTCTTGAGTAACTGCCTCTGAGGTTGGGCACTTGAAATATATGTTGTTGACAGAAGCTTTAGCTATCTCTGTAGTGAGACCATCAATGCTGGGTCTGCATCTATGTGACCTGAAGGACATGGTTTCTTATTTTCCAATGAACATGAGGCAGCAGTGCTTAATTCTCTATTTGTAGGTAAACTGTTGCCACTGAGCGCTAAGTGTCTCCCAGTGTAGACTGTGAAGCCAATTGGTCATCCTCCACTTTTTGTGGTGTTTCTTGCAGCTGCACTGGGAGTTTAGTATATGCTTCATGAAATACAAGGAGTTCAACTGGGACACAGTGCTGGAGGGAGTTCTGTCATGTGTGGTGCGTAAGGGTCTGGAGGAGAATGCAACAACCAGGCTTCTATTCCACATAGCTTGCCCTCTTGACCATAGGAATCTGATTCTGAGCATTGCCCTGAAACCTCTAGATATAACAAGATGCCTTTACATACAAGGGTCTGGGGGCTGTACCATGTCAGTCACAAACCATTTGGAAGCCAATTCCCGATCCACATGATCCCACCAAAGCTGTTTTAACACACACCTGCACACCACTGCTCTAGGCCCACTACTCAGCAGGCTCCAAATTACTGGCATCTCTGTTCTACACCATTTTCATAAAAACCAGTCAATCAAGGCACTGTCTGGTACACTCATGATCATCAATAGGACATCCAAAGGTTCTCCAGTGCCACCTGTTTATGGGAATTTCAAAAATTTCATGGTACTCATCTAGCTATTTTTCAAGGATGAAGTTGGAGGCACTCTGGGTTTCAATTCATTCAGGAACCATTAAATGGAGAGGAAGCTCATTGCAATGAAAGCTCTGGAGTACTCTAACAGGCAAGGTTTCCCAAAGACAGGCCAAAAGGTCACATGAAGCCAGGCCCACTGAGGTCTACAATATGAACTCCATGTGTGTTTTGACTTGCAACTATGGCTGCCAAGTCTTTCACAATAAAACCATGAGATATCCTTCCTGAGATTCCCATTGCTGTGTGCAAAGCCACCCAGGGATTAGATCTCAGTTTCCAAGGGCGACTCTCATGTGTGCCCTCCTAAAATCCCATCACAATTCATGGCAATACTTCTTTGAGTTAAGTTCCACAACTCAGTCTCTAAAAGGAATCACACCAGTGTTCAAGCACAGGTGGACCCAGTCATCTCTTCCAACGGCCACACAAAGGACCACAATTAAAACCAAAACACTCCCACATGGCCCTCATCTTCTTCCATATACACACTAATCATACCTTCTGGCTGTAGGTTTCCATGAGGGGTGGAGCCAAAGACAGTGTCCAAAATAAGCTCCCTTGCCCCCGTTTTCCTGAAGTCAGTGTGGCCAGGGCACCCTTCCTGTGAACCAGGAGTGATCAAAGAGGCCTGCCGTTAATACTGCTCTGATTCTCCATTTTGAAGCCTACTGACTCTGGGGTAAAGATTCTTTATGTTAATTGGAGTATTGAGAAAACCAAAGCACCTATGGGCTAGCCTCTGCAGGGCTTTGAAGAACACCTTTGTCCCAAAGCATCCATAATCTCAATGATGAAGGTCAGGAACCATACAGAGGTAGGAGAGAGACTTCATCCACAATGACTGCTCTTTTGGCTCTTTTGGTTTTGGATGCACACATGGGATTTTTCTATAGATTCATCAGGTGGTGAGAATCTAAGCCACAGCCTCACACAGGGGCAAGAGGCTGATTAAGATACAACTCTTTCCAAAGCAATTAAGCAAAGAGGCACAGGTGATGCCTATTCATTTCAACTTGAAAACTGTTTTCTTCAGGCTTTACAAAGTGGTGGCCTGAGGAGAAGACCTTCCTGACATTCACGGTGTGGTGAGCCGCTTCTGCAGATTATGGTCACCATTGCAGGATGGCGCTGGCTCCACTGTGGTCTGTGACAAACGACTCCTTGTTTGGGAGAGTTGGTGCATGGTTTTTCAGCACCCTATGAGAAAGTTCCACGTGGCAGCTTCGCATTGGGGCTTGGGATGCTTTATTAAGGCTGGGAGGGGCATCCGACAAGGAATTAGAAGACATATCAAGGGCCTGAATAAACTGCTGAAAGAAGATTCCTGAGTTGCGTCTTCCTTGCGGGCAAGGGGTCGCCACAAGTGGTGCCGAGACCCGGGAACCAGAACTTTCAGTAGTCAGGGTTGGTGCACCAGTTAGTCCCAGGTAAGTGGGACCCACGATCAACGCAGGGGTTAGTCCCAGGTAAGCGGGACCCGCGATCAAAGCTGGGTAGCTCCTCTGTAAAGCCAGAGAGAGCGGTACATTTTATTGCAGCTGCACTGTGTACTTTCGCTTTTACTTTCACTTTTGTTTTTTTGTGCGTCTTTTGTTGTGTCATGGGTGCCGCATCTTCAAGTCCGCTTCTCCTAGCCCTAGATGGCCTGTTACGTTCCAAGGGCCTAGAAGTGAAACGTAGTACTTTACAGAGATTTTTACAGAAGACAGATATTGCTGCACCGTGGTTTGCATTTTCGGGCAGCCTTACTATACCTAGCTGGGATAAATTAGGCACAGATCTTGACTTTGTTTCTGAGCAGGGCATATTAGAGGGTGGGGTGATACCCCTTTGGAAGATGATCCGTAGTTGCCTCGCAGATGGCAGATGTCAGGAAGCACTTACTAAAGGACAGGAAGTTTTAGAGCAATTACATGAGGAAAGATCAGAGATGGCACGAAGTGAGGTAATTCAGGAGGATGGGAGTGTGCGGAGCGAGACACAGGAGAGGAGGCGATTGTCTCCAGCACGAAGTGAGGTATTTCAGGAGGATGGGAGTGTGCGGAGCGAGAAACAGGGGAGGAAATGATTGTATCCAGATCTCAGTACGCTGCGCACACTCCCATTCAAAAGTGGGTCAGAGGAGGAGGAGGATGAGGAGGAAGAGCTCGGGAGACTATCTTGTCAGCTAGGGAGTCTAACTATAGGAGAAGGGAACAAAAATAAACAGGAGCTCAAGGAAAATGATCCTCCGGATCCGCCGCCGTACGGTGGGGGTGTTTCGAGGAGAGCTTTCCATGCCCAAACATGGAGGGCTGTTAACCCTGAGATGGGTCTTGCTTATCCAGTTTTCCAGGATGACAATAGGGGAAGATTCCATGAGCCCTTAGATTTCAAAATTGTGAAGACCCTGGCGGAGTTTGTGCGCACTTATGGGGTAGATGCCGCCTTCACACTAACTCAGGTGGAGAGTCTGTCTAGATACTGTATGACTCCCTCTGATTGGGCTAGCCTTGTTCGGGCTTGTGTCTCTCTAGGTAAATATTTAGACTGGAGAGCCTTTGTGCTAGAGGGCGCGGTAGAGCAGGCCGCCCAAAACCATGCGGCGGGACACCCCCATTGGGACAAGGATATGCTTTTGGGACAAGGCAGATTTGCTAATCAACAGACAGGATTCCCTCCTGAGGCATATGATCAAATTAACAACATTTGCATTCGGGCATGGAAGTCACTTCCAAATAGAGGAGAGGTGTCTGGTAACTTGACTAAGATTCTGCAGGGCCCTACAGAACCCTTTTCAGATTTTGTAGCAAGGATGGTGGATGCCGCTGGAAAGATTTTTGGGGACCCTGATAGAGCCATGCCCCTTATCAAGCAATTGGTCTTTGAGCAATGCACCAAGGAGTGTAAAGCAGCAATCGCTCCTTATAAAAACAAGGGCATAGAAGCTTGGATAAAAGTGTATAGAGAGCTTGGAGGACCTTTAACTACTGCAGGTCTTGCAGCTGCTGTCCTTCGGATTGCAAAAGGGGGCGGTCCTGGTGCTGGAACATGCTTCCATTGTGGTCAGTTCGGGCATTTCAAACGTGACTGTCGCAAAAAAGACAATTTTACTGGACCTCCTCGCGGTGGCCCTTCTAATGGCCCTCGTCAACCGGGGCTGTATCCAAAATGCAAAAAGGGGAAGCATTGGGCAAAGGAGTGTAGATCAGTGAGGGACATCCATGGACAGCCTATTTCAGCTGGGCCAAAAAACGGCCGAAGGGGCCCCCGACCCCAGGGCCCACAAATATATGGGGCAATGGAGAATGTCACACCCGAACCCGAGACATGGCCTTCTCTGCGCCATCCCATGAGACGCGGAGAGCCACTACAGGTGCCGCGGGATTGGACCTCTGTTCCACCTCCAGACTTGTATTAACACCTATGATGGGAGTCCAATTGGTGGAAACTGAGTTCAAAGGGCCTTTACCACCTGGCACTGTAGGTTTGCTAATTGGACGTGCATCCTCTATCCTACAAGTTCTTCATGTTTTCCCCGGAGTTATAAACCCTGATACTGTAGGGGCAGTAAAGGTTATCGTGGAAGCTCCAAGGGGCATTGTGTCTATCTCCCCAGGGGATCGGATTGCTCAATTGCTAATTTTGCCTAGTTTGCATAATCACTTCCCTGCTGACTCAAGGTCACGGACGGGAAATGAGATTGGTACCACCGGAGGAAATTGTGCCTATTTGTCACTGGATATGAGCAGTCGCCGCACCTTGGAATTAAGCATAGAAGGTAAATCTTTTGTGGGATTGCTGGACACAGGAGCAGATCGTACTATCATAGCCCTTAAGGACTGGTCTATGGGATGGCAAGTGCAGGCTTCTGATCAATCACTAAGAGGACTTGGATATGCCCAAGCCCCTCAAATCAGCTATAGACATCTATCTTGGAAGGACTCGGAAGGACACGATGGTACCTTTCAGCCTTATGTACTTGATTTACTTATTTCTTTATGGGGCCATGATCTGATGAAAGACATGGGGTTCACTCTTAGTAATGACTATTCCCCAGTGTCTCAACATAGCATGCAAAATATGGGGTATAGGCCAGTTCTAGGACTAGGAAGGCACCTACAGGGGCGTAAGCATCCTGTGCAAGGTCATCAAAAGCTTAACAGGTTTGCTCTCTGCTTTTCCTAGGGGCCACTGGGGCTCCAATACCCATAACATGGCTCACCGAGGAGCCTGTTTGGGTGCCTCAGTGGCCTTTTCCCTCGGCTAAACTGGCAGCAGCCCATGATCTAGTCAAAGAACAACTTGATTTGGGTCACATCCAACCTTCTAATTCTCCATGGAATAATCCCATATTTGTCATTAAGAAAAAATCAGGGAAGTGGCGCCTACTGCATGATCTAAGAGCAGTTAATGCTCAGATGCAACTTATGGGGCCCATTCAAAGAGGGCTGCCTCTGCTCTCCTCTGTTCCTCAAGGCTGGCATATAATTGTTATTGACATTAAAGACTGTTTCTTTTCCATTCCTTTGCCTCCTAAAGATTCACAACGTTTTGCTTTCACCCTTCCCTCGTGTAATCACGAAGAACCAGATCAAAGGTTTGAGTGGGTGGTGTTGCCGCAGGGGATGGCTAATAGTCCCACGATGTGCCAGATGTATGTGGGGAAGGCACTCACACCTCTCAGACATAAGTATTCCTCCACCAAGATCATTCATTATATGGATGATGTGTTATTTGCTGCAAAATTAGAACAGACAGTTAATGAGGCTTATAAAGAACTCGTGATGCTGTTGGCTGAACATGGACTGCACATCGCACCTGAAAAGGTTCAAACGGGGGATTCTATCAGGTATTTGGGAGTGACAATTGGGTATGACAAATTAAAACCACAAAAAATTACCTCAGGACTCAAGATCTCCAAACTCTAAATGATTTTCAAAAATTGCTGGGAGATATTAATTGGATAAGAGGATATTTACATATTCCTAATATTGTGCTCCAGCCTTTGTATGCTACTCTTAAGGGTGATCCAGATCTTGCTTCCCCTCATAGCCTCACTACAGAGGCTAGAGCGACTTTTATAAAAGTAGAACAAGCTTTACAGCATGCCACTCTATGCAGGCTCCAGAGTGATAAACCTTTCCAGTTATGTGTGCTTGCCACTATGCGGCAGCCTACTGGAGTACTCTGGCAAGATGGGCCCTTACTATGGATCCACCCACATATATCCCCAGGAAAATCCTTAGAATATTATCCTGATGCTGTTGCAGCGTTGGCACTTAAAGGGATTCAACAAAGCATTCAATTGTTCGGCCAATCACCTTCTTCTATTATCATACCCTACACTAAAGCTCTACTTAATGTTTTATGTGCTACTCTAGCCAACTGGGCTATTCTGTGTTGCTCGTTTCAAGGGGGTATTGATTATCACTACCCTTCTCATCCATTACTCCATTTTGTTAAAGAACATCCCATCATTTTCCCTAAGGTAACTTCATCCAGTCCATTTCCGGGGGCTGTTAACATTTTTACTGATGGTTCCAATTCTGGAATGGGAGCCTATGTAATTAATGACTCTCCCCCTATCCAGCATCAATTTGCTCCTGGAAATCCACAATGGGTAGAACTACAAATTGTTATTGAAGTTTTTAAACAGTGTTCTTTTCCTTTTAATCTTACTTCAGACTCCAGCTATGTGATACAAGCACTAAAAGTCCTGGAGGCCGTGGGAGCTATTAGTGATGCCCACAATGTGTCTGCTTACTTTACTCAGCTTCAACAGCTTATCTCTAACCGCACTGTTTCTTTTTATCCAATGAACATCCGGGCTCACACCCCTCTTCCTGGTCCGTTATCCCAGGGTAATGCCTGTGCGGACTTAGCCACTAGAGGTCAATTGATATGCTTGGCTTCCTCCTTAGAGGGGGCTAAGTTGTTTCACCAAAACTTCCATGTTAATGCATTAACGCTGCACAGGCGTTTTTTCATTTCAAGAGCGGATGCTCGGCAGATAGTATTGCAATGTCCCCATTGTGTCACATTTCTTCATTCCCCTAATTATGGAGTAAACCCACGGGGATTGAAGCCATTGGTTGTTTGGCAAATGGATGTGACACATATACCTGATTTTGGTAACCTTAAGTATGTGCATGTTTCCGTTGATACGTGCTCTGGAATTATCCATGCTTCTGCTTTATCCGGAGAAAAGGCACGTAATGTCATTACTCACTGTTTAGAGGCATGGGCAGCATGGGGTGCACCTGCATCCCTTAAGACTGATAATGGACCTGCTTATACTGGCAGACATTTTACAGCTTTTTGTTCTACTATGGGAGCGCAACTTACTCATGGTTTGCCTACAATCCTCAAGGACAAGGCATTGTTGAGCGTGCTCATCGCACCTTAAAGGAAACTTTACAAAAACAAAAGGGGGGAATAGGAGCTGAACACACTCCTAAAGAACGCCTGTCCTTAGCTCTCTTTACCATTAATTTTTTGAATTTGGATATTCATGGTCGCTCTGCGGCCGATAGACATGTGTCCCCTCAGCCCTCTGTGATTGGCTATGTTAAGTGGAGGGATGTTCTTACGGGCCAATGGAACGGCCCTGACCCCGTGCTGACATGGGCACGAGGATCTGTATGTGTTTTTCCCCAGGATCGTACGGAACCGTTGTGGGTCCCTGAACGCTTGACAAGAAGAGTCTCGACATCAACTGACCAGCAACAAGAGATACCACAACAATCCTGTGATGAGGATCTTCATTCTGCTAAGTGCTCTGGCTCTGGTGCTGGTTCCGATGGCACAGGCGACACCAATTCGGTGGTGGGCAGTGGCACGGGCATGGCCAATGCCGATGCCGGTTCATGGTAATTCTAGTGTCCTCCAAACTCTTTTTTCTACCTCATGTGAGATGTCTGCTCCCTGTGCCTCTCCTATAGGGGACATGGAGAGCATTTTTAATCAATCTCAAGTTAATCTCACAGGAGTTTTTTGTTTCAGCCTTAGAAACGCTAATTGCATTAGCCTTAAGACCAAAAATTTTACTAACTGGGAGGACCCATTGCGGTCCAATCAGGTCTCAGGGAGCATTATCAGTGCTGTATTGAGCAAGGTAGTTTCGGGGAAGCAATCAGGCTCAGGGACCCCAGCAAACAGCAGCTCTGCTCTTAACATAACTACCTTGGCTATTATCTCCGAGGTACTAATCCCAGTGCCTCCTTCTTCTAGTAGTATTTATGATGCCACTCATTTCAAGGCCTCTCCTTACTGTTCCCCTAATCTTGGTTTCCCCTCAACATTTACGCCTCGTCAGGATCATTCTTGGGAGAAGCATCAAGTTGCTAAAGGTTTCTCCCTTTCCCCCTCTCTTAAGAGGTATGTTTATAACTTTAACAATAGTGCCAGCTCCTCTACAGGAGTAGGTTGGTCCTGGTTTCAATGGCAGATTTCCAATGAAAAGGGGGCTTCAGCCGATATTTCTGCACTGGCTCAGTTGGTAGGATCCAAAAGTTGGCTGGCTAATGTTTCTGGTACTGTTAGGGAAAGTGAACGAGGTAATAGATTTACATCTGTTTCAGTCGACTCTCTGTTGTATAATGCCACATTGCCTCCTGCAATGGTCTGTGTCCAATCCCCCTTCTTATTCCTTTTGGCTAAGGCCACCTCTTCGGGGATGCTGGATTGTTCTCATACTACCTGTATCTTATCTGAGTGTTGGAATGGTTCCTGGACTGTAGCAGTGGTTATGAAAATTCCAACTTTTGTCCCAATCCCGGTCACTGTGGATCCTGATAAATTCCATATTGTTGAGCTACTTAGAGTCCCCAGAGATTTTGGAATCACAGCGGCTATAGTGACAGCCGTGGCGGTATCTGCTGCTGCAGCGGTTACAGCCGGAGTGGCTATGGCCAATCAAGTACAAACTGCTGCCACCATTAATCAAGTTGTCCAACAAACTTCCAGTATACTTGAATCCCAAAATACAATTAATCAACATATTTTGTCAGGGATTTTAGCTGCCAATCAAAAAATAGATTTACTTCAAGCTCAGGTAGAAGAATTGGCTGACTTGGTGCTTTTGGGTTGTGTTGACCAACGTGCACATTTATGCATAATCTCTGTCAGATTTAATGATTCCAGGAATGCTTCCCGCATCATTGGCGAATATTTGGCCAGAAATTGGTCCATGGAAGCGGAAGACATGATCCAGTCTCAACTAACACAGATAGCTGTCTTGAATAACACCAGTGTTGATCCCGTGACTTTGGGTCAATTCACCGATTGGATATCTTCTGCTTTTTCCTTTTTTAAAGAGTGGGTGGGGGTAGGCATTTTTGGTGCAATGTGTTGCTTCGGTATGTTTCTCTGTTTGTGGTTTCTCTGTCGCCTCAAGGCCCGCAATGCTCACGATAAGGCTATGATCATCCAAGCTCTTGCAGCTTTAGAAAATGGCAATTCACCTCAAGTCTGGCTTGCGCATCTTAAACAGTAAATCTTTGACATGGTCGTTGCACCCCAAGTTATTATAACATTGCACTGGGATCGGCAAGTCTTTCCTCGTTATTCTCTTAGTGTTGGAAAGCCCTTGCACTCTGCCGGTCTTGGTGCCATTGCACGCAGGTGGGTTTCCACACTAATTCTTCTCTATCGCCTTAAAGTCCGTGCCTTTCTTTCAGGGTGTTGTCAACTCGTTTGTCGTTGTGTACAGCCACAGTTCAGCCTCAGCTGTCTCCCTTCGTCCACCTTCGTCACGATACAGGATGCGAGTCAAGGCACTGCACTTGAGTGATCCTTGAAGTGGACCTCAAGGAGAGCATGTCCTATTGCATGCGGGTTTGATGTCCACGCCCCGCCCCACGAAAAAAGGCGTCTGCTGATATGGCATCGGATCTGGGGAAGGGCCCTCCTTAGGTCTGAGCCATACTATGCAGCCACTTCTGCACAGTGGGATAGGACCTCTACTCTCGCCTGCATTGTTTTCAGAAAACAGAAGGGGGGAACTGTGGTGAGCCGCTTCTGCAGATTATGGTCGCCATTGCAGGATGGTGCTGGCTCCACTGTGGTCTGTGACAAACAACTCCTTGTTTGGGAGAGTTGTTGCATGGTTTTTCAGCACCCTATGAGAAAGTTCCACGTGGCAGCTTCGCATTGGGGCTTGGGATGCTTTATTAAGGCTGGGAGGGGCATCCGACAAGGAATTAGAAGAAATATCAAGGGCCTGAATAAACTGCTGAAAGAAGATTCCTGAGTTGCGTCTTCCTTGCGGGCAAGGGGTCGCGACATCACGGCAACAGAAGAATAGGTAAACAAAAGGCCCAAAGCAGGGTTTCTCCACTGAGACTTTCCTGGTCACACTGATAATTGAGTTTTCTGAGATGTTCCCATTCCCTTCAGCTATCCAGTACATGGCCATGTCACAGAGTTTGGAGGTGGTACATATCTTGGACACAAAACCATGATCTTATTCTTGAGATTAGCTAGATTTCAGGAAGAATACCAGAACTTAGGATGGTAGTATGTGTTGCCCATCCACAAGGCAAGCCGCAGACCATTCATAAATTGGGCAGGTTGAATGTTGGGAAGCTTTCTACTAGACAGGACACATCTATCGATGCATTCTCTTTTCTAATGTCTACAACCACGGACTCAGTGGGATACACAGACATTGAAGCACTCGCCTTGTGAAATGACTTACTAGAAACAATTCACAGCAAACCAAACAATCAAACTTTCCTACCTATTCTCAGAACATGAGACAAAACCACAGACCCACATGCACACCCACAACCACACAGACCCCCAAGTAGGTCTGTGACTATCCAGAGTGTCCTCTGACTGGTGAGCCATAATATATTGCCCCATAAGGGGCTGTCCTGTCTCAGATCTAGTCTCCATGGCCAACTCTGTGATGCTGTCAGGAAACAGCAGTGAGCCACTACCTGATTTCTCAGGAAAGGCCCCTCTTCAGACCTTCCTGGGATTTAGCCATCCTCACATCAGTAGGTACCAAGAAAGACTGACTCTGTCCTTGGTAAATCCAAACAAGTTTGACCACTGGGACTTGGACTGGGACTGGCTCTGGGTGCCTGGCTTTTTGGATCCTAAGTTCAGAGAGTTCCATAACAAAGGAAGTGAGGTGAGATCACTTCCCTCAGGAACTGAATGAGGTCAGTTCATTGGCAACCACTTTGTCCTAACAGTTGCTTCCAGATTCTGATGAGATGGAGGCTGCACCTACTTCTGTGACATTTTAACAATTTAGAATGGTATATCAACCATAGGCACCCGGGAACAGCTCTCCACACAGGCCTTGTTTTGTCCATCTTCTCTACATTAAGAGGGGAGAGGATAATTCAGATACATCCTTTCGTCCTGACCGGGTTGTTTGCCATGGAAGATGACTTTTGCTCTCTAAGGTCCTTCATTGCTGCCTACATCTTCTCAAAAGATTATTTCTGCATGGACTTTTGAAGTTCTCAGCTGGTGGAGGATCCCCTACCTTCCTGTATTGAAAGACCAACTGTGTCCCTGCTCTTCTGTAAAGTGAGATTGAGGGAACAGTGTATGGTTAGGGTTAATAGCGTGTTCGATTTGGGTTAGGAATCATTCTGCTATATGAATAATGGTATTGGGAACCTGTGATATTTATAAGAATATAGACGTGAAATACATGCATGAGATCAGAGACCTAGGAAAGATTTGAAGCCCAGAAATGCATTGTACCCTTGATTGGTATACTTAGCTTGAATTATGTTCTCCACCAAGGTCTCAGATAAATCGATATACAATGGCATAGGACCGTGTACCTCGGGTGATTGAATGTAGAAGAGAACATCCAGTCAAAAAGGGATAGTCCGTACGATTAGGAAGATACTCAGTATGTTTAGGAAGAATAGTGAGTCTAGGAGTTGGACCAAAAGTTCTTTTGCAATAGGGTTTCGGTTTGAGAATGTAAATGTCAGCACATGTGAAGGGACAGTCACAATGATGAACTGAGGAAAATATGTAGGAAAGCAGATATCAATAGGGACCTTAGGAAATCAGGCAAAGTATAAGGTGAGTGATAGGATTGGATATTGTCAACAGGTGTGAGGTTGAATATATAATCTTAGGAAGAAACAAATATGTAGTCACCAATAGGATTGACATTTGAGAGCATTAGGCAACATGGACATGGATGTTTTTAGTAATCCATGCTCACTTTCCATTTAGGCTCTGGCACAATCATAAGTGTGACCTTTGCCTTTTGTGTACAGAGTACTTCTGTGGTAAATGTATATGTAGATAAGGTGACATGAGTATTTCTTACACCATTACAGGGAGCAATATTCTGAAAACTTATACATTATTACTGGGGCTACAAATAGGTGTACACTGTGTTGATGATTATAGAGATGATGCATGAATAGACCATATTGTGAATAAAGTATATTACTGGTTCCAACTTTATATAATGGATTGAATTTACATCTGAAAATATATAGGAAATCTTATATTGATATATACACATTCATTCCAATCAGTTATATATCTAATGGTAATATTAGGGTTACGGTTTATCATGAAGAGTGTGTGAGTTTTGCTTCAAAAATAATTATGGAATCGAAAAAATGTTTTTAGAAAGAAGTCTAGTGAAAGGACCAATAAAGAAACAAGGAGGAACACATGTGTTCTGAAGTAGGAAGTAATTGAATGTGAACCAAATGCCTATAAATTTGTGAACATGTGGATGAAAATATATATCCTATGATGTCCAAAAACTGAAGAAATTGTAATGCACCAGTGTTGAATAAAAATGAACTTCAAAATACACATCATGTCCCATAGGAATCTACTTGCATTGATGTTAAACTGGGTCAGTTACTGTTGAAATATTAGGATTTGTAAGCACCATTCAATGAAGTTAGTTTTCAGTACTAGGAAACCAATATGTATTTCAGCTGGTTTAGTATTTCTGAGAATAATCTTGTGAAATGTTGTTTATAAATACACATGCAGGAACATGAATGAATTTATGGAGTGTATAAAAAGACACATATATTTCATATTTTGGAAAATCTGGAGAATACACACACACACACACACACATTAATATGTAGCAATACATATGCCAATCGAAATTCATCATGAAATATAATTCATCCACATATCCAAAAATATTCATTTTAATGAACATGGATTTATGTATAATGTTTTTCACTAGGAAGCTCACCCATAGGTTGAATTTTCAGTTCCATCAGTATTTAGGGGGAGTCATCTCTTCTCATAATTTTTATATTACAAAGTCAGTGAGCTCACAATAATGTGCATGTGATACCATGTAGGATACTATACATGCATAAAAAAATACATGTGCTGAATAGGCTACAGAGTAAGGAAGACAGGAATTTACATATGTGGTAACTTTAAAAACTAATGGAGAAATATTACAATGAAAAGTTGACTAGATTTATAGCACATACACTTGATAAAGCAGAAGGCAAATCCTAGTATACACCATGCTTCCTATGAAAGGCCTGTATTTATATTCAGTTAGGTTTCTTTTCTCCAGGATATTAGGATTAGTACTCAGAGTCTAGTAGGGTATGGGTTAGTGTCAGGGATTCAGTATTTCAAATGGAAAATATGAAAATGAATCTAATGTGCATGCAAACATGTGCTACACATAAATCTTCCCACTCTCATCCAGAACAATGCCTAGACATAACCATCGCTCCAAGTAAGACACAATTAGAGGAAAGGAGTTAGAAAATCTGTGAATACATATGTGGAAGGGAAAATGCTCAGGAGTTCACAACACTGGAGTTGGAAGAACAGTTTCCAAAAGTAAGGGAGAGGGTAAACACTCCACAAACATCGAGCTCTGCTGGTCTAAAGACTTCGTGAAAAACTTCCTCTAAGGTTGGGCACATGAAATATATGTAATTGTCAGAAGATTTAGCTTCGTTTGTAGTGACACCATCAAATCTGGGTCTGCATCTATGTGACGTGGACGACATGGTTCCTTATTTTCTAATGAACATGATGCAGCAGTTCAGAATTCTCTCTTTGTAGGTAAACTGTGGCCACTGGGAGCTAAGTGTCTCCCCTTGTGGTCTGTGAAGCCATTTGGTCATCCTCCACTTTTTGTGGTGTTTCTTACTGCTACACTGTGAGTTTGGTATTGGCTTCACGAAATACAAGGAGTTCAACTGGGACACAATGCTGGAGGGAGTTCTGTCACGTATGGTTGGTCAGGGTCTCCAAGAGAATGTATGAACCAGGCTTCTATCCCACATAGCTTTCCTCCTTGACTATAGCACCCTGATTCTGAACATTGCCTTGAAACCTCTAAATAAAACAAGATGCCTTTACATATAAGGGTCTGCTGCCTGCACCTTGTCAGTCACAAGGCTTTTTGAAGCCAATGGCAGATCCAGGTGGTCCTACCAAATATATTTATTTACACACCTACCGTCCACTGCTCTACATCCACTACTCAGCAGGCTCCAACTTACTGGTATCTCTGTTCTTCACCATTTTCACAAAACCCAGTCAATCAAGGCACTATTTGGTACACTCATGATCATCAACATGATATCCAAAGGTTCTCCAGTGCCATCTGGTAATGGGAATTTCAAAAATTTCATGGTACTTGTTTAGCCATTTTTCAAGGATGAAATTGAAGGCACTGTGGATTTCAATTCAGGAACCATTAAATGGTGAGGAAGCTAATTTCAATGAAAGCTCTGGAGAATTCTCACAGGCAAGGCATCCCAAAAAGTGGCCAAAAGGTCACATGAATCCAGGCACAATGATGTGTACTATGTGAGGTCCATGTGTTTTCTGACTCTCAACTATGGCTGCCAAGTCATTTAAAAAAACATGTGATAACCTGGCTGAGATTCTCAGTGCTCTATGCAAAGCCACCCTGGACGGAGATCTCAGTTTCCAAGGGCGACTCTCATGCATGGCCTCTTAAATCCCAACACAATTCATGGATATACTTTTCTGAGGTCAGTTCCAGAACTCAGTCTCTAATGGGAATCACAGCAGAGTTCAAGCCAAGGTGGACCCAGTCACCTCTTCCAACTGCCACACAAATGACCACAATTGAAATCAAAACACTCCCACATGGCCCTCATGTTCTTTTATATTGACACTCATGATAAACTCTGGCTGGAGTTTTCCAAAAGGGGAGCATCCCTAGTCAGTGTCCAAAATAACCTCCCTTGCCCCTCATTTGCCTAAAGTCAGGGTGGCCTGGACACCCTTCCTGTGAACCAGGAATGATCAAATAGGCCTGCCGTTAATACTTCTCAATTATCCAAATTGAGGTCTTCTGACTGTGGGGTTTAGACTCTTTATGTGAATTAGTGTCATGAGAAATCACTAGCACCTATGGGCTAGCCTCTGCAGGGCTTTGAAGAACTCATTTGATCCAAAGATCCCTCTTCTCACTTGATGGAATTCAGGAACCTTACAGAGGAAGGCGAGAGACTTCATCCACAATGACTGCTCTTTTGGCCATTTTGGTATTGGACACATGGGATCTTTCTTTAGATCCATCAGGTGCTGAGAATCTAAGCCACAGCCTCACACAGGGTCAAGAGGCTGATTCAGACACATCCGTTTCCAAAGCAATTAAGCAAAGAGCCACAGATGATGCCCATTTATTTCCATTTGAAAACTGTTTTCTTCAGGCTTCACAAAGAGGTGGCCTGAGGCAAAAAACTTTCTGACATTCAGAGCAACATAACAATAGGTAATTAGAAGTCCCAAAGCAGGGTTTTTTTCACTGAGACTTGTCAAAAGCCAGTGGTGAGCCACTACCTGCTTTCTCATAAAAGGCCCCTCTTCAGAGCTTTCCTGGCATATGGACATCCTCACATCTGTAGGTACCAAGATAGACTGACTCTGTCTTTGGTAATTCAAAACTAGTGACACCACGGTGAGTAGGACTTGGACTGCCTCTGTATGCCTGGCTCCCTGGATGCCAAGTTCCATCACCAAAGAAGTGAGGTTAGGTCACTTCCTTCAGGAACTGAATGAGGTTACGGCCTTGGCAACCACTTTGTTCTAACATTTGCTTCCAAGGGTCCCATGAGATGGAGGCTTCCCCTACTTCCTGTGACACTTTCACATGTTAAAATGGTATATCAACCATAGGCACCTGGGAACAGCTCTCCACACAGGCCTGATTTGGTCCATCTTCTCTACATTAAGAAGAGAGAGAGGCCGATTAAGACACAACCCTTCACCTGACCAGGTTGTTTGCCATGTAAGATGACTTGTGCTCTCTCAGGTCCTTCATAGCTGCCTACGTATTCTCCAGGGATCTTTTCAGCATGGACCTTTGAAGTTCTCATCAGGTAGAAGATCCCCTACATTCCAGTATTAAAAGACCAACTCTGTCCCTGCTCTTCTGTAAAGTAAGATTGAGGGAACACTGTATGTTTAGGGTTAATAACAGGTTCAGTTTGGGTTAGGAATCATTTTGTGGATGAATACTGGTATTGGCATCCTGCGATACCAATAAGAATATAGAGGTGAACTGTATGTATGAAAACAGAAATCCAAGAATGATTGGAAGGCCAGAAAAGCATTGGGCTCTTGATTGTGATACTTAGAATTGAATTACGTTCTGCACAGATGTCTCAGATAAATCGATATACAATGGCATAGGACCTTGTACCTTGGATGATTGAATGTAGAAGAGAACATCAAGTCAAAAAGGGATAGTCGGTAGGATTTGGAAGATAGTAGGTAGGTTTAGGAAGAAGGGTGAGTGTAAGATTTGGAATAAAATTTCTTTAGTAATAGGATTTCGGTTAGAAAATGAATTAAAATGTAAGCACATGTGAAGAGTCTGTCACAATGATGAACTGGGGAAAATATGTAGGTAAGCCGATATCAATAGAGACATTATGAAATCAGCAAAGTAATAAGTGAGAGATAGGCTTAGACATTTCAAAGGGTTGAGTTTGAATATGCAATCTTAGGAAGAAACAAATATGTAGTCACCAATAGAATTGACATTTGAGAGCATTAGGCAACTTGGACATGGATGATTTTAGTAATCCATGTTAATTTTCCATTTAGGCTTTGGTACAATCATAAATGTAAATTTGAATTCTGTGTCCAGAATATTTCTGTGAATAAATGTATATGTAGATAAGGTGACATGAGTATTTCTTCCACCATTTCTGGGAGCAATATTGACTGACTACTTCTGACTGATAGGTACAGATTCTTTATGTGATTTGGAGTCATGAGAAACCCAAGCACTTCTTCAGGTCTTGAAGAACTCATATGACCCAAAGGATCCCTATTCTCACTTGATGGATGTCAGGAATTGTTGGGAGCCATCAGCCAAGTAGGTATGACAATTTCCTTGCCAGCGTACCCCCATGTTTCTTTAGTGGAAGGACTCATGGAAATAGGACATTTTCCAGGACATTGCATGTAAGGTGACCTTGCTCAAGGACCAGGGCAGGATCCGTGTTTAGGGTGTTCCCCCTTTAGAATAGGGCAGTTTAGCATAATAGGAGATTAGGGTGTTCCCCCCTTAGAATAGGGCGTATCCTGCTGCTGATTTCCTCTTGAGTTCTTAGGGTCAGACAGTATATTTTGGGAGACAGAAGCCCATGTGGAGTGGATTTGGGCAGAGTAGTGGATTTGGGCAGAGGTGGATTTGGGCAGAGAACGTGGATTCCCCCAGAATGTGTTTGTAGACGGCCGGTGTGAGTTCGGGAATAAAGAATTGCTGTTTGAATCTACAAGTTGTGTGGTGGCTCGTGATTTGTGCCCAGCCAGAGACTGCGGCAAGGAATCTAAAAGAGGAAGGGAAGATACTTCATCCACAATGACTGAACTTTTTGCCATTTTGGTTTTGAATGCACACATGGGATCTTTCCTTAGATCCATCAGGTGCTGATAATCTAAGTCACAGCCTCACACAGGGCCAATAGGCTGATTCAGACACATCCCTTTCCAAGGAAATTAAGCAAAGAGCCACAGGTGATGCCCATTCATTTCCATTTGAAACCTGTTTTCTTTAGGCTTCACAAAGGGGTGGCCTGAGGATAAGACCTTCCTGACATTCAGGGCAACAGAAAAATAGGGAAGCAAAAGGCCCAAAGCAGGGTTTCTGCACTGAGACTTTCCTGATCACACTGTCCCTGCTCTTCCGTAATGTTAGATTGAGGGAAAAGTGTATGGTTAGGGTTAATAACACGTTCGATTTGCGTTAGGAATCATTCTGCAGGACGAATATTGGTACTGGGAATCTGCAATATTTACAAGAATATATAGGTGAAATATAAGTATGAAAACAGAAATCTAGGTAAGATTTGAAGCCCAGACGGGCATTGGGCCCTTGAGTGGGTTACTTAGCTTTGAATTATGTTCTGCACAGATGTCTCAGATAAATCGATATACAATGGCATAGGAACTTGTACCTTGGATTATTGAGTGTCGAAAAGTACATCAAGTCATAAAGGGAAAGTCCGTAGGTTTAGGATGATAGTCTCTAGGTTTAGAAACAACAGTGAATATAGGATTTGGACCAAAAGTTCTTTAGCAATTTTTTTTCAATAAGAGAGTGAATGTAAATGTCAGCACATGTGAAGAGTCAATCACAATGATGAACTGGGGAAAATATGTAGGAAAGCAGATATCAATAGACACATTAAGAAATCAGCAAAGTATAAAGTGAGGGATAGGATTAGACATTTTCAACAGGCTTGAGGTTGAATAAATAATCTTAGGAAGAAACAAATACATAGGATTTATCAATAGGATTTACATTTGAGAGCATTAAACAACGGGGACATAGATATTATTAGTAATCCTTGCTCATTTTCCTTTTAGGCTTTGCTACAATCATAAGAGTGAGTTTTGCTTTCTGTGTCCAGAATATTACTTTGTTAAAATTTATATGTAGATCAGGTGACATGAGCATTTCTTCCACCATTACTGGGAGCAATATTTTGAAGACGTAATTGGGGAACAAAGTAGAGTACCCTGTGTCAATGTATATACAAATAATGTATGAATAGACCATACTGTGAATAAATTATATAACTGGTTCCAACTTTAAATAGTGGATTGATTTGATATCTTAAAATATACAAGAAATCTTAAATTGATATACATACATTCATGATAACCAGTTATACACTAACGGTAATATTAGGGTTATGGTTTATCATGAAAAGTGTGTGAGTTTTGCTTCAATTATGATTATGGAAATCGAAAATAATGTGTTTGGAAAGAACTCTCATGAAAAGACCAGTCAAGAACCTTGGAAGAATATATGTGTTCTGAAGCAACAGGTGATTGAAATTGAAACAAATGTCTATTAATTTGTGAACTTGTGGTTGAAATATATATCCTATTTTGTGCATAAACTGAAGAAATAGTAATGTACCTCTGTTTAATAAATATGAACCTAAAAATACACATCGTGTACCATGGGACACTGCTTGCATTGTTGTTGAACTAGGTTTTACTGTAGAAATATTAGGATTTGTATGCACCATTCACAGAAGTTAGTTTTCAGTACTAGGAAACAGATATGTATTTCAGCTGGATGAATATTTCTGAGCATAATCTTGTGAAAAGTTGATCATAAATTCACATACATGAATATGAATGATTTTAAGGAGTGTATAATAAGATTCATGTATTTCATATTTTGAAAAATATAGAGAGTGTGTATATATATATAAATATATACACACACACACACACACACACACACACAGACAGACATTAAAAACAAGCAATATATTTGCCAATCGAAATTCATCATGAAATATATATCATCCACAGGTGCAAAAATATTTATTTCACCGAAAATGGATTTATGAATAATGTTGTTCTACTAGAAAGCTCACCCATAGGTTGAGTTTTCAATTCCAACAGTATTTAGGAGGAGTGATCTCTTCTCATAACTTGTATCTGCCTCGTCTGCAACCTCACAAAAATGTAGGTGTGATAACAGGTAGGATTCTATATGTGCATATAAAAATACATGTGCCGAACAGTCTACAGAGAAAGGAGACACCAATTTGTTGAGAGCCACAGCTGAAGGGGCCCCAGCAAACTTCCAGCTCCCAGAAACATCCACCTGCCAGGTGATTGTTGGCTCACAGCGGCCCCAGCAACATCTAGCTGATTGGCTCCTCTGTGGTGATGCTCATTGGAGATGCTCATTGAGCTTTTTCCCAGCCCTTTCCGACTGCCAGCTGATGATTGGCTCACAGCAGCCCCAGCAACATCTAGCTGATTGGCTCCTCTGCGGTGATGCTCATTGGGCTGTTTCCCTGCCCTTTCAGACCACAGAGCTGCTCATTGTGGGACTTTTTTGGCTCCACCCACGTGACCCAGCCAAACGGCATCAAGAGGAGGAGGATTGTGGGACGTGGAGAGGCTTGTGGGTGTGACAGAGACTTTACAAGGAAGCCAGTGGTGGCAGTTGGGCTCTGAGGGTTTTTTTTCCTTAGGAGCTGTTTTGTTTGTCATTTGTGGTTCTAAAAATAAAGTTTGTTTCTTTTGAAAAGTGGCTCTTGAATCATGCCCAGGAAGACTGCAGCGTTTGGTGGCTCGCATGGGGAGTGACTGAGGGTAAGTGATAAGGTGAACTGCTCTCCCCTGAGGGCAGGGTGAGAGGATGGGTAGCCATTTTAGAATTCCTCTTTTGTTTTGCTTCACTTTTGTTTCAACTTGCCTGTCCATAGAGATGAGTGAGATGGAAGAGAAACCTCTCACATCTGAGGAAAAATTATTTACGTCTGAGGAACAGATACTGAGAAAGGACTGATTCACATGTCAGGAGGATAGAAAGGCCATAATGACTTTTTGTTGTTCTCTTTTTATTTCATTCTGTCTCGGTTTTGTTTGGCATCATCTTGTTGGGTTGTATTATAGTAGAAATACGGGATCAGAAATTAGTAAAAAACAAACTGAAAGACTGTTAAGTAAATTGTTAGAGGAAGGAGGCATCTCACTAAAGTCAAGAACAGTCAGGGCACACGTTGATACAATACAAAAATGTAGCCCATGGCTTTTTAAGGAGGAGTTGTTAAATATACCATAATGGAACCATCATGGTGAAGATTAAAAAGAGGAGAAAAGAACAGCCCAGGGACTCTGCCAGTTGAAACATTGCCATTGAGGACGTTCATATCTGTTTTGCTTAGTCCAAAGACTTTAGTTCAGACAAAGATAGAGGAACAAAGCTTAGGACAGAAAATGCCATCAGGGGAAAAGTTACAAAAGGAGACTGCTACTAACAACTTTCTATCATCAGAGGGTGTAAGTGTCCAACCAACAGTGCCACCTCTACAGGAGACTGTTACTAACACCATTCTATCACCAGAGTATGTAAATGTCCAAATAACAAGGCCACCTCCATATGCTGGGAGGCACCCAAACCCCGCAGTTGATAGTTCGGATCCTGAGACAGGATCTCAAGAATTAACATGCCCTTTATTTGAGGTAGGAGGGCAGCGAATTCACCATGCTTTAAATTTCAAAATAGTGAAGCAGCTAAAAGAGGTTGTAACAACCTATGGTCCTCAAGCACCCCTCATTGTAAGCTTGGAGGAATCCATTAACAACTTGAATATGACGCCAGTAGATTGGGCTAATATGTGTAAAGCTGTGCTAAATGGAGGTCAATACCTGTTATGGAAGGTTGCCAATGAGGAATTTTGCAAGGAGACGGCTAGGCGAAATGCAGAAGCTGGTTATCCTCAGAGAAATCTAGATATGTTGTTAGGAAAGGGACCCTATGAGGATCAGCAGCAACAAATTGCATATAATCCTGGTGTATACACACAAATTGCTGCAGAGGCAGTTAGGCCATGGAAGACTTTACAAGGACATGGAGGTTTACAAGGTCAATTATCTAAGGTAATACAAGGAGCTAATGAATCTTACGCTGAATTTGTAGATAGGCTTATTCAAATCGCTACCAGAGTTTTTTGGGAATACAGAACTAGCAATGCCATTAATAAAACAACTGGCTTATGACCAAGCAAATCGTTGGTGTAGAGATATCATTAGACCATGGAAACATGAAGATTTAAACACATATATTAAATTATGTAGAGACATTAATGAATAAGAGCAAGTCGTGACAGCTGCAGTAAAACAGGCTTTAGATGCCAGAGACATGAATGAACAAGGGCAATTTGTGGCAGCTGCAGTAGAACAGGCTTTAGATGCAAGGCCAGGAACATGCTACAATTGTCAACAAACAGGATATTTTAAGAGGAATTGCTCCATAGGAGGAGGGTTTAACAAAACTAGATACCAAAGGAGCAGAATAATGGGTATTTGCCCATGATGCCATAGAGGGAGACACTGGGCTAATGAATGCCGTTCTCAAACCCCCATAGAGAATACCTCATTATCAAAAAACGAACAAGGACCAGCTGTTTACCCACGATATCATGGAAAAAGGCATTGGGCTCGATTGCCAAAAAATGGACAGGGGTCCCAATGCTCTGGGGCCAAAAACCACAAATATACGGAGCACTGGAGGAACACAGCAACCCCATCAGGGTAGTGCCCAGGACACATTGTCCATCATACGCCTCATCAGACAAATCAGAGAGAGTGCAGGGCTGGACATCTGTGCCTCCGCCAGATCAGTACTAACTGCAAAGATGGGGGTTCATATCATTCACACAGGGGTGAAAGGACCTCTTTCCAAAAAAACAGTAGGCTTATTATTGGGACGCAGCTCTTCTAATCTAAAAGGACTTATGATAAGTCCTTGGGTAATTGATCGCTTCATTATGAAGGTGAAATAAAATTTATAGCCAGTTCTCCAAAGGACATATCAGTAATTGCACCAGGAGATAGAATAACACAGTTACTAATAATACCCAGGTTACATGATAAATTTTCCAGTCATGCTGTAGAAAGAGGTTCCAAGGGATTAGGCTCCACAGGTTTAGATTGGGCTATGCTTTCTTTAAATTTAGATTCTCGCCCCATGCTAAAACCAAATATTCAAGGACATGAATTTAATGTGCTACTGGATACAGGTGCAGTCCTTAGCATCATCTCTCATCAAGAATGGCCAAAACATTGGCCATTACAACAAGCCACTCAAACGCTTTGAGACCTAGGAGTGGCGACTAATCCCCATAGAAGTGCAATGGTATTAGATTGGAATGATTCTGAGGGATGTGAAGGAACTATACAGCCATATGTATTGGATCATCTTCCTGTAAATTGATGGGGACGAGATGTCCTAGATCAATTAGGTTTGACATTAACAAATAACATCAATCAAAATGCACCCACTATTATGGCTAGAGAAGGTTTTTTGAAAGGAAAAAGATTAGAAAAACTAGAACAAGGTATATCAGCACCAATTCAAATAGACCAAGCAACAGACAGACTTGGGTTGGATTTTCAGAAAGGGCCACTGAGACAATAAAAATTACTTGGAAATCAGAAAGACCAGTATGGGTTCTTCAGTGGACCCTGACTAAAGAAAAGATACAATCACCCCAGGACCTGGTCAAACAACAATTAGCGAAAGAACATATACAACCTTCTGTATCTCCCCATTATACTCCCATTTTTGTCATCAAAAAGAAATCTGATAAATGGAGATTATTGCAAGACTTAAGAGCCATTAATAATGAGATGGTTATTTTTGGACCTGCTCAGTCGGGGATCCCTCAATTGTCTGCTTTGCCAAAAACTTGGTATGTTTTAGTTATACATATTAAAGATTTTTTTTTCAATTCCAATTCTTCCTGAGGATAGTCCACGTTTTGCATTTACTATCCCTGCACTGAATCATGAAGGTCCTGATCAGAGGTATGAGTGGAAAGTACTCACTCAAGGGATGCCTAACAGCCCAACTATGTGTGAAATTCATGTTAACAAAGTAATCCAGCCACTTAGAAATCAAAATTCTGAAATACAAATATTTCACTATATGGATGATGTATTATTAGCACACAAAGGTAAAAACGCATTGCTAGAATGTTATGCAACACTTACAAACTTATTAAAAATTATAATCTAGAGATAACAATTGATAAAGTACAATTAAATTTTCCAATTAATTATTTAGGAGTTCTATTATCCTCAACCATGGTCAGTCCACCAAAAATTCAAATACGAGTAGATCAACTGCAATCAATTAATGACTTTCAAAAGTTATTAGGAGACATAAATTGGATAAGGCCTTATCTAGGTATACAAAGAGGAGAGTTGGGACGTTTATTTGATATCCTAAAAGGTCCATCTGATCCAAATTCACCCAGAATGTAAACGCCTGAAGCAAGAAAGGCATTAAAAATCATTGAAACATATATGGGAAATATGCATTTGGATAGATTTGATAAAATATTGCCTTTATTATTTATTGTACTACCAACAAAAAATATTCCTACAGGAGTATGTTGGCAAGAAGCTCCATTATAATGGATTCATTTTTCTTATTCTTCTAACACTATAATTAATAGGTATCCCAAGGCTAACGGACAATTAATACTCATTGGAATAAAAGCAGCAAAGTGAGTGTTTGGAATTTCTCCCAACAAAAGTATTACTCCATACACTATGAATCAAATTGATTAATTAGCTAATGAGTTAAATACTTGGGCAATAATCATGTGTAAATCTAATATTTCTTTTGATACCCACTTACCATCTAATCTTATATTGTCTTTTTGGTCATCTCATCCTGTAATTTTTCCAAAAATGACAAGAAAACACCTATCATGAATGCTCCAAATATATTCATTGATGGGTCAAATAATGGTACAGCAGGAATTGTTACACCTGATCAAACTGTTACATTTTTAATACCCCAACAATCAGCTCAAAAGGTAGAGCTTAATGCAGTATTATAAGCTTTTGTGATGTTTAAAGATTCTGTGTTTAATTTATTTTCCAATAGTCAGTATATAGTTAATGCTATAGTATCCTTGAAGATGCTGGTAGGATTTCCCCTTCCTCTACTGTTTTCTCTTTCATTTCCACTATACAAAGTCTAATCTGGGACAGAAAAGATGCATTCTTAATAGGACATATCAGGGCACATCCAGGATTGCCTGGAGCCCTTAGTTTGGGCAATGATTTAGCAGATAAAACTACACATGACATACATACATATTTTCTCTACACTAGAAGAAGCTATAAATTTTCATAAAAAGTTGCATATCAATGCTAACACTTTACAAAAGCATTTCAAAATAACTAACAAGCTAGACAAATAATAAAACAATGTCAAAATTGTGTGACCATTTTACCACAAGTTAATCTTGGAGTCAATCCTAGAAGATTGATACCTAACCATATTTGACAGATGGACGTCACACACTTGCCAGAATTTGGAAAATTAAAATATTTGCATCTTACAGTTGATACTTCTTCTGGATTTTTGTTGGGCTCCCTTCATGCTGGAAAAAAACTAAAGATGTTGTAGCTCATTGCTTACAAAATTTTGCCACTTGGTCATTCCAAAAGAGTTAAAATAGATAATGCCCCTGGTTATACTTCTAACTCTTTTAAACAATTTTGCTCATCATTTGGCATTACTCATATAACAGAAATCCCATGCAATCCACAGGGACAAGGCAGAGTTGAAAGAGCACATCAAACTATTAAAATGTACTTACTAAAGTAAGAAGACGGAATTGGGAAGAGATATAAATTCCCCAAAGATGAACTTAAAACAACCCTTTTTAACTCTAAACTTTTTCAATTTGGATTTTCAGGACTTAGTGCTGCAGAAACGCATATGTGTCCAAAAAATGTGTATAAGCCCAAGGTACTTTGGAAGGATATTCTAACAGGACAATGGAAAGGTCCTGACCCATTAATTTTCTAGAATTGGGTGTCTGTGTGTGGGTTTCCACAGGAAGAACAGCAGCCGATTTGGATTCCAGAGAGATTAACTAAGGTTCTGACCCAGTGATTGCCTAAAGTCGGGGGTCTGTTTATGTGTTTCCACAGGGAGAACAGCAGCCGATTTGGATTCCAGAGAGATTAACTAAAGCAATTTCTATAGACCAAAATAAGATGATTTGGCTCAAATCCATAACAGCTGATGTGCAAAACTCCAGTTTGGCTATCCTTACATCGGCGACAGAACAGGGATGCTTTTTTCAATATCTATTTTATTATTGCCCTTTACCACATCATGAAGTTCTCTTTTGTTTTTTTGAGCTCATACAGACCTAGGTTAATATTTTGCTGATCAGTTCTATTTTTTGTCTATAGAGTTTTTAAACATTGCAATGATGATTTCACCTGTAAAAAGTTATAAGGCCTTTACTATTATATTATATGTTGTATGTATTTATTATGTGTGCACACTTGTGTTTTGTGTTATATGTTTGAATGTGTGTATGTCCATATATCATATATGATGAGTGCTCATGAAAAAATGGGTCCATTTTTTTTAATTCACGTGAATTAAATAGTTTAATTTAAATGGGGTAAACAACTGTTCAGGATTGTTTTAATATGTGAAAAAATAGGAGGTTAACAGACCTGTTTTTTTACTTTTACCTTTTTTTTCATTATATTTAATAATTCTCTTTAAGATAATGTAAATTGTTATGAAAATTGTTTTCTTTTAGTGCCTTCTGGAATGTTACATAATTTTTTCTTTAGCCATTATTGCCAGAATTCCTATCTTTATCCCAGTGCCGGTGAAGACAAAGATAAAACCAATATACAGGTTCTGCAATACCCATCACTGAACTCCTTGCAGAACTTGCTTGGAATATGTATCACTTGTATGCATTGTGAACTCACTTGTATGCATTGTGAACTATCTGCTGGTGCAGCGAATTGTGGTAGTGTTTGGATACTTATGCTGATTCTGTCATCGGTGGTACAATTTTTCCAAAAGGAGCCCTCAATTGGCTTGGTGTATCTTCCCTATTCTCGTTTGATAGAGGTCAGGAAACTTACAGAGGAAGGCGAAAGAATTCATCCACAATGACTGCTCTTTTGGCCATTTTTGTTTTGGATGCACACATGGGATCTTTCTTTAGATCTATCAGATTCTGAGATTCAAAGCCACAACCTCACACAGGGCCAAGAGGCTGATTCAGACACATCCCTTTCCAAAGCAATTAAGCAAAGAGCCACAGGTGATGCCCATTCCTTCCATTTGAATACTGTTTTCTTCAGGCTTCACAAACGGGTGGCCTGAGGCCAAGACCTTCCTTACATTCAGGGCAAGGTTACCATAGGTAAGCAAATTGCCCAAAGCAGGGTTTCTCCACTGAGACTTTTCTGTTTACAATGATATCTGAGGTTTCTGAAATCTTCCCTTTCCCTTCAGCTATGCAGTACATGGCCATCTCACAGAGTTTGGAGGTGGTACATATCTTGAACACAAAACAATGAGGCTATTCTGGAGAGAGGCCAGAATTCAGGAATAAAACAGGAACTTAGGAAGATAGTAGGTGTTGCCTGTCCATAAGACAAGCAACAGTCCATTCATAAAAAGGGCAGAATGAATGCCTGGAAGCTTCCTACTAGACAGGACACCTCCATTGATGCATTCTCTTTTCTAAAGACTACAACAACGGACACAGTGCATATACAGACATAAAAAACTCGCCTTGTCAAATGACTTACTAGAAACAGTCGACTCCAAACCAAACAAACCACCTTTCCTACCTATTCTCAGAACATGAGACAAAACCATGAACTCACACCCACACCCACAAAGGAACCTCCTTCCCACAAGTAGGTCTGTGACTAACTGTAGTGTCCTCTGACTGGTGGACCATACTATGTTCTTCCAAAATGGCCTGTCTTGTATCAGAACAGGCCTTCTTTGCCAACTCTGTTAAGTTGTCAGAAGCCAGCAGCTTTCTCAGGGAAGGCCCCTCTTCAGAGTTCTCCTGGCATTTGGCCATCCTCACATAAGGAGGTAACAAGAAATACTGACTCTGTCCTTGGTAAATTCAAACAAGTGTGCCCACTGGGACTGGGAATGGGACTTGCTCTGGGTGCCTGGCTTCCTGGATCCCAGGTTCAGAGAGTTCCATCACCAAGGAAGTGAGGTAGGTCACTTCCTTCAGGAATTGAATGAGGTCAATACCTTGGCAACCACTTTGTCCTAACAGTTGTTTACAAGGGTCCCATGAGATGGAGGCTGCCCCTACTTCCTCTGACACATTCATTAGTTAGAATGGTATATCAACTATAGGCACCAGGGAACAGCTCTCCACACAGGCCTGTTTTGGTCCATCTTTTCTACATTAAGAACAGAGTGGCTGATTCAGACAGAATACTTCATACTGACCGGGTTTTTTGCCATGGAAGATGATTTTGCTATTTCAGGTCCTTCAGAGCTGCCTAAGTTTTCTCCAGGGAACATTTCTGCATGAACCTTTGAGGTTCTCAGCAGGTGGAAGATCCCCTACATTCCTGTATTGTAAGACCAACTCTGTCCCTGCTCTATTGTAAAGTTAGATTGAGGGAACAGTGTATGCTTAGGGTTAATAACAGGTTCGATTTGGGTTAGGAATCATTCTGAGGGATGCATAATGGTATTGGGAACCTGCGATATTTACAAGAATATAGAGGTAAAATATAAGCATGAAAACAGAAATCTAGTTATGATTTGAAGCCCAGAAGTGCATCGGGCCCTTGATTGGGATACTTAGCTTTGAATTACATTCTGCACAGATGTCTCAGATAAATCGATATACAATAGTAAGTGATAGGATCAGACATTTTCAACAGGCTTGAGGTTGAATATATAATCTTAGGAAGAAACAAATATTTAGTCACCAATAGAATTGACATTTGATAGCAGTAGGCAACCTGGACATTGATGTTTTTAGTAATCCATACTCACTTTCCATTTAGACTTCGGTACAAACATTATTGTGACATTTGCATTTTGTGAAAGAAGTCACATGAAAAGACCAGTGAAGAAACCTCGTGGAAAACATGTATTTTGAATTAGGAAGTGATGGAATATAAAACAAAATGCCTATTAATTTCTTAACTTGTTGATGAAATATATACCCTATCATGTGTATTAACTGAAGAAATAGAAATCTACCAGTATTGATTAAAAATGAATGACAAAATACACATCATGTCCCATAGAAATCTACTTGCATTGATATTAAACTGGGTCAGTTACTGCAGAAATATTAGGATTTGTATGCACCATTTACTGAAGTTAGTTTTCAGTACTAGGAATCAAATATGTAGTTCAGGTGGATGAATATTTCTCAGAATAATTTTGTGAAAAGTTGATTATTAATCCACATACATGAAAATGAATGAATTTACGGAGTGTATAGTAAGACACATATATTTCACATTTTGAAAAATCTAGAGTGTGTGTGTATATACATAAACACACACACACACACACACACACACACAGACATTAAAAAGTAGCAATATATGCCAATTGAAATTCACCATGAAATATATGTCATCCACAGATCGAAATAAATTCGTTTTACTGAACATGGATTCATGTATAATATTGTTGTACTAGGAAGATCAACAATAGTCTGAATTTTCAGTTCCAACAGCATTCAGGAGGAGTGATCTCTTCTCACAATTTGTATCTGCCAAGTCAGCCACCTCACAAGAATGTACGTGTGGTACCAGGTAGGATTCTATATGTGCATATTAAAATACATGTACTGAATAGGCTACAGAAAAAGGGAGACAGGAATTCACATATTCGTTAACTTTAAAAACACATGGAGAACCATTTCAACAAAAAATTGACTAGATTTATAACATATACCCTATATAATGCAAAAGGCAATTCCAACGATACATCATTCGTCCTCTTAACTGCTTGTATTTCTATTCTTTTTGGGTTAATTTTCCCCATCATATTAGGATTAGTAGTCAGAGTCTAGTTGGGCATGTGTTAGTTTCAGGGATTCAGTATTTCAAATGGAAATTTGGAAAACGATTCCAATGTTTATGCAAATATGTGCTACAAAAATATCTTCCCACTCTCATCCAGAACAATGCCTTGACTTTACCTTCATTACAAGTAAAACACAATTAGAGTGGAAGAGTTAGATAATCTGTGAATACTTATCTGGAATCGAATATGTTCAGGAGTTCACAAACTTGGAGTTGGTAGAGAAGATTCCAAAAGTAAGGGAAAGGGAAAAACTCCACAAACATGGAGCTCTGCTGGACTAAAAACTTCTTGAGTAACTGCCTCTGAGCTTGGGCACTTGAAATATATGTTGTAGTCAGGAGATTTAGCTTCCTTTGTAGTGAGACCATCAAATCTGGGTATGATTCTATGTGACCTGGAATACATGATTTCTTATTTTCCAAAAAACATTAGGAAGCAGTCCTTAATTCTCTATTTGTAGGTAAACTGTAGCCACTGGGGGCTAATTGTCTACCCTTTTGAACTCTTAAGCCATTTGGTCATCCTCCAGTTTTCCTGGTGTTTCTTGCTGCTGCATTGGGAATTTGGTATTTGCTTCATGAAATACAAGGAATTCAACTGGGACACAGTGCTGGAGGGAGTTCTGTCACGTGTGGTGGGTCAGGGTCTGCAGGAGAATGCACCAACCAGGCTTCTATCCCACATAGCTTGCCTCCTTAACCATAGCAACCTGATTATAAACATTGGCCTGAATCCTCTCCATATAACAAGATGCCTTTACATAGAAGCGTCTGCTGGCTGCACCATGTCAGTCACAAGCCAATTGGAAGCCAATGGCAGATCCACATGGCCCAACCACAGATTTTTTTTTTTTTTATCACACACCTGCCCATCACTGCACTAGGCCCACTACTCAGCAGGGTCCAACTTACTGGAATCTCTGTTCTACACAATTTTCATGAAACTCAGTCAATCATGTCACTGTCCTGCATATTCATGATCAGCAACAGGACATCCAAAGTTTCTCCAGTACCATCTGGTCATGGGAATTTCAAAAATTTCATGGTATTTATCTAGCAATTTTTCAAGGATGAATTTGGCAGCATGTGGGTTTCAATTCATTCAGGGACCATTAAGTGTTTTGGAAGTTCATTTCAAAGAAAGTTCTGGAGAAATCTCACAGGCAAGGTTTCCCAAAGATTGGCCAAAAGGTCACATTAATCCAGGCCCATTGAGGTCTACAATGTGAGGTCCATGTGTGTTATGACTCTCAACTAAGCCTGCCAAGTCTTTCAGAATAAAATCATGTGATATCCAGCCTGAGATTCCCAGTGATCTCTGGAAAGCCACCCTGGGCCTAGATGTCAGTTTCCAAGGGTGACTCTCATACTTGGCTTCCTAATATCCCAACCCAATTCATGGCAATACTTCTCTAAGTTCTATTCCTGTACTCAGTCTCTAAGGGGAATCACGCCACAGTTCAAACCCAGGTGGACTCATTCCTGTATTATAAGACCATCCATTCCAACTGCCACAAAAATGACCACAATTAAAACCAAAACACTCCCACATGGCCCTCATCTTCTTCCATATAGACACTCATCATATCCTCTGGCTGGAGATTTACATGAGGAATGCAGCCCAAGACAGTGTCCAGAATACGCTCCCTTGCTCCTCGTTTACCTAAATTCTGAGTGACCTGGACACCCTTCCTTTGAACCAGGAGTGATTAAATAGGACTGCCATTAATACTTATCCAATTCTCAAATTTGAGACGTACTGACTGTTGGGTTTAGATTCTTTATGTTAATTGGAGTCATGAGAAAACCCAAGCACCTATGTGCTAGCCTCTGCAGGGATTTGAAGAACTCATTTGACCTAAAGGATCCCTATTCTCACTTGATTGATGTCAGAAACCTTACAGAGGAAGGCGAAAGACTTATCCACAATGACTGCTCTTTTTGTCATTTTGGTTTTGGATGCACACATGGGATCTTTCTTTAGATCCATCAGTTGCTGAAAATCTAAGCCACAGCCTAAAACAGGGCCAAGACGCTGATTCAGACAAATCCCTTTGCAGAGCAATTAAGCAAAGAGCCACAGGTGATGCCCATTCTTTTTATTTGAAAAAGGTTTTCTTCAGACTTCACAAAGCGTAGGCCTGAGGCAAAGACCATCCTGACATTTAGGGCAATAGAACAATAGGTAAGAAAAGGCGCAAAGCAGGGTTTCCACAATGAGACATTACAGGTCAAAGTGGTATGTGAGTTTTCTGAGATGCTGGCCATTCACTTCAGCTATTCAGTACATGGCCATGTCACAGAGCTTGGAGGTGGTACATATCTTGGATACAAAGCCATGAGCCTATTATGGATAGTGGCCAGATTTCAGGAAGAAAACAGGAACTTAGGAAGATCGTAGGTGTTGCCCATCAATATGGCAAGCCGCATTTCATTTACAAATTGGGCAGGATGAATGCTGGTAAGCTTTCTAATAGACAGGACACATCAATTGATGCATTCTCTTTTCTAAAATCTATAACCATGGACACAGTGGGATACAGAGACACAGAAACACTGGCATTGTCAAACGACTTACTAGAAAAAATTCAGTCCAAACCAAACAAACATCATTTGTACCTATTCTCAGAACAAGAGCCAAATCCACAAGCCCACACCCACACCCACAAAGGCACCTCTTTCCCCCAAGTAGGTTGTGACTATTTGGAGTGTCCTCTGACTGTGGGACATTCTGGTTCCCCCGAAATGGCCTGTCCTGTCTCTGATCTTGTGTCCTTTTCCAACTCTCTGAAGTTGTCAGGAGCCAGTGGTGAGCCACTACCTGCTTTCTCATAAAAGGCCCGTCTTCAGAGATTTCCTGCCATTTGGCCATCCTAACATCAGTAGGTACCAAGAAAGATTGACTCTGCCCTCGGGAACTCCAAAAAGTGAAACCACTGCTACTGGGACTAGGACTGGCACTGTTTGACTGGCTTCCTGGATCACAAGTTCAGAGAGTTCCATCACCAAGGAAGTGAGGTGAGGTCACTTCCGTCAGAAACTGAATGAACTCACTGCCTTGTCAACCACTTTGTCCTAAGAGTTGCTTCCAAGCTTCCCATGAGATGGAGGCTGCCCCTGCTTCCTGTGACACTTTCACAAGTTAGAATGGTATATCAACCATAGGCACCCAGTAACAGCTCTCCACACTGGTCTCATTTGGTCCATCTTCTCTACATTAAGAATAGAGAGGCTGATTCAGACACAACCCTTCACCCTGACCAGGTTGTTTTCAATGGAAAATGACTTTTGCTCTCTCAGGTCCTTCAGAGGTGCCTACATCTTCTCCAGGGATTATGTCTGCATGGACCTTTGAGGTTCTCAGCAGGTGGAAGATCCACTACATTCCTGTATTATAAGACCAACTCTGTCCCTGCTCTTCTGTAAAGTTAGATTGAGGTAAGAGTGTATGTTTAGGGTTAATAACATGTTTGATTTTGGTTAGGAATCATTCTGCTGAATGAATCATGGTATTGGGAACCTGCAATATGTATAAAAATATAGAGGTAAAATATATGTATAAAAACAGAAATCTAACTAACATTTGAAACCCAGAAGGGCACTGGGGCCTTGATTGGGATATTTAGCTTTGAATAAATCGATATACAATGGCATAGGACCTTGTACCTTGGATAATAGAATGTAGAAGAGAACATCCAGTCAAAAAGGATAGTCTGTAGTGAAAGGTTAATAAAATAGGTACTTGTCACTTCCTGTTTTTCCTTATGCTCAACAAAACACTGTTGAAATATTGAGAACTGTTTGCTCATCTTGTTCCCAGAATGTGCTGTTTCCAACTGCCAAAGTGTAGAATGTACTCCCTCACCCAGTTGCACGCAAACCAACCACTCGCCAAGACCCATCAGTAAACTTCCCTCCCTGCCCTCTCCAAGGAAAGTATATATGTTCTGCTTAAACTGTTCTCAGGGCTCTCTGCTCTATTGAAGTGAGCTCTGAGCCCCAGCATGCTGGACCCCCAATAAACCCTTTGCTGTTGGATAAGACAGTCTCTTGGTGGTCTCTTCCTTCAATGCTCGCCCGACCTTTACATATGGAGATTCCACCGAGTTCTGGCAGCGGCAGACAAGAGACCCTAACAGGCTCCTCTTGGGTTAAGCAAGGCGCCTCTTTCTTGTTTCAGTGTTAATCTTAGGGCTTGGAAAAATGGCTGTCAATGAAGAGCGTGAGCTCTCTCCAATGGTGGCTGACAGACATGTCACAGAGCCACAGGCCACGTCCCTGGGGGACGCCCCAAAGGACTCGGAAAATCGAGGAACAATAGTCTTCTCGACTCAGTGATATTTTGTATCGGATTCGGTATTGCCAGCCCATTGGGTTTTGCTGGCTACTCAGTCCTGGTCTCTGTTTTGGATGTCCATTGAATGTCTTTATTGACTTGTTTTGTCTGTGTCGTCTGTCCTTGCATTCACTCTTTGTGTATCTTTCATTATGGGACACAGTACTTCAATACCCATGTCCCTGACCCTTGATCACTGGACCAAATTTCACTTAAGGGCTCAGAATCTTTCCTTTTTCAGTGAAACGCTGGACCTGCCAGACTCTCTGTGCGTCAGAATGGCCCACCTTTGGACTTAGATGGCCTCTAGAAGGATCTTTCTGCTTCCCACTAATTTAATAAGCCAGAGATATTGTCTTTCAACTGGGCACACATAGCCATCCGGATGAACAGCCATATATCTTAACTTGTCAGGACCTCTGCAAATCTCCTCCTCCATGGGTGAAGCATTTCCTTGCCCCTGCCCCAACTCCTACTCCTACTCCTTCGCCCACGATCTCTCAAACCCTCTTCTCCTCCTCCTCCTCCACCCTCTGTTCTCCCTGAGTCACAAGATTTGACTCTACTGGACTCTCCTCCCCTCCTTATTCCCTGCCCTCGTCCCCCAACCACCAACACCCTCTAAGTGATTCCCCTGGAGCTGACTCAGCCTCTCCACCGTTGGACGAAGCCAAGCTAGCCCAGCGCCCTCCAGATAACTCATCCGCGGCACACACAGCCCCTCCTCCCCAGGAGGAAGCTGGCCTGGCTAAGGGAACTCGCTGGCGGCGAATGTTTGAAAACCCTGGAACTCCTGTGATGATCCCCCTATGTCCCCACGGGCCAATGATTGACAAAGGCAATGGGGGGAAAATGCAAGCCTACCAATATTGGCCTTTCTCCTTTTCAGACCTATATAACTGGAAAAATAACAATCCCCATTTTTCCGAGGATTCTACCCAGCTCACATGTCTGGTTGAGTCATTGATGTTTTCAGAGCCGCCTACTTGGGATGACTTTCAACAACTCCTAGGGACTCTCTTTATGACAGAGGAACAAAAGAGAATCCTCCTGGAAGCTAGAAAAAAAATCCTAAGACCAGATGGGAGACTGACATATCTTCCCAACATAATCAAAGCCAGCTTTCCCTAGAATCAACCCAACTGGTTCCCCAAAACTTTGAAGGTAGAAAGCATCTGTCCACTTCTCACCGGGTTCTAATAGTGGGCATCCGAGCGGCCGCTAGGTGACCAACTAATTTGGCCAAGGTAATAGAGATTATTCAAGGGCCTGATAAATCTGCCTCTATGTTTCTAGAGAGAATTATGGAGGCATAGGATATATACTCCTTTCAATACTCATGCAGAGGATCAAAAGGCATCTGTCACAATGGCCTTTATTGGGCATGCTGCCCTGGATATTTAAAGAAAGTTACAATGCTTAGATGGATTACAAGATATGACTTTGAGAGATTTAGTCAGAGAAGCCGAGAAAGTATACTATAAAAGAGAAACTGAGGAAGAGAAGGGAGCAAAGGGAGGATAAAAGAAACAAAAGACAGACTAATGAGTTGACTAAGGTCCCGGTCACAACAACCAAAGGGCCAGAAAATAAGAAACAGGGAGACAGGAAGGGATACCTGGTCCCATGCCAGAGGCCCCCCTGACCTCAGATCAATGTGCCTACTGTAAAGAAAGAGGACACTGGGTTCAAGAGTGCCCTAGAAAAAGACAGCCACGGGAGGCAGCCATTCTGACTCTTGAGGATGACTACAAAAGTTGGGGCTCAGATCCCCTCCCCAAACTCAGGGTAACTTTTGAAGTGGAGGGGACCCCAGTGAACTTTGAAGTGGATACAGGGGCAATAAACTCAGCCCTTAAGGCCCCATTAGGCCCTCTATCAAATAAAAGGTCTCTAGGTCAAGGGGCTAATGGCTGTAAATGTCGGGCTTGGACAACTAAGAGGACCATGGACCTGGGGAAAGAAAAAATCCATCACTTTTTTTTAGAAATCCCTGAATGCCTGGCCCCATTGATGGGCAGAGATCTGCTCACCAAGCTCCGGACCAAAATAAGTTTTAACCCTGAAGGCCCCCAAGTGGAATTTCTAAATCTTCCAGTAAAAACTCCTACAGTCATGGCTCTAACTATGTCAGTAGAAAATGCATATCAACTCACTCACCTTGGTTCAAAGAAACTGCAGGTATTTCTGAAGTATCAAAAACAGGGTTTTCCACTAACAGACTCACAGCAAAATTAAATAACTGAATGGGTATAAAAACCCTGTTGCTTCCATCAATTGCTTAATGCTTACCCTTTCAAGCTTCCTGCAGGAAAGCACCTACGAGGAACCAGACCAGGACAATTCTGGGAAGTGGACTTTACTGAAATTAAGCCAGCAAGGTATGGACATAAATATCTCCTAGTCTTTGTAGATACATTTTCAGGATGGATTGAAGCCCTCCCCACAAAAAGAAAAAAGAAGAAAAGAAACAGCGCAAATGATGCTCAAGAAGATAGTGGAAGATATTTTTCCAAGATACGTCCTGCCTAAGGTAACAGGGTCTGATAATGCACAGGGGTTCATGGCCCAGGTAAGTCAGGGGTGAGCCAGGAACCTGGGGGTTAATTGGAAGTTATATTGTGCTTATAGACCCCAGAGTTGAGGACAGGACAGGGTGAAAGAATGAATAGAACCATTAAAGAGACCTTAACAAAATTCAGCTTAGCGACCAGCATAAAAGATTGGACTATGCTCCTGCCTTATGCAAATTTTCATGCAAGAAATACTCCCTCTGTTTCTTGAGTAACCTCACCCCCTGTGAAATTCTCTATGGGGCCCCTCCACCAGTAAGGGACCTAACCCCAACTCTAAGACCTAACGATCCCTTCCACACCCCCTTTCTTGACAGACTTAAAGCTCTTGAAAGAACTCAGCGATACCTATAAAAACAGCTTGCCACTGCCTACCAAACTGGGGATGAGGGGACTCCACATCAATATCAATTAAGAGACTTCATCTATGTAAGACACCATCAGGTGTCATCCCTGGAACCCCGCTGGAAAGGACCATACCAGGTGCTACTTATAACACGTACAGTGGTAAAGGTAGACGGAATCACTTCCTGAATCCATGCCTCTCATCTCAACCCTGCGCCCTGTCCAGACTCTTTCTGCAAACTGTAAAAGACTAGTAACACTTTCAAATTGCGTATTCGCCATGTGGATAAGGCTATAGACTGACCCCTTGGCCACAAATAGTCCTAACCCTCATCAGCCCGTTCAGCAGCGATGGCTGATGACAAATCCTACTGGAAAAAAAGTATAATCTAACTTGCATACAGCCACCTTAGGGACCTGGTGGCCATCTCTCCACCCAGACATTTGTCAGTTGGCTATAGGTCTTTCCTATTGGGATGAAGAGGATCCCACTAAAATACCATTAAATACCCTCCATACCATAGGTAATGGAAACAAACATTATTGATGTGGGGACACGCGAGCCAGATGCAGGTTGGCTAGCCTGGATTACTATGTTTGCCTGGCAGACTATCAAAGCCACAAACAGTCACGGCTGTGTGGGGGAAAAGCCGACTTTTTCTGTAAGTCATGGGGATGTGAGCATACAGGGGCTGCCTGATGGAACCCAAACTCCTCATCTAATTCAGTACAGAGGATTGGCCATACTACCAATTAGATAACCAAAACTGATGGCCCCCAGAGGGGTCTCTAGATCCTCAAATTCTGTGTGACCTTTTTTTTTTTTTTAAAGAGAGAGTGAGAGAGAGAGACAGAGAGAATTTTTAATATTTATATTTTAGTTTTTGGCCGACACGACATCTTTGTATGTGATTCTAAAGATCGAACCCGGGCCACACGCATGCCAGGCGAGCGCGCTGCCGGTTGAGCCACATCCCCAGCCCCGCATGACCTTTTTAACTTTTGAAAGTGCTCAAAAGGGTGAAAGGAGGTTTCCCTATGGGCAGGAATTTTCAATCCTTCGCTCACATCATGAACTATGCTTATACAATAGATCCTCACCTTCAGCCTTCTGCTCCAGAGTCTCTGCTGTCACTCCCACCTCAGCAACCAGATTTCTCCCCTCCAATTATTAGATCAAAAACCCAAACCTCCGCTGGTTTTCAGACCATTGCCCCCTTGCTGAGGTAGCAGCTACTGAGGTACCCCTCCACCCACTCACTCCTCTCTTCTCCTGTCAGTGCCTACACCGGGTCCCACCAGGTCCTCTTACCAGCTAACCCAAAGCTAAAACCACCTGAGGAGAGCCCTCAGACCCCTATACAAGATGTAATGAAAATGGCCTTTAATGTTGCTTGTCATCACTGAAAAGGGTTTACTAAGAATTTAAAGTCCCTCACATGCGTTTTGGGATACTCACTCTTGTCTTCCCCTCTGCTCTACCTGTTCTACTGCTCAAGTTTTTGTTGCTAGGAAAATCCCAAACCCCTTTCCCATTATTCTTTTACATCTCTCCTTCCTCATTCTCAGATCCTCGGAGCTGCTGTCAGCCCCACCTTTCCTGTCTTCCCCTTCTGTACCAGGCCCACAGAAAAGTCTTAATTGACTTTCTACAGAAGTCTTCACCATGGATGACTTTAGGACTTTCAGCAACAGAGTCCCTATAAAAGAGTTCAATGTAGATAAACTTCCTCTTTTATTGTTGCCTTGTTCTACTTGGCCACTGGCTAAAAAAATCAGCACTCTTATGCTAGACACCCCCTTACTTGTTATCCACAAAATATGTGAACAAGACCTCTGCCCGTGAGCTGGGGCTTTACTGAGATGGCTACATTTCTAAGATAAAGAAGTTACCAACTGGGCTCCGTGGTAACACCTGGCAGGGGGCAAAAATAAGAAAGGTAAGAAAAAGCTCTCCCCTTCCACGTGTCCTTGAAAAGTTAACTTGCCCAGAACAGAGGAAAAAACAGAAACAAAAACTGGTTTTTTGAACGTCTGCAGACTGTGAACTTCTGAGCCCCTTCCATGTTGGGTACAAAATTCTGAAATTACCTAAACTTGAGTTTCAGGGGATTAATTGATTACAACAGAAGCAATGCCCTCTAAATCTGGTTGCAACCAAATAGGACGGTTTCCCTGTCTTTGGTGCTATCTTAGGAGCCTTACCTACAACAGCCTAATTCTATATAATTAAACATTGTTTATGTTTTAAAGAAATGGACAACAGATATGATTAATTGTGTAATGGTGCAGATGTTTCCCAGAGTGCTCTAACATGATGCAGATTCATTTGAAGATCAAATAGGGGGGCATACAACCCGTTTCCACTGGGAACATATATCCCTCACTTTAGCCATCCTATTAGGAATAGGAGTTGCTGCAGGGTTGGGCACAGGAACCACTGCACTGGTCCATGGGACACAACAAATGACCCAATTTGAAGCAGCAATAGACCAAAACAAAGATATTAGATACCTCCATCAGAGCTTTGCATGAATCTTTAACCTCTCTCTCTGAAGTTGTTTTACAGAACAGGCGAGTGACACAAAACACACACACACAGAAAAAAATAGCAATATATATGTCAATAAAAATTCATCATAAAATATATATTATCCACAGATCCAAAAATATTCATTTTACTGAACATGGATTTATGCATAATGTTGTTCAACTAGGAAGCTCACCCATAGGTTGAATATTCAGTTCCAACACGGTTTAGTAGGAGTGATCTCTTCTCACAATTTGTACCTGCCAAGTCATCCACCTCACAAGAATGTATTTGTGGTACCACGTAGGATTCTTTATATGCATATAAAAATACATGTGCTGAATAGGCTACAGAGAAAGGGAGACAGGAATTCACATATCTGTTTACTTTAAAAAAAACATGGAGAACTATTTCAATAAAAAATTGACTAGATTTAACTCCTACTCTGTATCATGCATAGGCAAGTCCAAATATACACCGTGCCTCCGCTGAACTGCTTGTATTTCTATTCTGTTTGGGTTATATTTCTCCATCCTATTAGGATTAGTAGTCAGAGTCTGGTCGGGTATGTATCAGTGTCAGGGATTCAGTATTTCGAATGGAAAATAGGAAATTGAATCCAATGTGTATGGAAATATATGCTACACAAAAATCTTCCCACTCTCATCCAGAACAATGCTTTAATATTACCTTCGCCTCAAGTGAGACACAATTAGAGGAGAAGAGTTAGAAAATCTGTGAATACCTATCTGGAATGGAAAATGCTCCAGATTTCACATCTTTGATGGAGGTAGAGGATTTTCTAAAAGTAAGGCCCGGGGTAAACACTCCACAAACATGGAGCTCTGCTGGCCTAAAGACTTTTTGAGAATCTGCCTCTGAGGTCGGGCACTTGAAATATAGGTTGTTGTCAGGAGATTTAGCTTCTTTTGTAGTGAGACCATCAAAGCTGGGTCTCCATCTCTTTGACCTGAAGAACCTGGTTTCTTATTTTCCAATGAACATGAGGCAGCAGGCCTGAATCATCTCTTTGTAGGTAAACTGTGACCACTGGTGACTTAGTGTCTCTCTGAGTGAACTGTGAAGCCATTTGGTCCTCCTCCACTTTTTGTGGTGTTGTTCCTGCTGCACTGGGAGTTTGATATTCGCTTCATTAAATACAAAGATTCCAACTGGGACACAGTGCTGGAGGGAGTTCTGTCACATGTGGTGGGTCAGGGTCTGCAAGAGAATGCACCAACCAGGCTTCTATCCCTCATAGCTTGCCCCATTGCCTCCTTGTCCATATCAACCTGATTCTGAACATTTCCCTGAAACCTCTCCATATAACAAGATGACATTACATATAAGGATCTGCTGGCTGCACCGTGTCAGTCACAAGCCATTTGGAATCCAATGGTAGATCCTCATTGCCCTACCACGGATATTTTAACACACACCTGCCCACCACTGTTCTAGGCCCACTACTCAGCAGACTCCAAAGTACTGGCATCTCTGTTCTACACCATTTTCATGAAACCCAGTCAATCAGGCACTGTCTTGTATACTCATGATCAGCAACAGGACATTCAAAGGTTCTCCAGTGCCACCTGGTCATGGGAATTTCAATAATTACATGGTGTTCTTCTAGTCATTTTTTAAGGATGAAGTTGGAGGCACTGTGGTTTTCACTTCATTCAAGAACCATTAAATGTTGAGGAAGCTCATTTCAATGAAAGTTCTGGAGAACTCTCACAGGCAAGGCTTACCAAAGAGAGGCCAAAAGATCACATGAAGCCAGGCCAGTTGAGGTCTACAATGTTAGGTCTATGTGTGTTTTGACTCTCAACTATGGCTGCCAAGTCTTTCACAATAAAATCATATGATATCTTGGCTGATATTCCCAGTGCTATGTGGAAAGCCACCCTGAGCCCATGTCTCAGTTTCCAAGGGTGACTCTCATGCGTGGCCTCCTGAAGTCCCATCACAATTCATGGAAATACTTCTCTGAGGTCAGTTCCACAACACAGTCACTAAGGGGAATTACACCAGAGTTCAAGCCCAGGTGGACCCAGACCTTTCTTCCAACCGCCACACAAATGACCACAATTAAAACCAAAACTCTCCCACATGGCCCTTATCTTCTTCCATATAGCCACTCTGGTAACCTCTGGCTGGAGGATTCCATGAGGTCTCAGCCAAAGAGAGTGTCCAAAATAGGCTCCCTTTCCCCTATTTTGCCTAAAGTCAGAGTGGCCTGGACACCCTTTCCATGAACCAGGAGTGATCAATTAAGCCTCCCATTAATACTGCTCTGTTTCTCCAATTTGAGGCCTACTGACTTTCAGGTATAGATTCTTTATGTGATTTGAAGTCATGCGAAAACCCAAGCACCTCTGCAGGGCTTTGAAGAACTCGTTTGACCCAAAGAATACCTATTCTCACTTGATGGAGGTCAGGAACCTAACAGAGGAAGGCGATAGACTTCATCCACAATGACTGATCTTTTGGCAATTATGGTTTTGGATGCAGACATGGGATCATTCTTTAGATCCATCAGGTGCTGAGAATGAAAGTGACAGCCACATACAAGGCCAAGAGGCTAAATCAGACACATCCCTTTCCAAAGCAATTAAGCAAAGAGCCACAGGTGATGCCCATTCATTTCCATTTGAAAACTGTATTCTTCAGGCTTCACAAAGGGGTGGCCTGAATCAAAGTCCTTCCTGACATTCTGGGCAACAGAACAATAGGTAAGCAAAAGGCCCAAAGCAGGGTATATCCACTGACACTTTCCTGGTCACACTGATATCTGAGTTTTTTGAGATGCTGGCCATTCCCTTCAGCTATCCTGTACATGGCTATGTCAAAGACCTTGGAGGTGGTACATATCTTGGACACAAAACCATGAGCCAATTCTGGAGAGTGGCCAGAATTCAGGAAGAAAACAGTGACTTAGGAAGGTAGTAGGTATTGCCCATCCATAAGGCAAGCTGCACTCCATTCATAAATTGGGCAGGATGAATACTGGGAAGCTTTCTACTAGACAGGACACATCCATTATTGCATTCTCTTTTCTCATGTCTACAACAGTGGACACAGTGGGATACACAGACATAGAAACACTCATCTTGTCAAACGACTTACTAGAAACAGTTCACTTCAAACCAAACAAACCACCTTTCCTACCTATTATCAGAACATGAGACAAAACCACAAACCCACACTCACAAAGGCACCTCCTTCCTTCAAGTATGTGTGTGTCTCTCCAGAGTTTACTCTGAGTGGTGGGCCATACTATGTTGCCCCGAAATGGCCTGTCCTTTCTCAGATCTGGTTTCCTTGGCCAACTCTGTGAAGTTGTCAGGAAAAAGTGATGAGCCACTACCTACTTTCTCAGGAAAAGTCCCTCTTCAGAGCTCTCCTGGCATTTGGCCATACTCAACTCAGTTGGTACCGAGAAAGACTGACTCTGTCCTTGGAAAATCCAAACAACTGAGCCCACTGGGACTGGGACTGGGATTGCCTCTCGGTGTCTGGCTTCTTGGATAGCATTTTCAGAGAGTTCCATCACCAAGTAAATGAGGTATGTCACATTCTTTGGAACTGAATGAGGCCACTGCCTTGGCAACCCCTTTGTCCTAACAGTTGCTTCCAAGGGTCCCATGAGATGGAAGCTGCCCCTACTTCCTGTGACACTTTCACAAGTTAGAATGGTATATCATCCATAGGCACCCGGGAACAGTTCTCCACACAGGCCTGGTTTGGTCCATCTTCTCTACAATTAGGAGAGAGAGGCTGATTCAGACTCATCCCTTCATCCTGACCAGGTTGTTTGCCATGGAAGATGACTTTTGCTCTCTCAGGTCCTTCATACCTCCCTACAACTTCTCCAGGTATCATTTCTGCATTCACCTTTGAGGTTTTCAGCAGGTGGAAGGTCCCCTACGTTCCTGTATTTTAAGAACAACTCTGTCCCTGCTCTTCTGTAAATTGAGATTGAGGGAACAGTGTATGTTTAGGATTAATAACAGGTTCGATTTGGGTTTGGAATCATTCTGTGTGATGAATAATGGTATTGGGAACCTGCGATATTTACAAAAACATAGAGGTGAAATATAAGTATGGAAACAGAAATCTAGGTATGATTTTAAGCCCAGAATGGCATTGAGCCCTTGGTTGGGATACTTAGCTTTGAATTATGTTCTGTAACCATGTCTCAGATAATTTGATATACAATGTCACAGGACCTTGTACCTGGGTAGATTGAATGTAGAAGAGAACATCTAGTCAAAAAGCGATAGTAGGTAGGATTAGGAAGAGAGTCGGTAGGTTTAGGAAGAAGAGTGAGTTTAGGATTTGGACCAAAAGTTCTTTAGCAATAGGGTTTCGGTTAGAGAGTGAATGAAAATGTCAGCATACGTGAAGAGTCAGTCACAATGATGAACTGGGGAAAATATGTAGGAAATCAGGCATCAATAGAGACAATATGAAATCAGGCAAAGTATAAAGTGAGTGATAGGATTAGACATTTTCAAGATGGTTGAGTTTGAATATATAAGCATTGGAAGAAACAAATATGATGTCACCAATAGGATTGACATTTGAGAGCATTAGGCAACCTGGACATGGATTTTTTTAGTTATCCATGTTCACTTTTCTTTTACGCTTTGGTACAATCATAAGTGTGACCATTACATTTTTTGTTCAGAATTTTACTGTGATAAAATGTATATGTGGATCAGGTGACATGAGTATTTCTTCCACCATTTCTGGGAGCAATATTTTGAAGACATATACAGTAGTGTTAGGGGTACAAAGAGGTGTACCCTGTGTCTATGAATATAGAGATAATGCATGAGTAGACCATCCTGTGAATAAATAATATAACTGGTTCCACTTTAAATAATGGAATTGACATCTGAAACTATACAGGAAATCTTATGTTGATATACAATCATTTATTCCAACCAGTTATACATCTAATGGAAATATTAGGATTATGGTTTATCATGAAGGGTGTTTGAGTTTTGCTTCATAAGTGATTATAAAAAATGAAAATATTGTGATTGGAAAAAAGTCTTATGAAAAGACCATTCAAGAAACATGGAGGAATACATGTGTTCTGAAGCAGGAAGTGATTGATCATGAAAAAAATGCCTATATGTTTTCTAACTTTTGGATGAAATATATATCCTATGATGTGCATAAACTGAAGAAATAGTAATGTACCAGTGTTGAATAAAAATGAACCGCAAAATACACATCATGTCCCCTAAGAATCTACTTGCATTGATGTTAACTGGGACAGTAACTGTAGAAATATTAGAGTTTGTATGCGCCATTCACTGAAGTTAGTTTCAGTACTAGGAAACAAATATGTATTTCAGGTTTATGATTATTTCTGAGAATGATCTTGTGGAAAGTTTGTTATAAATCCACATATATGAATATGAATGAATTTAGCGAGTGTATAATAAGACACATATATTTCATATATACACACTCACACGCACAGACATTAAAAAGTAACAATATAGGAGATCCAACATGGCGGCGGGCATGGAGAAATCAAGTCTCTGACCTCTTATGCGCGGGCATAGGGAGTCGTTAACTGTCTAAATGCTATTTGCTCAGAATCACTAGGCAATGCTGACCTGACGTCGATCTGGGGCGAACAGTCTGGGACCTTCAGAACACACACAGAGCCCGGATCAGCTGCATACAAGCTCAGATTTGCCTGCTTCTCGTGACTCAGAACTAACGTTCCCGCTGAAATAACTGGTCGGCCCTTCTGAATTTACAGAGTTAAAAGCAAACTGAGCCTTCATAGGCAGTGGCCACTGGATTGAAATGGGGCTTGGGAGAGACAGTTAGGACCAACCGTTGCATTGGTCACCTGGCAAAAGGAATGAACGGTCACCATTTGCATGGGATAACACCATGGCAGAGAACTGACGTCATGGGCAGAGGAGATAACTTTATTGAAATCAGCACGACAGGTGTGTAATCCCCTATCCATCTCTCTCCACACAGCTGGGAAACCTTAAGGGCCCCTCACAGCTCTCCCTTAAGGGACCCTCCCAGCTCTCCCATGAGCAAGATAGCCAGACCAAGGGAATCAGGTGTGGCGCGGGACTCGCGGCGTGGAATTCCCAGCTACCGCTCCCACCAGTGCTGACAACCAGCACCAGCTAATGGGGGCATGGCTACCAGAGGGTAAGCAAATTTGCTGGGGGCTGTCAGCCCAAAGCTCTACAAACTTAGGGTCTGAGGAGGGCAAACAGGGAGAGTGTGCCAGGCGTTCATGAAAACAGGGCTACCAGGAGCAGAGACCTGACATGTAGCCAGTATTTTGGTGAGTGTCACAGTTGAGTGGAGCCTGGCTTGAGGAAACACAAGAGAAGGCCCTAGGTACTCAGGATTAGAGACCCACCCAATCTGGAAGGAAGAGCTGCTGCACAGTGATTGGTTCCCACCTATTGAGAGGAGACGCTTGGCCCAGTGAGTACAGCTCCAACTACTGAAAGAAAAGTTAATTGAAGTCAATGACTTCATGTATTTTTATTATTTTTTTATTTTTAGTTTTTTTTTCTTTTTCTTTCATTTTCATTTTTCTGTTGTTGTTCTTCAACTTATTTTAATGTTTTTATTTTTTTAATTTTATAATTATTATTATTATTTTAAATTTTAATTTTCATTTTTTAAATTATCATTATTATTTTAAAAAATTATTTTTTCTTTATTTTCTATTTTTTTCTTTTGTCTTTTTATTTCTTTTCAATTTTCTTATTCCCTCTTCCTTGAATTCTACCTACCTATTCTCATTCTCTTTAGTGACTTCTTCCCATCCCTTCTGATATCTTTCCTCCCAAGCTTCAAATAAATTTATAAGAGTAAGCAGTATCTCAGCACTCAAACAGAACAAGAAGTAACATGAGCAGCATAAAAAGGCAAGAAAGAAAAGGAGTACAAACAATGAAGGACAACCTAAATTTTCAGGAGGACCTAGAATCATCAGAAAAATGGTCATATAAAGAACTCAAGGAATACCTTAGAGAGATGGAATGGAACCTTAAAGAGGATACGAGACAGCAAATCCATACAGTGAAAGAACACATTGAAAATGAATTACATAAACAGATAAAAGAAGAAGTTAAGCATCTTTATCAGGGATAGAGATTATAAAAAAATCAAACAATAATTCCAGAAATGAAGGAAACGATAAACCAAATTAAAAACTCAATTGAGAGTATCACTAACAGAATGTAGCAAGTAGAATACAGAATGTCACATAATGAAGACAAAATATATCATCTTGAAAAGAGTCTAGCCAACACAGAAAGGCTGGTAAAAAAACACGAGAAAAACATCCAAGAGATATGGGATAACATAAAAAAAAACAACTGATGAGTCATCTGGATAGAGGAAGGTACAGAGATTCAAACCATGGGAATGAGTAACCTGTTGAATGAAATAATTACAGAAAATTTTCCAGAAATAAAAAAGGAAATGGATATAAAAATTGTAGATGTTTACAGGACACATAGCACACAAAATTACAGTAGACCAAAGCCAAGACACATTGTTATGAAGATATCCAATATACAGAACAAAGAGAAAATATTAAAAGCTTAAAGAGAAAAGTTGCAGATTACATTCAGGGGTTTTCATCACAGACACTGAAAGTGAGAAGATCCTGGAACAATGTATTTCAAACACTGAAAGACAATGGATGCCAACCAAGAATTCTGAATCCAGCATAATTAAGCTTCAGGTACGACAACAAAATAAAAATCTTTCATGATAAACAAAAGCTAAAAAAATTTTCAGTCAGAAAACCAGCATTGCAAAGTGTATTGAGCAAAACACTACATGAGGAAAAAATAAAAAACAACAACCAAAACCATCAGTGGGAAGTGCCTCAGTAATGACAGAGGGCGCGTGAAAAGCTAATCATGGAGAAACAAACTAAATAAAAAAAAAAAAAAAGATAAATATTCAAACATGGCTGGCAGTACAAACCATATATCAATAGTAACTCTAAACACTAATGGCTTAAACTCTCCAATAAAGCAACATAGGCTTGTAGCTTGGATTCAAAAAACAAATCCAACAGTATGTTGCCTCCAGCAGACACATCTGAATGGAAAAGACATACAAAGGCTGAAGGTGAAAGGTTGGGAAAAAATATACCATGCACACGGTTCTCATAAGCAAGCAGGGGTGGCCATCCTCATATCGAATAAAATCGACTTCAAGACTAATTTAATCAAAAGGGATAAGGAAGGACATTATATACTGTTAAAAGGAACCATTCACAAACAAGACATAAAAATTATCAATATTTACGCACCCTTTAATGGTGCTGCGACGTTCATAAAAAAAATTCTCCTCAAGTTCAAGAATCAAATAGACCGCAACACAATAATTATGGGTGACTTCAACACACCTCTCTCATAATTGAACAGATCCTCCAAACAAAAGTTGAATAAAGAAACTATAGAACTCAATATCACAATCAATAACCTAGACTTAACTGACATATATAGAATATATCAACCATCATCAAGTGGATATACTTTTTTCTCAGCAGCACATGGATCCTTCTCAAAAATAGACTATATATTATGCCATAGGGCAACCCTCAGTAAATATAAAGAGGTGGACTTAATACCATGAATTTTATCTGATCATAATGGAATGAAACTGTAAATCAATGAAAAAGAAGGAAGGAAAAATCCTACATCACATGGAAAATGAACAATATGTTACTGAATGATCAATGGGTTACAGAAGACATAAATGAGGAAATCAAAAAATTCTTAGAGATAAATGAAAATACAGACACAACATATTGAAATCTATGGGACACAATGAAAGCAGTTTTAACAGGGAAATTCATCACATGGACGTCATTCCTCAAAAAAAGGAAAGAACAACAAATAGATGAGCTAACACTTCATTTCAAAGCCCTAGAAAAGGAAGAGCAAAACAACAGCAAATGTAGCAGAAGGCAAGAAATAATTAAAATCAGAGCGGAAAACAACAAAATTGAAACAAAAGAAATTATTGAAAAAATTAACAAAAGTAAAGCTTGGTTCTTCGAAAAATAAATAAGATCGATAGACCCTTAGCATCCCTTTATGTTCAAAACATTAGAAAAACTAGGGATAACAGGAACTTACCTCGACATTGTAAAAGCTATCTATGTTAAGCCTCAGGCTAGCATCATTCTGAATGGAGAAAAATTGAAGCATTCCCTCTAATATCTGGAATAAGACAGGGATGTCCTCTACCACCACTTCTATTCAATATAGTTCTCAAAACACTGGCCAGAGCAATTAGACAGATGAAAGAAATTAAAGGCATAAAAATAGGAAAAGAATAACTTAAATTATCACTATTTGCAGCTGACATGATTCTATATATAGAAGACCCAAAGGGGTCTACAAGAAAACTACTAGAACTAATAAATGATTTCAGCAATGTGGCAGGATATAAAATCAACATGCATAAATCAAAGGCATTTCTGTATATCAGCGACAAAACTTCTGAAACAGAAATGAGAAAAAAAACCACTCCATTCACAATATCCTCAAAAAATAAAAATAAAATCTTTGGGAATCAACCTAACAAAAGAGGTGAAAGATTTATACAATGCTTACTACAGAACCCTATAAAGAGAAGTAGAATAAGATCTTAGAAGATGGAAAAATATACACTGTTCATGGATAGGGAGAACTAACATCATCAAAATGGTGATATTACCAAAAGCTCTCTATAGGTTTAACGCAATGCCAATCAAAATCCCAACGGCATTTCTTGTAGAAATAGAGAAAGCAATCATGAAATTCATATGGAAAAATAAAAGACCCAGAAAAGCAAAAGCAATTCTAACCAGGAAGTGTGAATAAGGCGGTAAAGCGATATCAAATTTCAAACTAAATTTCAGAGCATTAGTAACAAAGACAGCATGGTACGGGTACCAAAACAGGCGGGTGGACCAATGGTACAGAATGTAGGACACAGAGATTAATCCACAATGCTACAACAATCTTATATTTGATAAAGGAGTTAAAAGCATGCAATGGAGGAAGGATAGCATCTTCGACAAATGGTGCTGGGAAAACTGGAAATCCATATGTAACAAAATGAAACTGAATCCCTTTCTCTCGCATGCACAAAAGTTAACTCAAAATGGATCAAGGACCTTGATATTAAATCAGAGACATGGCATCTGATAGAAGAAAAAGTTGGCTACGATCTACATACTGTGGGGTCGGTCTCCAAATTCCTCAATAGGACACCCATAGCACAAGAGTTAATAACTTGTATCAACACATGGAACTTACTCAAAGTAAAAAATTTTTTCTCAGCATAGAAACAATAAGAGAGGTAAATAGGGAGCCTACATCCTGGGAACAAATCTTACTCCTCACACTTCAAATAGAGCCCTAATATCCAGAGTATACAAAGAACTCAAAAAATTAAACAATAAGATAACAAATAACCCAATCAACAAATGGGCCAAGGACCTCAACAGACACTTCTCAAAGGAGGACATATAATCAATCAACAAATACATGAAAAAATGCTCAACATCTCCAGCAGTCAGAGAAAGGTGAATCAAAACCACCCTAAGATACCATCTCACTCCAGGAAGATTGGCAGCAATTATGAAGTCAAACAACAAGTGCTGGCGAGGATGTGGGGAAACAGATACACTTATACATTGCTGGAGGGACTGCAAATTGATGCAGCCAATTTGGAAAGCAGTATGGTGATTCCTTGGAAAGCGGGGAATGGAACCACCATTTAACCCAGCTATTCCCTTTCTCGGTCAATTCCCTAAAGACCTAAAAATAGCGTGCTACAGGGACACTGCTACATCAATGTTCATAGCAGCACAATTCACAATAGCAAGACGGTGGAACCAACATAGATGCACTTCAATAGATGAATGGATAAAAAAAATGTGGCATTTATACACAATGGAGTATTACTCTGAATTAAAAAATGACAAAATCATGGAATTTGCAAGGAAATGGATGGCACTAGAGCAGATTATGCTAAGTTAAACCAGCCAATCCCAAAAAAACAAATGCCAAATGTCTTCTTTGATATAAAGAGAGTAACTAAGAACAGAGAAGTTATGAAGAGGATGAGAAGACGATTAACATTAAAACAAGGATGAGAGGTGGGAAGGAAAGGGAGAGAGAAGAGAAATTGCATGGAAATGGAAGGAGACCCTCAGGGTTATACAAAATCACATACAAGAGGAAGTGAGAAGAAAGGGAAAAATAATACAAGGGAGAGAAATTTATTACAGTAGAGAGGGTAGAGAGAGAAGAGTAGAGGAGAGGGGAGGGGAGGGGGATAGTAGAGGATAGGAAAGGCAGCAGAATACAACAGACACTAGTATGGCAATATGTGAATCAACGGATGTGTAAGTGATGTGATTCTGCAATCTGTATATGGGGTAAAAATGGGAGTTCATAACGCACTTGAATCAAAGTGAGAAATATGATATATCAAGAACTATGTAATGTTTTGAAAAAGCATAAATAAAAATTTAAAAAAAGGAAACTAACTTTGGTGAATGATGCACGTGAATTCTAATATTTCTACAGTAACTGATCCAGTTTAATATCAATGCAAGTAGATTCCTTTGGTACATGATGTGTATTTTGACGTTTGTTTTTATTCAACACTGGTACATTACAATTTCATCAGTTTATGCACATTAAAGAATATATATTTCATCCACAATTTAGCAAATTTATAGGCATTTGTTTCATTTTCAATCACTTCCTGCTTCAGAACTCATGTCTTCCTCCATATTTCTTGACTGGTAATTTTATGAGACTTCTTTCCAAACACATTATTTTCAATTTCCATAATCATTTTGAAGCAAAACTCACACACACTTCATGATAAACAATAACCCTAAGATGACAATTAGATATATAACTGGTTGGAATGAATGATTGTATGTCAATATATGATTTCTTATATATATTCAGATATCAATTCAATCCATTATTTAAAGTGGAACCAGTTATATTATTTATTCAGAGTATGTTCTATTCATGCATTATCTCTATATTCATAGACACAGGGTACACCACTTTGTACCCCCAATCCTAATTTATATGTCTTCAAATATTGCTCACAGAAATGGTGAAAGAAATTCTCATGTCACATGATCTACATATATATTTTATCACAATAATTTTCTGGGCACAAAATGCAAAGGTCACACTTATGATTGTACCAAATCCTAAATGAAAATTGAACATGGATTACTAAAAACATCCATGTCCAGGTAGCCTAATGCTTTCAAATGTCATTTCTATTGGTGACTACATATTTGTTTCTTCCTAAGATTATGTATTCAATAACAATCCTGTTGAAAATGTCTAAACCTATCACTCACTTTATAATTGCCTGATTTTGTAATGTCTCTATTTATATTTTCTTTTCTATATTTTCCCCAGTTCATCATTGTGACTGACTCTTCGCATATGCTGACATTTACATTCACTCTATAAATGAAACCCTATTCCTAAAGAACATTTGATCCAAATTTTATACTCACTCTTTTTCCTAAACTTACGACTGTCTTCCTAATCCTACTGACTATCTCAATTTGAGTGGATGTTCTCTTCTACAATCAATCATCCAAGGTACACGGTCCTATGCCTTTGATTATCAATTTATCTGAGACAAACGTGCAGAACACAATTAAAAGCTAAGAATCCCAATCAAGGGCCTAATGCCCTTCTGGGCTACAAATCTTACCTAGATTTCTGATTTCATACTTATATTTCACTTCTAAAGTCTTATAAATATCGCAGGTTCCCAATACCATTATTCATCAAGCAGAATGATTCCTAACCCAAATCGAACATGTTTCTAACCCTAACCATACACTGTTCCCTCAATCTAACTTTACAGAAGAGCATGGACAGAGTTCGTCTTGCATTTCATCAATGTATGGGATCTTCCACCTTCTGAGAACCTCAAAGGTCCTTGCAGATTTGATCCTTGGAGAAGATGTAGGCAGCTATGAAGGACCTGAGAGACCAAAAGTCATTTCTATGGCAAACAACCTGGTCAGGATGAAGGGGTGTGTCTGAGTAAGCCTCTCTCTTCTTAATGTCGAGAAGATGGACCAAACCAGGCCTATGTGGAGAGCTGTTCCCGCAAACTGGTGCAGCCAATTTGGAAAGCAGTATGGAGATTCTTGGGAAAGCTGGGAATGGAACCACAATTTGACCCAGCTATTGCCCTTTTCGGACTATTCCCTGAAGACCTTTAAAGAGTAAACCTCAGGGATACTGCTGTTGTTCATAGCAGTACAATTCACAATTGCTACACTGTGGACCCAACCCCGATGCCCTCTAATAGATGAATGATAACAAAAATGTGGCATTTATACACCATGGAGTATTATGCAGCACTAAAATATGACAAAATCATGGAATTTTCAGGGAAATGGATGGTACTAGAGCAGATAATGCTTAGTGAAGCTAGCCAATCCCTAAAAAACAAATACCAAATGTCTTCTTGGATATAATGAGAGCAACTAAGAACAGAACAGGGAGGAAGAGCAGGAAGAAAAGATTAACATTAAACAGAGACATGAGGTGGAAAGGAAACGAAGAGAAAAGGGAAATTGCATGATAATGGAGGGAGACCCTCATTGTTACACAAAATTACATATAAGAGGTTCTGAGGGGAATGGGAAAATAAACAAGGAGAGAAAAGAATTACAGTATATGGGGTAGAGAGAGAAGATGGGAGGGGAAGGGAGGGGGGATAGTAGAGTATAGGAAATGTAGCAGAATTCAACAGTAACTAATAGGGCATTATGTAAAAATGTGAATGTGTAACCAATGTGATTCTGCAATCTATAATTGGGGTAAAAATGTGAGTTCATAACCCACTTGAATCCAATGTATGAAATATGCTATGTCAAGAGCTATGTAATGTTTTGAGCAACCAAAAAACCGAAAAAGAAAGTAGCAATATATATTCCAATCGAAATTCATCATGAAATATATAAAATCCACAGATGCAAAAATATTCATTTTACTGAACATGGATTCATGTATAATGTTATTCAACTAGGAAGCTCACCCATAGGTTGAATTTTCAGTTCCAACAGCGTTTAGGAGGAGTGATCTCTTCTCACAATTTTTATCTGCCAATTCAGCTACCTCACAAGTATGTACGTGTGATACCCAGTAGGACTCTATATGTGCATATAAAAATACATGTGCTGAATAGGCTACAGAGAAAGGGAGACAGGATTCCCATATATGTTAACTTTAAAAACACATGTTTAATTATTTCAACAAAAAATTGACTAGATTTATAACTCCTATACTATATAATGCAAAAGGCAATTCCAACTACACACCATGCCTCCTCTTAACGGCTTGTATTTCTATTCTGTTTGGGTTATTTTGTACCATCATATTAGGATTATTAGTAAGAGTCTGGTATGGTATGGGTTAGTGTCAGGAATTCAGTATTTCAAATGGAAAATTGGAAAATGAATTCAATGTGTATGTAAATATGTGCTACACAAAAATCTTCCCACTCACATCCAGAACAATGCCTTGACATTACCTTCGCCCCAAGTTAGACACAATTAGAGTAGAAAAGTGTGAAAATCTGTGAATACATATCTGGAATGGAAAATGCTCGGGAGTTCACATACTTGGAGGTGGTAGAGGAGTTTCCAAAAGTAAGGGACAGTGTAAACACTCCACAAACATGGAGCTCTGAGAGCCTAAAAACTATTTGAAAAACTGCCTCTGAGTTTGGGCACTTGAAATATATGTTGTTGTCAGGAGATTTGGCTTCCTTTGTAGTGAGACCATCAAAGCTGGGTCTGCATCTATGTGACCTGAAGGACATGGTTTCTTATTTTCCAATGAACATGAGGCAGCAGTGCTAAATCCTCTCTTTGTAGTTAAACTGTGGTCACTGTGGGCTAAGTGTCTCCCTGTGTGGACTGTTAAGCCATTTGGTCATCCTCCACTTTTTGTGGTATTTTTGCTGCTGCACTGGGAGTTTGGTATTTGCTTCACAAAATGCAAGGAGCTAACTGGGACACAGTGCTGGAGGGAGTTCTGTCACGTGTGGTGGATGAGGGTCTGCAGGAGAATACACCAACAAGGCTTCTTTCCCACATAAATTGCACCAATAACCATAGCAACCTGATTCTGAACATTTCCCAGAAAGCTTTCCATATAACAAGATGCCTTTACATATAAGGGTCTGCGGGCTGCACCATGTCAGTCACAAGCCATTTGGAAGCCAATGGCAGATCCACATGGCCCCACCATGATGTTTTATCACACACCTGCCCACCCCTGCTCTAGGCCCACTACTCGGCATGCCCCAAATTACTGGCATCTCTGTTCTACACCATTTTCATGAAACCCAGTCAAACAAGGCAATGTCAGGTATACTCATGATCAGCAACAGGAAATCCAAAGTTTCTCCAGTGCCACCTGGTCATGGGAATTTCCAAAATTTCATGGTATTTATCTAGCCATTTTTCAAGGATGAAGTTGGAGGCACTGTGGGTTTCAATTCATTCAGGAACCATTAAGTTTTGAGAAAGCTCATTTCAATGAAAGCTCTGGAGAACTCCCACAGGCAAGGCTTCCCAAAGAGTGACCAAGATGCCACATGAAGCCAGGCCAATTGAGATCTACAATGTGAGGTCCATGTGTGTTTTAACTCTCAACTATGGCTGCCAAGTCTTTCAAAATAAAATCATGTGATATGCTAGCTGAGATTCCCAGTGGTCTGTGGAAAGCCACCCTGGGCCTAGATCTCAGTTTCCAAGGGCGACTCTCATGAATGACCTTTTAAAATCCCAACACATTTCATGGAAATACTTCTCTGAGTTTAGTTCCAGAACTCAGTCTCTAAGGAGAATCACACCAGAGTTTGTTCCCAGGTGAACCCAGTCATCCATTCCAACCGCCACAAAAATAACCACAATTAAATCCAAAACACTCCCACATGGCCGTCATCTTCTTCCATATAGACACTCATCATTATGTCTTGCTGAAGGTTACTATGAGGGTCACAGCCCAAGAAAGTGTCCAAAATAAGCTCAATTGCCCCTCATTTGCTTAAAATCACGGTGGCCTGGGCACTTTTCCTGTGAATCAGGAGTGATGAAATATTCCTGCTGTTAAAGTGTTCCACTTCTCCAATTTGAGTCCTACGTGCTGTCAGGTATATATTCTTTTTTCTGATTTGGAGTCATGAGAAAACCGAAGCACCTATGGGCTAGCCTCTTCAGGGATTTGAAGAACTCATTTGACCCAAATGATTCCTATTCTCACTTGATGAAGGTCAGGAACCTAACACAAGAAGGCAAAAAAATTCATCCACAATGACTTCTCTTTTGGCAATTTTTGTTTTGGAAAAACATGGGATCTTTCTTTAGATTCATCAGGTGCTGAGAATCTAAGCGACAACCTCACACAAGGACAAGAGGCTGATTCAGACACATCCTATTCCAAAGCAATTAAGCAAAGAGCCACAGGTGATGCTCATTCTTTTCCATATGAAAACAGTTTTCATCAGGCTTCACAAATGTGTGGCCTGAGGCAATGACCTTCCTGAAATTTAGGTTAATAGAAACCTAAGTAAGCAAATGGCCCAAAGCAGGGTTTCTCCACTGAGAATTTACTGGTCACACTGATATCTGAGTTCTGTGAGATGCTCCCATTCCTTCAGCTATCCAGTACATGGCCATGTCACAGAGCCTTCTGGTGATACATGAGCCTATTCTGGAGAGTGGCCAGAATTCATGAAGAAAACAGGAACTTAGGGAGATAGTAGGTTTTGCCCATCCATAAGGCAAGCTGCAGTCCATTCATCAAATGGGCAAGATGAATTCTGGGAAGCTTTCTACTAGAGACAACACATCCATTAATGCATTCTCTTTTCTAATGTCTGCAACCACGGATACAGTGGGATACACAGATATAGAAACACTCACCATGTCAAAAGACTTTCTAGAAACAGTCCACTCCAAACCAAACAAACCGCCTTTCCTACCTATTCTCAGAACATGAGAAAACACCACAAACTCACACCCACAACAGCAAAGGCACCTCCTTCCCCCAAGTAGGTCTGTGACGATCTGGAGTGTCTTCTGACTGGTGGACCATATAATGTTCCCCCGAAATGGCCTGTCCTGTCTCAGATTTGGTCTCCTTGGCCAACTCTGTGAAGTTGTCAGGTGCCAGCGGTGAGCCACTACCTGCTTTCTCAGGATAGGCCTCTCTTCAGAGCTCTGCTGGCATTTGTCCATCCTCACATCAGTAGGTACCAAGAAAGACTGACTCTGTCCTTGGGAAAAGCAAACAAGTTAGCCCACTGGCACTTGGACTGGGACTGGCTCTGGGTGCTTGGCTTCCTGGATCCCAAGTTCAGAGAATTCTATCACCAAGGAAGTGAGGTAAGGTCACTTCCTTCAGGAACTGAATGAGGTCACTGCTTTGGTAACCACTTTGTCCTAACAGTTGCATCCAAGGTTCCCATGAGATGGCGGCTGCCCCTACATACTGTAACATATTCAGAAGTTAGAATTGTATATCAACCATAGGAACTTGGGAACTGCTATGCACACAGGCCTGGTTTGGTCTATCTTCTCTACAATAAAAAGAGAGAGGCTGATTCAGACACATCAATTCATCCTGAAAAGGTTGTTTGCCATGGAAGATGACTATTGCTCCCTCAGGTCCTACAGAGCTGCCTACATCTCCAAGGATCATTTCTCCATGGATCTTTGAGGTTCTCATCAGGTGGAAGGTCACCTATATTCCTATATTGTAAGACCAACTCTCTTCCAGCTTTTCGGTATGTTATATTAAGGGTAGAGTTTATGGTTATGTGTAATAACAGCTTTGATTTGGGTTAGGAATCATTCTGCGGAATGAATAATGTTATTGGCAACCTGCGGTATTTACAATTGTATATAGGTGACATCTAAGTATGAAATCAAAAATTTAGGTAAGATTTGAAACCCAGAAAGGCATTGGGCCCTTTAGTGGGATAATTAGCTTTGAATTATGTGCTGCACATTTGTCTCAGATAAATCAATATACAAAGGCATAGGACCTTGTACCTTGGATGATTGAATGTTGAAGAGAACATCCAGTCAAAAAGAGATAGTCAGTAGAATTAAGAATGTAGGCGATAGGCTTAGAAAGAAGAGTGAGTATAGGATTTGGAACAAAAGTTCTTTAGCAATAGGGTTTTGGGTAGAGAGTGAATGTAAATGTGAGCACATGTGAAGAGTCAGTCAAAATGACGAACTGGGAATAACATGTAGGAAAGCAGATATCAATAGAGACATTAGGAAATCAAGCAAAGTATAAAGAGAGTGATAGGATTAGACATTTTCAACAGGCTTGAGGTTGAATATATAATCTTAAGAAGAAACAAATATGTAGTCATCAATTGGATTGACATTTGAGAGCATTAGGCAACCTGGACATGGATGTATTTAGTAATCCATGTTCACTTTCCATTTAGGCTTTGGTACAATCATAAGTGTGACCTTTGCTTTTTGTGTCGAGAATATTCTGTGATATAATGTATATGTGGATCAGGTGTCATGAGTATTTCTTCCACCATTTCTAGGAGCAATATTTTGAAGACGTATAAATTAGTATGGGGGTAGAAATAGGTGTACCTTGTATTTATGAATACAGAGTTAATGCATGAATAGACCATACTGTGAATAAATAGTATAACTGGATCCACTTTAAATAATTGATTGAAGTGATATCTGAAAATACATAAGAAATGTTATATTGATATAATATCATTCATTCCAACCAGTTATATATCTAATGTTCATCTTAGGGTTATGGTTTATCATGAAGGGTGTTTGAGTTTTGTTTCAAAAGTGATTATGGAAATCAAAAGTAATGTGTTTGGAAAGAAGTCTCATGAAAAGATCAGTCAAGAAACATAGAGAAATACATGAGTTCTGGAGAAGGAAGTGATTGAAAGTGAAACAAAGGCCTATAAATTTGCTAAATAGTGGATGAAATATATATCCTATGATGTGCATAAACTGAAGAAATAGTAATGTACCAGTGTTGAATAAAAATGAACGTCAAAATACACATCATGTCCCATAGGAATCTAGTTGCATTGATGTTAAACTAGGTCAGTTACTGCAGAAATATTAGAATTTGTATGCACCTTTCACTGAAGTTAGTTTTCAGTACTAGGAAACAAATATGTATTTCAGGTTGATGAATATTTCTGAGAATAATCTTGTAAAAAGTTGATTATTAATCCACATACATGAACATGAATGAATTTGGGGAGTGTATATAAGACTCATAAATTTCATATTTTGAAAAATCTGGAGAGTGTGTGTGTGTGTATATATATATATATATATACACACACAAACAAAGACAGACATTAAAAAGTAGCAATATATATGTCAATCGAAATTCACCATGAAATTTATATCATTCACAGATCCAAAAACATTCATTTTACTGAACATGGATTTATGTATAATGTTGTTCAACTAGGAAGCTCACCCATAGCTTGAATTTTCAGTTCCAAAAGCGTTTAGGAGGAGTGATTTCTTCTCACCATTTGTATCTGCCAAGTCAGGCACCTCACAAAGATATACGCGTGTTATCAGGTAGGATTCTATATGTGCATATAAAAATACATGTGCTGAATAGGCTACAGAGAAAGCGAGAGAGGAATTCACATATTTATTAACTTTAAAAACACATGGAGAACTATTTCAATTAAAAGTTGACTAGATTTATAACACCTACCCATTATCTTGCAAAAGGCAAGTCCAATATACACCATGCCTCCTCTGAACTGCTTGTATTTCAATTCTTTTTGGGTTATTTTTCTCCATCATATTAGTATTAGTAGTTAGAGTCTAGTAGGGTATGGGTTATTGTCAGGGATAAAGTATTTTGAATGGAAAATTGGAAAATGAATCCAATGTGTATGCAAATATGGGGTATTCAATAATCTTCCCACTCTCATCCAGAAGAATGCCTTGACATTACCTTTGCCCCAAGGAAGACACAATTAGAGGACAAGAGTTAGAAATTCTGTGAATACATTTATGGAATGGAAAATGCTCAGGAGTTCACAACCTTGGAGGTGGTAGAGGAGTTTCCAAAAGTAAGGAACAGGGGTGATCACCCAACCTGATCTTTCATTAATATTGGGAGCCATCTTGCCACAAAGCCATGGAAAGATAATTTTTGCTTTACTATAAATTACTGCAAATTCTGAACCTGATTGGAATGCCTGCCCATTCCTTGAACTCACCCATGCCTAGAGTTCTGACCATATCGCAGCCCTCTCTGAAACTTTAGTGACACCTCATAAATATTGGCCTTCCCTGGCCAGACAACGACCCTCTCTGAGGCTCTAATGGTCTTCATAATTTCTGATGCTGGGGCAGAGAAAAAAAAATGTGAACTACAATTAGTGTGATGCTTGTCAAAGTTCTGTTTTCTGAAACTTCCTTTTTGTGTAACTTTTTGGGCTATAAAGCTGGGGTGTAGGAAAGGTGGGGACACTGTCTTTTTTCCACCGTTTTGAGAAGGAGAGTCAGCCTGGCTGGTTGAACTAATAAGCTTGCCTTAATTTGTTTTTAATTGGGGTCAGTGGTTTTTTCTTGCGTCCTGGTCTAACATTTTGGAGTTCCTCAGCGAGATTACCCAACCAGATCACAAGAACAGACTGCTGGAAATTATGAAGCTGGCCTTTCCTCCAGGACTCAGATCTGGAAAGCCAAGTTCCAAGGCCTTGGAGTGAGCCTTTGGTCCGGGGAGCACTGCACTGAACCATCACACTAAAACTATTAGCAAGCACCTGGTGGAGGAAGCCTCCATAGGTAAGTGGTGCCATTATAACATCTGATATCCGGTTAAGTGAGATGTCTTCTGATGACAGAGAGGTGGCCTGGGGAAGCTCACATATACTCCTGTCCTGGACAGTAACAAGAATTGTCCTGTCCTCTGTTCTGTTCTGTAGGGAATTTCTCTGAAAGAGTAGAAAGGTGCAGCCAGGCACGCAGGAGCTCCTACCTCGGAGCTTCAGCAAGACGTTGCATTGCTCCTCTGTTTTTCTGTATCTTCGCCAGGTTTGTGTTTCTTTGTGTTTTGTTCTGTGTTTTATATGTTTTTGTTTGTTTTTTTGTGCATCTTGTTGTGTGATTTCTGTGGTTAAAAACTTAAGGATATTGGATGTAAAAATGGATAATAAAGCAAGTAAGCCTGACACCCCTTTGGACTGTGCTCTAAGGAACTGTGATGAAGTTTACACCCCTTTGTTAAGCAGGATAAGAGAAGCCCCTAGCTGGCTGCCTGGAGCCCACCCACTGCACAGGGCAATGCCTGCTGGTGACCTAAAAACAGAGTATCTCCCAGGTTAACAATGGAAACTTTTTTAAAACCCCTTGTCGCTCCAGATCAAGAGAGTCACAACTTTTGGGCAGAGTTCCCTGTGTTTATGCTTTGTTAGCAAAGCAGTAAACCTCCCTTTTTATTTTTCTCAAACCCTGTCCTCTTTATTAAATAGGTATTAATTCGCTTCAAGGTCAGGAACCAAACTTTAAGTTACAAATTTTGATAAACACCCCCCCAACGCCCAGGAACTTTTTGAAAGCTGACTACTGAAATGTTAGGAGATGGAGCGTGCTTGGGGTGGAACCAAACCAGAGGAGCTAATCCTGTAAGTAAAAGGAGGGACTGAGGGACTCCCAGCAGCTGCCAAAGCCCTGTTGCTTCAGGGAATTCCCTCTTTACTTCCCTGCACTGTAAAAATTATGCCACCCCTGTCTTCTTAAAAAACAGAAAAAGTAAAAGGGACACTAAATGCAGTAAAGTCACCATGGAAACACTTGATATTACATTTCAGGTTGCCACTCTGTGAAAACATCTGATCCTCTTGTGGGGACATCTATCGTGCCACTGGTGTAGGAGATTTTTCTCTTATCTGCTCTGTTTTTAAGGCTTCTGTCTGTCAGCCATAGTCTGGAGCTCCTTTCTGTCTGTCTTGTGTCTTTGTTTCTGGCCCTTTAAGACATGTGGAATAATGTGCTGATATTATAAGTTGTTTCTTGGGAATGATCTTAGCTCAATGTGTGTTTTAATGATGATGTTTTATTGTAACAATCTGGTATCTGAATGGGTTTTTGAAGCATTGCTCAATCTTGCAGTTAAAAGTCGGGTTTAGGGAATTGTTTAGTTTATGATTTCAGATAATTCATGCCAGATAACTTAAATTCTTATGATGGAAAACTAAAGAACTCTACTTCCAAGTTGGCAAGTAACTTCCCAAACATTCAGTTTTGTTTTTCACTAATTTTGAATTGGGTAGACTGGGAAAATGTCACAGTGTGTACCAGTGCATTCATTTGGACAAGGATAGTAAATCATAGTAAGGTATCTGTTGACAAAACAAGATGTAAAGATATAAAATTTTGTGAATTTTATCTTAAAATTGTATCAAATTTCAACATCAGAATCTGAAAATTATGTTTAAAATGCCTTAGGCCTGAGGTGTCTGCTCAGAATAGCAGTTTTTTCCTCCTCCTTCCAGACCTCAGCCAGGACTTATGTTGAAATTCAAATGAAAGAAGCCTGCAAGCTCAGTAGGAGACTGATCTGAGGCCTAAGGGGGGAAAAAGTTGAATTGTATGGTATTTACTAATTACTGGCCAGTCATTTTTTCCAGGACTCTAATTTTTTTCCTTAGATTCTGTATTTTTTTTGAGCTCATGATTTTGATCATACAGACCTAGGTTAATGTTTTTCTGATCATTTCTATCTTTGACCAACAGTGGAGTTTTTGAAACATTTCAGTGGAGATTTCACCTGCAAAAAGCTACAAGGCCTTTACTATTATTATGTGTGCACATATTTGTTATGTGTTGTATGTCTATATATACATATATCCGTATATCATATTGATGATATACAAATTAACATATATATGGAGCACTCATAAAAAAAGCACTCATAAAAACAAATTTTAAAAAGTGGATTCAAAGAACTTAAATTCACCTGATTTAATTGGTTCAATTTAAATTGGATAAACAGATAAAAATAAATGTCTTTAAATTTAAGCTTACAAGTTTTTCTAGGTGTTCAAAAATCTAATAAAATATTAATGCCGACAAAAGGTCTAATATGCCTTGGTTCTAGGACTTTTCCTTCAACAAAAAAATCGCTTACACTGTTCAATACATTTGTCTAATATTTTGAAAAATAAGTAATGTAAATTTGATATGGGATTACTCATTCAAGAGTACTTTTGTTAGATATCTGGTTGATTTACTAAGGTCTGTATAAGTTTGTCCTAAAGTCTGTATAAGATTGTAAAAATCAGTCATGTGTTAAAGAGACAAAAATTTCTTAAACATAAGTTTACCCATAACATTGTGTTTATTAAGTTTTATTTTTTCTAGAGCTAGCAACCATAAAAATTAAACAACTGATTAAATAAGAACTGTTATTTTAAAGCACTGTACTGCCATTTCTTTAAAAGCTAAACTTGGTTAATGTAGAAACATCAATGCAGTTGTGATGCTATTAATGTGCTTATATCTTCCAGGTATACAAGTCTGTAAGGTGGAAACTTTAAAACAGCATTACATCAAGCTGGTGTTCTGAAGTTGTATGGTAAAAAAATATATTGGGGATTTATTTACCTGAAATCAATAAGATATGTAAACTTTTATGTTACTTTTTACGTTGGGGAACAATTTATATGTATTTTTAAGTTAATGAGAGCCTAATCTATGTAAAGGTTAAAAAGTTTCAGCCTTTCTTTAATTAATGTTTTAAATGTTATATCATATGGTGTTAACTAATGTTCATGTGACCTCAAAAAATTTATGTAAACTTTGTAAAATGATATTTTCAAAACAAAGATTAGCTTTAGAACTAAAACACTTAAGATTTATAATGAGCACTGCCTTACCTGAGATAAGGCTCTGTGTCCCATCTTACTATATGTGAGAATGACTACGAAAGCAGTAGGTCAGATGTTATTTCATTTAAAGTTTTGTTCAAAAGTTTTTTTTTTTTTTGTTTTTGTTTTTTTTTTTTCGGTCAAGATCACTAGCATCTCAAAAAGGGGATGTAATCTATAACTCAGCCAAAAAATTCAGGGTAGCTGTTACAAGAACTGAGTATGTTTACTCTTGTTAATTTTATTTTGTAATTTCCTTATAGGTGACATAAAGATTTCCTGTTAGTGTTTTACAGAAGTGTTGCTTTAAGAACACAGCATGGGTTAATTTAAGATAATAACCCATCACCTACAAGACAGAAAGAATAATACAGATCCCAATTAATAAAAAGTTAAATAATTTTAAATTATAGACATGAAAGCCCAGTACTCTTAATATAAGGCTGTTAAAATTTATTTGATGGATGTTTAAGATTAGGATTTAAAATTAAAGTTAAATGAAAAGGGACAAGAAAACTAATATTTGGCTCTTGCCCTCTGAGTCAGTTTGTATCCAGAGAACAGCGGACTTCTCTAAAGAGCTTTGCAACTCTGAACCACATAACCTCCTGATCAGGGAGATTAATAAGACCACTGGAGAACAGAAAGCCAATCAGTGCATTGCTACAAAGAGGATAGTCATCAGAGAAGGGAGATATCCCTGATGCTTCCAAGGGAAGCCACATGGTCAAGGAAGACCTGGACCCACCTAGCGCAAATGGCACTAGCAGAACTGAGAAGCTGCTCTCAATTTTCCCCAAGAATGACTCCCATAAAAGCTCAGCTGACTGTTCACAATATAGAGAAACAAAAGTCAGTTTGACTGCTTCATATTAAACACTTACAATAGACAGTTAAAAACAAAATACAGCCATTCCTGAGCATTTTATATAATAATAGTAATAATAATATATTATGGTATTCACTTCATGTTAGCCTCCCAAAATAAGTAAGACTGGAGGCTACAAAGAAGGATTCTCAGACAGGAATGCCTGATAACTATAAAATGAGACTATCAAAAGGATCTGCCAGAGGCAGAAGTTTTTAGTTTAAGGCCTACAGATATTCTTAAGCTAAACACATAGGCTTGGTATTTGTAAGAATGATTATCCAGCCCTGAGTAAGAGAATTAAAGGTGTCTCTATTAGACACAGAGGTCATACTAAAAGGATTTTGCAAGATCAGATGACATTAAATTATTAAACTGTATCTTATGGGGAGGGACAACTGTAACACTAAAAGTTAAATATTAAGTTAACAGTCCTGATAACTGGGGATATTAAAGGCTTGTGAGGGAACTTCTATACAGTGACATGTTCCAGCTGCTGCAACATTTATTCAGTACTCATGTTTTTTGTTTCTCTCATAGAAGAACCCATTCCCAGATGACTTTACAACTTGTTCTTCCACAACCAGACTTCAAACCGAACTGACTTCTAAACAGCATGGTACTGGTACCAAAACAGGCGGGTGGACCAATGGTACAGAATAGAGGACACAGAAACCAATCCACAAAACTACAACTATCTTATATTCAATAAAGGGGCTAAAAACATGAAATGGAAGAAGGATAGCATCTTCAACAAATGGTGTTGGGAAAACTGGAAATCCATATGCAACAAAATGAAACTGAATCCCTTTCTCTCACCATGCACAAAAGTTAACTCAAAGTGGATCAAGGAACTTGAGATCAAATCAGAGACATGGCGTCTGATAGAAGAAAAAGTTGGCTATGATCTACATACTGTGGGTTCGGGCTCCAAATTCCTCAATAGGACACCCATAGCACAACAGTTAATAACTAGAATCAACAAATGGGACATACTCAAACTAAAAAGTTTTTTCTCAGCAAAAGAAACAATAAGAGAGGTAAATAGGGAGCCTACATCCTGGGAACAAATCTTTAGTCCTCACACTTCAGATAGAGCCCTAATATCCAGAATATACAAAGAACTAAAAAAATTAAACAATGAGATAACAAATAACCCAATCAACAAATGGGCCAAGGACCTGAACAGACACTTCTCAGAGGAGGGCATACAATCAATCAACAAGTATATGAAAAAATGCTCACCATCTCTAGCAGTCAGAGAAATGCAAATCAAAACCACCCTAAGATACCATCTCACTCCAGTAAGATTGGCAGCCATTAGGAAGTCAAACAGCAACAAGTGCTGGCGAGGATGTGGGGAAAAGGGTACTCTTGTACATTGCTGGTGGGACTGCAAATTGGTGTGGCCAGTTTGGAAAGCAGTATGGAGATTTCTTGGAAAGCTCGGAATGGAACCACCATTTGATCCAGCTATTCCCCTACTCGGTCTATTCCCTAAAGACCTAAAAAGAGCACACTATAGGGACACTGCTACATCCATGTTCATAGCAGCATAATTCACAATAGCAAGACTGTGGAACCAACCTAGATGCCCTTCAATAGACGAATGGATAAAAAAATGTGGCATTTATACACAATGGAGTATTACTCTGCATTAAGAAAAGACAAAATCTTAGAATTTGGAGAAAAATGGATGGCATTAGTGCAGATTATGCTAAGTGAAGCTAGCCAATCCCTTAAAAACAAATGCCAAATATCTTCTTTGATATAAGGAGAGTAACTAAGAACAGAGTAGGGACAAAGAGCATGAGAAGAAGATTAACATTAAACAGGGATGAGAGGTGAAAGGGAAAGGGAGAGAGAAGGGAAATTGCATGTAAATGGAAGGAGACCCTCAGGGGTATAAAAAATTACATAGAAGAGGAAGTGAGGAAAAAGGAGGAAAAATATAAGGGGGAGAAATGAATTACAGTAGAGGGGGTAGAGAGAGAAGAGGGGAGGGGAGGGGGAGGGGGGATAGTAGAGGGAAGGAAAGGCAGCAGAATACAACAGACACCAGAATGGCAATATGTAAAACAATGGTTCTGCAACTGTTGTGATTCTGCAATCTCTATATGGGGTAAAAATGGGAGCTCATATCCCACTTGAATCAAAGTGTGAAATATGATATATCAAGAACTATATAATGTTTTGTACAACCTACAATAAAAATTAATTAAAAAAAAAGAAATACAAGGAGTTCAACTGGGACACAGTGCTGGAGTTAGTCCTGTCACTTGTGGTGGGTCAGGGTCTGCAGAAGAATGCACCAACCAGGCTTCTATCCCACATAGCTAACCCCCTTGACCATAGAAACCGGATTCTGAACATTGCCCTGAAACATCTCCATATAACAAGATGCCTTTAATGGAGTGGTTTCAGACATATTAGTGATTCCTGTCTGCATCATGTCAGCCACAATTCATTTGGAAGTCAATGGCAGATACACATGGCCCGACCACAGATGTTTCATCACAATCCTGCACACAACAGCTCTGGACCCACTACTCAGCAGGCCCCAACATACTGGCATCTCTGTTCTAAACCATTTTCATGAAACCCAGTCAATCAAGGCACTCTCTGGTATACTCATGATCAGCAACAGGACATCCAAATATTCTCCAGTTGCAGGTGGTCATGGGAATTTCAAAAATTTCAGAGTATTTATCTAGCCATTTCCTATGATGAAGTTGGAGAAACTGTGGGTTTCAATTCATTAAGGAACCATTAAATTTTGAGGAAGCACATTTCAAGGAATACTCTGGAGAACTCTCACAGGCAAGGCTTCCCAAAGAGTGGAAAAAAAGGTCACATGAAGCCAGGCCAATTGAGGTCTACAATGTGAGGTCCATGTGTGTTTTGACTCTCAACTATGGCTGCCAAGTTTTTCAGAATAAAATCATGTGATATCCTGCTGAGATTCCCAGTGTCCTGTGGAAAGCCACTCTGGGCTTAGATCTCAGTTTCCAAGGGCGACTCTCATGCGTGGCCTCGTTAAATTCCAACACAATTCATGGCAATACTTCTCTGACGTCAGTTCCATAACGCAGTCTCTAAGAGGAATCACACCAGAGTTCAAGCCCCGGTGGATTCAGCCATCTCTTACAACCACCACACAAATGACCACAATTAAAACTAAATCACTCCCACATGGCCCTCATCTTCTTCCACATAGACACTCATCATGAACTCTGGCTGGAGGTTTCCATGAAGGGCACAGACAAATACACTGTTCAAAATAAGCAGCCTTGCCCCTCATTTGCCTAAAGTCAGGGTGGCCTGGACACCCTTCCAGTGAACCAAGAGTGATCAAACAGGCCTGCTCTATATCTGCTCCGCTTCTCAAATTTGAGGGCTAATGACTGTCTGGTATAGATTCTTTATGTGAATTGGTTTCATGAGAAAACCCAAGCACCTATCGGCTAGCCTCTGCAGGGCTTTGAAGAACTGACTTGACCAAAAGATCCCTATTCTCACTTGATTTAGCTCAGGAAGCTTACACAGGAAAGCGAGAGACTTCATCCACAATGACTGCTCTTTTGGCCATTTTGGTTTTGGATGCACACTTGGAAACTTTCTTTAGGTCCATCAGATGCTGAGAATCTAAGCCACTGCTGTCACACCGGGCCAAGTGGTTGATTCAGACTCATCCCTTTCCAAAGCAATTAAGCAAAGAGCCACAGGTGATGCCCATTCATTTCCATTTGAAACCTGTTTTCTTCAGGCTTCACAAAGGGGTGGCCTGAGGCAAAGACCTTCCTGACATTCAGGGTAATAGAAACATAAGTAAGCAAATGGCCCAAAGCAGGGTTTCTCCACTGAGACTTTACTGGTCACACTGAAAACTGAGTTTTCTGAGATGCTCCCATTCCCTTCAACTATCCAGTACATGGCCATGTCACAGAGCTTGGAGGTGGTACATATCTTGGACACCAAACCATAAGGCTACTCTGGAGAGTGGCAAGTATTCAGGAGGAAAAGAGGAACTTAGGAAGATAGTAGGTGTTCCCCATCCATAAGGCAAGCCGCTCTACATTCTTAAATTGGGCAGGATGAATGCTGGGAAGCTTTTTACTAGACAGGACACAACCATTGATGCATTTGCTTTTCAAATGTCTACAACACGGATACAGTGGGGTACACAGACATAGAAACACTCGTGTTGTCAAATGACTTTCTAGAAACTTTCCAGTCCAAACCTACAAACTGCCTTTCCTACCTATTCTCAGAACATGAGATAAAACCACAAACTCACACCGACACCCACAACGGCACCTCCTTTCCCCAAGTATGTCTGTGACTATCCTGAGTGTCCTCTGACTGGTGGGCCATACTATGTTCCCCTGAAATGGCCTGTCTTGCCTCAAATCTGGTCTTCTTTGCCAACTCTTTGAAGTTGTCAGGAGCCATGGTTGAGCCACTACCTGCTTTCTCAGAAAAGTCCCTCTTCAGAGCTCTCCTGGAATTTGGCCATCATCACATAAGGAGGTACCAAGAAAGACTGATTCTGTCCTTGGTAAATCCAAACAATTGAGACCACTGGGACTAGGACTGGGACTTGCTCTTGGTGGCTGGCTTCCTGGTCCCAAGTTCAGAGAGTTCCATCACCAAGGAAGTGTGGTAGGTCACTTCCTTTAGCAACTGAATGAGGTCACTGCCTTGGAAAACCACTTTGTCCTAGCAGTTGCTTCCAATGGTCCCATGAGATGGAGGCTGCTCCTACTCCCTGTGACACTTTTACAAATTAGAATGGTATATCAACCATAGGCACCCAGGAAAAGCTCTGTATACAGGCCTGGTTTGGTCCATTTCATCTACATTAAGAAGAGAGAGGCTGATTCAGACACATTCCTTCATTCTGACCAGGTTGTTTTACATGGAAGTTGACATGGAGTTGACTTTTGCTCTCTCAGGTCCTTCTTAGGTGAAAAGGTCAGTCAAAAGTCGGAGGAAAAGACCATCAAGAGACTGTCTCATGTCACAGCAAAGGGTTTATTGGGAGTCCAGCATGCTGGGGCTCAGAGCTAACTTCAGAGGAGCAAAGAACAAAGAGCCCCAAGAACAACTTGAGCAGAGTTTATATACATTCTTTAGAGAGGGCAGGGACTTTACATACATCATATCCTCTTTTAGGAAATCAACACATAGCACGGGAAAATCAAATAACAACTCTAAAACATGATTAGTACATTCATTGGCGGGAAGAGGTCGGGTAGGGGGTGATTGGTTAGCCCTGAAAAGGGGTATACGTTTAAACTGATTGGTTGAATCCCTGAGATGTATATGTGGTGAGCTGCACGGTTTCTGGAAGGGGTTGTTAAGTAACTAGGTGGTCAGGGAAGATTTCAACACACATCTAATTGGCAGTTCCGGGAATTGTCTTAATTGCCACAGGAATTTCAGGTTCCGAGTGCAGCTTGGAAACTTTAAAAAACCTGGTTCTATGTTTCAATTTCAATTTCTTTTATTCGTTCATTTCCCACTCCTTTTTCTTACTACTTTTAATCTTAAACGTAATAAATCATAATTATTGCGGGGTCTCACATTCTATTTCTGCCAGTGGACCGTATTTCTGTCTGATTACAATGAGTTTTTCCTGCCCAATTTGAGCCTGGAGAAAGGAAACTATGTGGTTAAGTAAACAAGGTCCTACAGTTAGCAACACCATAAGGATGATCAAGGGTCCAGCTAAGTCTGATAGGAGTGTAGTTAACCAGGGGGACTGGGTAAACCATAACTCAAACCACCCTAGTTGAATCTCCTATCTTTCTGGTGCTCTTCAAGGCATTTTCTCAATTTACTCATGGATTCTTTTACAACTCCAGTATGGTCAGCATAAAAACAACATTTTTCTCTCAGTGCAGCACAGAGGCCCCCCTCACTCATGAAGAGGAGGTCTAATCCTCGCCTGTTCTTTAAAACAACTTCAGAGAGAGAAGTTAAGGATTCCTGCAAAGCTGTGATGGTGGTCTCTAACGTCTTCAAGTCTTTATCTATTGCTGTTTCTAATTGGGCCATTTGTTGTGACCCACATATAGTAGCAGCTGTTCCCATACCCACTCCTGCAGCAGCTCCTATCCCAAATAGGATGGCGGGAGTAAGGGACACTGGCTCCCCGCAAAATCGGGTTGTTTCTCCCCCTAGTAGACCTTCAAATGATTCTACATCATAATAGAGCACCCTGGGGAGTATCTGCACCATTACACAATAATTTAGAGAGATGTCAAATACCTGGGGTGAAATGCAAGGAGTTCTGACTGTTTGGAGTTCAGTACAATAAAGGTTCCTTTAATTAGTTCCCAGGGGGAGGAGTCAGCTGTACTCTGGACTGGGGAAGTAGGCAAAGACGGAAACCAGGAAGTATGAGATGGTAGAGGGGTTCTGGTAGATCTAGCCATGGGAGGTTTAGGAGGCTTAATTCCTGGGTTGAGGGGATTGGGCTCTATTGCTGTGATATTTTCTTCCTTTTTCAGCCGGATGGTGAACCAGTGACCAAAGTCATAACGAGGGCCATATATATAGAATCGCATTCCCCACGTATTTCCCATAGGCCATGCTGTTCCGAGGTAGCCCCTTCCTTTGGAATTGAAAGTTAAAATGAGGGGGTAACATAGACTATTCTTTCCACAGTGAGTTTTTGACACCACTTGGCTAGCAGCACATTTCTTGGGATCAATCAAGGTGTCATTTCTTTCTTCCTGAATCATACTGTCGGGGGAGTTTGGGTTCCACCATGCAGCTCCCGTTTGTTCACAACCCCAAGATCTACAATAAAAGTCACTGGGTCCTGTACAGGTTTGGGCCTGTTTGCGACTTCGGAAATCAGCTGGGCACACATAAAAATCAAGATTGGCTAGTTTACACCTGAGCTGCGGAAGATGATATCCATAATTCATGGGTGAAGGTGGTCTATGTTGCCCTGGTTTGGGGTTGAGTGGGATCTCTGTGGGGGTCCTCTATGTCAGGGAGATCCCAGTCAGACAGGCCTATGGCAATCTGACAAATATCCGGGTGGAGAGATGGCCACCAAGTCCATATGGTGGCTGTATGTGAAATAGACCACACTACTTGCCCAGTAGGATTTATAACTTGCCATTGTTGCTGAACAAGCTGATGGGGATTAGGACTGCTGGTGGTCAGGGGAAGAATCCATAGCCCTACCCACATGACAGACACACAACTTGAGACGGTTACCAGTCTGTTCCAGTTTCCAGCCAGAGTCCGGACAGGGCGCAGGCTTGAGATGGGAGGCATGGATCCAGGAAGTGATCCCATCCACTTTCACCACTGTGGTTGTTATAAGCAGCACCTGGTATGGTCCTTTCCAGCGGGGTTCCAGGGATGACACCTAATGCCATCTCATGTAGATGAAGTCTCCCACTTGATATCGATGTGGGGTTCCCTCATCTCCAGGCTGATAAGCAGTGGCCAACTGTTTCCACAGGTATATCGCTGGGTGCTGGGTTTGTTCAAGGGCTTTAAGTCTGTCAAGAAAGAGTGTGTGAAAGGAATCATTAAGTCTCAGAGTTGGGGTTAGGTCCCTTACTGGAGGAGGGGGACCATAGAGAATTTCATAAGGGGTGAGTTTACACAAAGAGGCAGAGGGCGTTTTTCTTGCACGAAACAGTGCTTAAGGTAGGAGCAGAGTTCAATTTTTTATGCCGGTCTCCAAGCTTTTTTCGTTAAGGTCTCTTTGATGGTTCTATTCATCCTTTCTACCTGTCCTGAGCTCTGGGGTCTATAAGCACAATTTAACTTTCAATTAATCCCCAGGGTCCTGGCGAATCCCTGACTTACCTGGGCCACGAATGCCAGTCCATTATCAGACCCTATTACCTTAGGCAGGCTGAACCTTGGAAAAATGTCTTATAGAATCATTTTGACCACCCTCTGAGCCTTTTGTTTCTTCATGGGGAAGGCTTCAAACCATATTGAAAAAGTATCTACAAAGACTAGAAGATATTTAAGTCCGTACCTTGCTGGCTTAATTTCAGTAAAGTCCACTTCCCAGAATTGTCCTGTTCTGGTTCCTCGTAAGCGCTTTCCTGCAGGAAGCTTGGATGGGTAAGCATTAACTAACTGGCAGACTTGACAAGCTCTAGTCACCTGCTCAGCTATTTCTTTCCTCTGTGAGTCAGTCAATAATAAGTCCTTTCTCCGGTCCTTTAGAAGTACCTATAACTTTTTTCAGCCTAAGTGGGTGAGTTGGTGTACGTCTTTGACATAAAGGTGGGCTTTTTGAAATAGTAAACTTGGCTCTGAAGGGTCCCAGAGTCCTGTATCTGTCTCCTCAGATGATAAGTTGCCTGAATGTTCCAGTGCGGCCAAATCTCCTGATTGTTGTTCCCCCCAGTGTGGAAAAAGTTACCAGAGTCACTACGTTTAGGGCTGCCAATTAAGCTTCCTCATCTGCCCTTCTGTTTCCAACCGCCATGGGGTCGTTTCCCTTCTGGTGCCCTGGACAGTGCACTATACCTAGTTCCTTAGTGCTCTGCACTGCTGAGAGAAGGTGGAGGATCTCATCTTTGTTCTTTATTTCTTTCCCAGCAGAGGTTAATAGCCCCCTTTGCTGGTAAATAGCCCTGTGCACATTAGCATTGGCAAATGGATAGCGGCTATCAGTGTATATGGTGGCCCTTTTGCCTGTTGCTAGTTCCAATGCTTTCGGAAGGGCAATCAGTTCTGCCTTTTGGATTGATGTCTTTTCTGGGAGACCAGAGGATCAGATGACATTAGTTTTGCTAACTATTGCTGCTCCAGCCCGCCGCTTACCATCTTGGAGGAAGCTGCTCTCGTCTATAAACCATACGACTTCTGGGTGAGGCAGTGGCTGGATCTTTCAAGTCTCATCCTATACTGGTTTCCTCTGCCAGTATGTGTTGACACTCATGAGTGATGGGTTCTGATGATTCTTCTGGCAGCAGTGTACCCAGGTTGAGTGGAGCAGGGGGTCCCAGAGTTATTCTGTCTTTGCTAATCCAGAGGCTCTGGTAGTGGTTTATTCTGGAGTTTGATAGCCACCTCTCTGGAGGCTGACAGATGATGCTCTCCAGGGCATGGGAGGCTATAATGGTTAGCTTCTGTCCCAACGTTCATTTATGAACATCTTTTTTTAGAAGGGCTGCCGCTGCTATCGCTCTTAAGCAATTTGGCCACCCGCTAGCCACTGGGTCCAATTTTTTTGATAAGAATGCTACCGGCCTTTTTCAAGGTCCCAAAGTCTGAGTGAACACTCCCAGTTCTATTCCTTTCATTTTCTCGATGTAGAGAGTGAAGGGTTTTTCTACTTCTGAGAGTGCTAAAGCTGGAGCAGATAGCAGTGCCTTTTTTTGACATTATCAAAAGCTTTTTGGTGCTCAGGGGTCCATTTGAAATGGGCATCCCCATTTATAAGCGGGTATAAAGGTGCAGCCAGAGATGCGAACCCAGGAATCCATAACCTGCAAAAGCCGGCAGTCCCAAGAAACTCTCTGAATAGTCTCTTATTAGATGTGGGCGGTATCTGCACAACGGTTTGTTTTTTGGGCTCACTGAGCCATCTTTTGCCACCCCTAAGAGAATAACCCTGGAATATTACTTCTTGCTGACAAATTTGGTCCTTTTTGCAGAAGCCCTATATCCAAGCCGAACAAGCTCGGATAATAGTGCTTGGGTCCCAGACTCATAGTTCTTCTTGGTGTTGGCTGCCGGTAGCAGATCATCCACATATTGGAGTAGGGTGACTTCGGGGTGTGCAGTTCTGAGGCCTGTGGAGGGCTTCATCAAAGAGAGTGGGGGAGTTTTTGAACCCCTGTGAGAGTCTAGTACAGGTTAGTTGGCCATATGTTAAAGTTTCTGGGTCTATCCACTCGAAAGCAAACAGAAACTGATTGTCCTTATGTAGGGGCAAGAAGAAGTAAGCATCTTTTAAGTCCAGCACAGTGTACCATTCCCGCTCCAGATTCAGAGTGCTAAGCAAATTATATGGATTGGGTATTGTTGGGTGAATGTCCTGCACTCTGTTGTTTATCTCTCTTAGGTCTCGAACAGGACAGTAGTCCCTAGTTCCTGCCTTTCTTACTGGTAGCAGGGGGGTATTCCAGGCTGATTGACAGGGCCTTAGGACCCCAAGGGCCAATTATTTCTGAATATGGGGACTTATCCCATCTTTAGCTTCTTTGCTTAGAGGATATTGTTTAACACTGATTGGAGAGGCAGAGGTTTTTAATTCTAGTTCTATTGGAGGTAGTTTTATTGCTAGACCTAACCCAGCAGTTTCTGCCCAGGCATTCGGATAATCTTTTATCCATTTCTGTGGTAGTTTGCCTCTTTGATCAGTCCTAGGGAGCGCGAAGAGTTGATGTTCATCTTCAACGGACATAGTCAATGCTGTGACTATGGGAGGTTTCACTGAAGGCTTTAGAACATCCACTTCGGGAACATCAGGGTTAAAAGTTATTCTAGCCCCGAGTTTGGTAAGCAGATCCCTGTGCATCAATGGGGCTGGGCACTCTGGGATTACTAGGAAAGAGTGTTGGACTTTTCCTTTTCCTACATCCATAATCCTCTTAGTTGTCCAAGCCCGATATGTACTGCCATTATCCCCTTGAACTAGGGACCATTTATTTGATAGGAGCCCAGTGGGGTCTTAAGGGCTGAGAATACTGCTCCTGTATCCTCTCCAAAGTTCACTGGAGTCCCCTCCACTTCAAATGTTACCCTGATCTCGGGGAGGAGATCCGAGCCCCAACATTCCTAGTCCTCTTCTGGAGTCAGCATGGCATGCTGGCGTGGTTGCTTTTTTTGGGTGCACTCTTTGGCTCAGTGTCCTTTTTCTTTACAGTAGGCACATTGATCTGAGGCCAGGGGCAGCCTTTGGCATGGGCCCAAGTATCCCTTCCTGACTCCAAGCTTTTTAACTTCTGGCATATTTGCTGCTGTGAACAAAACCTTAGCCAATGTTTTAGTCTGCCTTTTGCTCCTTTCATGCCCCTTTTGTTCCCTTTCCTTCTCTATCCTCTGTTCCCTCTCCTCCTCAGTTTCTCTCTTATAATATACTTTCTCAGCTTCTCTGACTAAATCTCTTAAGGTCGTATCTTGTAATCCATCTAGACATTGTAACTTTCTCTTAATATCTTGGGCAGCCTGCTCAATACAGGCCATTGTAACAGATGCATTTTGGTCCTCTGCCTGAGGATCAAATGGAGTATATTCTTCCATAATTCTCTCCAGAAACATAGAGGTAGACTCATTAGGCCCTTGGATAATCTCTCTTACTTTGGCCAAATTGGTCAGCCCTCTGGCGGCCACTCGGAGACCCGCTATTAGAGCCCGGCGATAAGTGGACAGATGCTTCTTACCTTCAAAGGTGTTGGGGTCCCAGTTGGGTCGGTTCATGGGCCCATAGGGATGGAAAGAGAGTATCACAGGGGCTTCTGAGTTTTCTATTATCCGCCGCCAGTGGGTTCCTTTAGGTTGCCCAGCTTCCTCCAGGGGAGGAGGGGCTGCTGCTGCTGCAGAGAAGTCCCCTGGAGGGCTTGGGTCTGGCCCAATTGCCTATAGCAGTGGAGAGGCTGAGTCAGCGGTTGGAGGATCATCAGGAACTGTGTTGGGGGTTGGGGAGGGAGAGTAGACGATAAGGAGGGGGAGGAGTGTCCAGTCTTGAGACTCAGGGAGAATGGAAGGAAGAGGGGGAGGAGTGGATGGTTTGAATGATAGGATCATGGGGGAAGGGGTATATGGCTCTTTATCTGGGTGGCCACGTGGCCAAAGCTGAAAGACAATATCTCTGACTTTTCGGATTAGAGGAAAGTGGAAGGATCCTTCTGGGGGCCATCCAACTTTGAGGATGGGCCATTCTGAAGCACAGAGAGTCTGCCAGGTACAGCGTTTTACTGGAAAATAAAGATTCTGGGCCCTTGAGCGGACATCAGTCCAATGATCAAGGGTCGGAGACAGAGAAGAGGATGTGCTTTGTCCCATAATGGGAATTACTCAAACAGGGACAGTGAAGACACAAACACAACACAGAAAAAGACAAACAGTAAATGTTTAACATGACTCCAAGAAAAAGATTAGAACTGAGTAACTGGTAAATCTTAATGGGTTAGGCAATAAAGACAGACAGTAAACTCAACATGAGTTCGGGACAATGAACCAAACTGAGTAGCCAGCAAAACCTGATGGGCTGGCAAACCGAATCCTGAAGCAAAATGTAACTGAGATGAGGAAACTACTATTCTTTGATTTCCCTAGTCTTCCGGAGTGTCCCCCAGAAACGTGACCTTGGGCTCTGTGACAGGTCTGTCACACCATAGGAGAGAGCTAATGCTCTTCACCAACAGCCACTTTGCCATGCCCTGACTTGAAATCCGAAACCAGAAATAGGCTCCTTACTAACCCCGAGAGGAGTCCCTTGAGGTCTTTCGTCCACCGCTGCCGGATATCTCACCTGGGGCCTCCAGATAAATAGGTGCGGCGAACGTCAGAGGAAAAGACAACAAAGAGGTTTTCTCATGCATCAGCAAAGGGTTTATTGGGGGTCCAGCATGCTGGGGCTCAGAGCTCACTTCAAAGGACCAAAAATCAAAGAGCCCCGAGAACAACTTGAGCAGAGTATATATACATGCTTTAGAGAGAGCAGGGATTTACATACATCATTGCCTCCTTTAGGAAATCATCATGTACCACGGGAAAATCAAATAACAACTCTTAAACATGATTAGCACATTCATTGGCGGGAAAAGGTCAGGCAGGGAGTGATTGGTCAGCCCTGAGAAGGGGTATACGTTTAAATTTATTGGTTGAAGCCCTGAGATGTATACGTGGTGAGCTGCACGGTTTCTGGGAAGGGGTTTTTAAGTAACTAGGGGTTCAGGGAAGATTTCAACACACATCTAATGGGCAGTTTCAGGAATTGTCTTAACTGCCACAGGAATTTTAGGTTCTGAGTGCAGCTTGGAAACTTTACAAAACCTGGTTGTTTACGTTTCAATTTCAATTTGTTTTATTCTTTCAGAACCTTACAGTGGAAGGCGAGAGACTTCATCCACAATGACTGCTCTTTTGGCCATTTTGGTTTTGGATGCACACATGGGATCTTTTCTTAGATCCGTCTGTTGCTGATAATCTAAGCCACAGCCTCAAACAGGGCCAAGAGCCTGATTAAGACACATCCCTTTCCAAAGCAATTACATCTCTGAGGTCAGTTACAGAACTCAGTCTCTGAGAGGAATCACACCAGTGTTCAAGCCCAGGTGGACCCAGTCATTCTTCCAACCACCACACATATGACCACAATTAAATCCAAAACACTCCCACATGGCACTCATCTTCTTACATACATACACTCATGATAACCTTTGGCTAGAGGCTTCCATGAATGGCGCAGCCCACGAGAGTGTCCAAAATAAGCTCCCTTGCAACTCATTTGCCTAACCTCAGGGTGGCCTGAACACCCTTCCTGTGAACCAGGATTGATCACATAGTTCTTCCTGTAATACTGCTCTGCTTCTCCAATTTGAGGCCTACTGACTGTCAGGTATAGATTCTTTATGTGATTTGGAGTCATTAGGAAACCAATGTAAATTTGCAAGGCTTGGAAAAACTCATTTGACCCAAAGGATACCTATTGTCACTTGGTGGAGGTCAGGAACCTTACAGAGGAAGGCGAGAGACTTCATCCACTATCACTGATCTTTTTGCCATTTTGGTTTTGGATGCACACATTGGATCTTTCTTTATATCCATCAGGCGCTGCTAATCTAAGCCACAGCCACACACAGGGCCACGATGCTGATTCAGAACATCCTTTTCCAAAGCAATTAAGCAAAGAGCCACAGGTGATGCCCATTCATTTCCATTTGAAAACTGTTTTCTTCAAGATTCACAAAGGGGTGGCCTGAGGCAGAGACCTTCCTGACTTCAGAGCAACATAACAATAAGTAAGCAAATCCCAATGCAGGGTTTCTCCACTGAGACTATACTAGTCACAATGATATCTGAGTTTTCTGAGATGCTTGTCATTCCCTTCAACAATCCAGTACATGGCCATGTCACAGAGCTTGGAGGTGGTATATATATCTTGGACAAAAAACCATGAGCCTATTCTGGAGAGTGGCCAGAATTCAGAAAGAAAACAGGAACTTAGAAAGTTAGTAGGTGTTGCCCATCGAAAAGGCAACCAGCAGTCCTTTTTTAAAATGGGCAGGATGAATGCTGGAAAGCTTTCTACTAGTCAGGATACATCCATTGATGCATTCCTTTTTCTAATGTGTACAACCAAGAACACAGTGGGATACACAGACACAGAAACACTCACCTTGTCAAAGGACTTTCTAGAAACAGTCCACTCTAAACCAAACAAACCGCCTTTCCCACCTATTCTCAGAACATGAGACAAAACCACAAACTCACACCCACTCTCAAAAAGGCACCTCTTTCCCCAAGTAAGTCTGTGAGTATCCAGAGTGTCCTCTGACTTGTGGGCCATAGTATGTTCCCCCAAAATGGCCTGTCCTGTCTCAGATCTGGTCTCTTTGTCCATCTCTGTGAAGTTGTATGGAGCCTGTGCTGACCACTACCTGCTTTCTCAGGAAAGGCCCGTCTTCAGAGCTCTACTTGCATTTGGTCATCCTTAAACCATTAGGTACCAAGAGAGACAGACTCTCTCCTTGGTAAATCCAAACAAGTGAGCCCACTGGGAATGGGACTGGGCCTGCCTCTGGATGCCTGGCTTCCTGGATCTCAAGTTCAGAGAGTTTCATCACCAAAGAAGTGAGGTAGGTCAATTCCTAAAGGAAGGGAATGAGGTCACTGCCTTGGCAACCACTTTGTCCTTACAGTTGCTTCCAAAGGTCCCTTGAGATGGAGGCTGCCCCTACTTCCTGTGAAACTTTCAGAAGTTAGAATGGTATATCAACCATAGACACCCAGGAGAAGCTCTCCACACAGGGTTGTTTTGGTCCATCTTTTTTATATCAATAGGAGAGAGGCTGATTCAGACACATACCTTCATCCTGACCAGCTTGTTTGCCATGGAAGATGACTTTTGCTCTCTCAGGTCCTTCATAGCTGCCTACATCTTCTCCAGGGATCATTTCTGCATCAACCTTTGAGGTTCTCAGCAGGTGGAAGATTCCCTACATTCCTGTATTGTAAGACCTACTCTGTCCCTGCTCTTTTGTAAAGTTAGATTGAGGGAACAGTGTATGGTTAGGGTTAATAATATATTTTATTTGGGTTAGGAAACATTCTGTGGGATAAATAATGGTATTAGGAACCTGCGATATTCACAAGAATATATAGGTGAAATATAAGTATAAAACCTGAAATCTAGGTACGATTTGAAGCCCAGAAGGGAATTGGGCCCTTTAGTGCAATACTTAGCTTTGAATTATGTTCTACACAGATGTCTCAGATAAATCGATATGCAATGGCAGAGGACCTTGTACCTTGGATGAATAAATGTCTTAGAGAACATCCAGTCAAAAAGGAATAGTCAGCAGGATTAGGAAGGTAGTCAGTAGGTTTTGAAAAAAGAGTGAGTATAGGATTTGGACAAAACGTTCATTAGCAATAGGGTTTCGGGTAGAGAGTGAACGTAAATATGAGCACATACGAAGAGTCAGTCACAATGATGAACTTGGAAAAATATGTTGGAAAGCAGATATCAATAGAGACATTAGGAAAACAGGCAAAGTATAATGTGAGTGATAGGGTTAGACATTTTCAACATGGTTGAGGATGAATATATAATCTTAGGTAGAAAGACATATGTAGTCATCAATAGGATTGATATTTTAGAGCATTAGGCAACCTGGGCATTGTTGTTTTTAATAATCCATGCTCACTTTCCATTTTGCTTTGGTGAAAGGTTAATAAAATAGTCACTTGTCACTTCCTGTTTTTCTGTATGCTTAACAAAACACTGTTGAAATCTTGAGAACTGTTTGCTATTTTGGTTCCCAGAATGTGCTATCCCCAACTGGCAAACTGCAGAATGTACTCCCTCAGCCAGTTGCATGCAAACTGCACACTCGCCCTGACCCATAAATAAATTTCCCTCCCTGCCCTGTCCAAGGAAAGTATATAAGCTCTGTTAAAGCTGTTCTCAGGGCTCTTTGCTCTATTCAAGTGAGCTCTGAGCCCCAGCATGCTGGACCCCCAATAAACACTTTGCTGTGGCTGAGTGAAAATGGTATACTGTTCTGTACTTAAAAGATGCTTTCTTTTGCTTGGCTCTGCATAAAGATAGTCAGTTGCTGTTTGCTTTCGAGTGGGTAGACCCAGAAACAAGAATGTCTTGTCAACTAACTTGGACTAGACTCCCACAGGGGTTCAAAATCTCCCCCACTCTCTTTGATGAAGCCCTTCACAGAGATATCAACAACTTCAGAACTACACACCCCGAAGTCACCCTGATTCAATATGTGGATGTCCTGCTCCTGGCAGCCAACACCAAGGAAAACTTTGAGTCTGTGACCCAAGCACTATTATCTGAGCTTGCTCAACTCAGGTATAGAGCTTTGGCCAAAAAGGCCCAAATTTGCCAGCAAGAAGTAATCTTCCTGGGGTATTTCCTTAGGCACTGTAAATGATGGCTCACTGACCCCAGGAAACAAAACGTTGTGCAGATACCACCCCCATTTAACAGGAGACAACATAGAGAGTTTCTTGGAACTGCTGGCTTTTGCAGGTTATGGACCTGGGTTTGTGTTCATAGCTGCTCCTTTATACCCGCTGTTAAATGAGAATGCCCAATTCCAATGGACCCTTTGAGCACCAGCAAGCTTTTGATAACATCTAAGAACACTAACACTGAACACCTCAACTTCACTGAGCCCAGCCTGCAATTTCAGAAAGCCCTACACTATGTTAAAAATGTACATCAACTCAATCAACTTAGTTCAAAGAAACTGCAGCCATTCCTGTAGGATCAAGAACAGAGTTTTAGACTAACTCACTCACAGTGAATGAAAATAACTGAATGGGTAACAAAAGCCTGTCGGTTCTGTTAATTGGTTAATGCTTACCATTCCAAGCTTCCTGCAGGAAAGCATGTACCAGGAACCAGACCAGGACAATTCTGGGAAGTGGACTTTACCTAAATTAAGCCAGCGAGATATGGACTTAAATATCTCCTAGTCTTTGTAGATACATTTTCAGGATGGATTGAAGCCTTTCCCACACACACACCAAAAAAAAAAAAAAAACCGGCACAAATCGTGGTCAAGAAGATCCTGAAAGATATTTTTCAAAGACAGGGCCTGCCTAATGTAATGTGGTCTGATAATTGAACGGCGTTCATGGGCCAGGTAAACCAGGGGTTAGCCAGGACCCTGGGGATTAATTGGAAGTTACATTGTGCTTATAGACCCCAAAGCTCAGGACACATGAAAAAATAAATAGAAGCATTAAAGAGACCTTAAATAAATTAAGCTTAGAGACCGTCATAAAAGGGTAGACTATGCTCCTGCCTTATGCACTGTTTCATGAAAGAAATACTCCCTTTGTTTCTTTGTGTAACATCATCCCCTATGAAATTCTCTATGGGGCCCCTGCTCTGGTAAGGGACCTAACCCCAACTCTAAGACCTAAGTATCCCTTCCACACACCCTTGCTTGAGAGACTTAAATCTCTTGAAAGAACTCAGCTATACCTGTGGAAACAGCTGGCCACTGCCTTCCAACCTGGGGACGAGGGGACTCCACATCGATATCAAGTAAGAGAATTCCTCTACATAAGAGGACATCAGGTGTCATCCCTGGAACCCCGCTGGAAAGGACCATACCAGGTGCTACTTATAACACCTACAGCGGTAAAAGTAGACGGAATCACTTCCTGGATCCATGCCTCTCATCTCAAGCCTGCAACCTGTCCAGACTCTGGCTGGAAACTGGAAAAGACTGGTAACCCGTTCAAATTGTGTATTTGCCACGTAGATAAGGCTATAGACTTTCCCCTTGGCCACCAGTAGACCTAACACTCATTAGCCCGTTCAGCAGCAATGGCTGATCACAAATCCTACAAGACAAGAAGTATGGTCTATCTTGCATACAGCCCCCTTAGGAACCTGGTGGCCATCTCTCCACCCAGACATTTGTCAGCTGGATATAGGTCTTTCCTATTAGGATATCCTTGATGAAGAGGATCCCACTAAAATTCCATTAAATCATTTCCGTACCATAGATAATGGAAACAAACATTATGGTTGTATAGACAGGCAAGCCAGATGCAGGTTGGCTAGCCTATATTAGTATGTTTGCCCCGCAGACTATCAAAGCCACAAACCGCCATGGCTGAGTGTGGGAAAAGATGACTTCTTCTGTAAGTCATGGGGATTTGAGCATACAGGGGCTGCCTGGTGGAATGTAAAATCCTCATCAAATTCAGTACACAGCATTGGCCATATTACTACTTAGACATCTAAAACAGATAGCGCCAAGAGGAGTCTCTAGATCCTCAAATTCTGATGACCTTTTTACCTTCTGCAAGTGCTCAAAAGGGTGAAAGGAAATTCCCCTATGTGGAGGCCTTTTCCCTGTTTCCCTCACATCCTGAACTATGCTTCTCCAATAGTTCCTCACCCTCAGCTTTCTGCTCCAGACTCTCTGCTGTCAGTCCTACCTCAGCAACCTTATTTCTCCCCTCCAATTACTAGATCCAAAACCCAAACCTCCGCTGGTTCTCAGAGCATTGCCCCCTTGCTGAGTTAGCAGGTACTGAGGTACCCATCCACCCACTCACTCCTCTCTTCCTCTGTCAGTACCCGCACCGGGTCGCACCAGGTCCTCTTACCAGCTAACCTAAAGCTCAAACCAGCTTAGGAGATCCCTCAGACCCCTATTGAAGATGTAATGAAAATGACCTTTAAAGTTGCTTTGTGATCACTGAAAACAGGTTACTAAGAATTTAAAGTGCCTCACAAGCTTTTCGGGATAGTCACTTCCGTCTTCCCCTCTGCTCTACCGGTTATACTGCTCAAGTTTTTGTTTCTAGGAAAATCCCAAACCCCTTTCCCATTATTCTTTTATATCTCTCCTTCCTAATTCTCAGATCCACGGAGCAGCTCTCACCCTCCGCCTTCCCCGTCTTCCCCCTCTGTACCAGGCCCACAGAAAAATCTTAACTGAACTTCTCCAGAAGTCTTCACCATGACTTTAGGATTTTCAGCAAAAGAGTCCCTATAAAAGAGTTCAGTGTAGATAAACTTCCTGTTTTTCTGTTGCCCTGCTCTACTTGGCTACTGGCTGCAAAAATCAGCACTCCTAAGCTTGACACCCCTTTAATAGTTTTTCACACAATATGTGAACAAGGCCTCTGGCCTTGAGCTGGGGCTTCATAGAGATGGCTATATTTTTAAGATATAAAATTACCAACTGGGCTCCATGGTAACAGCTGCAGGGGGATAAAAGAAAAGGAAGAAAAAGCTCTCCCCCTCCCAGGTGTCCTTGAAAGTTTAACTTGCCCACCAAAGAGGAAAAACAGAAAAAAACTTTTTTTTGTGAAGTTCTGCAGACTGTGAACTTCTTAGTCCCTTCCCTTTCATGTTGGGTACAAAATTCTGAAACTACCTAAACTTGGGGTTCAGGGAATTAATTGATTACAACAGAAGCAATGCCCGCTGAATCCGGTTGCAACCAAATAGGACTGTTTCCCTGTCTTCTGTGCTATCTTAGGTGCCTTGCCTTGACTGCCCCTACAACAGTATAATTCTATATACTTAAACATTGTTTATGTTTTAATGAAATGGTCAACAGATGTGATTAATTGTGAAATGGTGAAGATGTTTCCCAGATTGCTCTATAATGACCCAGGTTCATTTGAAGTTCAAACAGGGGGGCATACAACCCAGTTCCACTGGGAACATATATCTCTTACTTTACCTATCATATTAGGAAGTGGAGTTGCTGCAGGGGTAGTCACAGGATCCACTGCCCTGGTCCATGGTACACAACAAATGACCCAAATAGAAGCAGCAATAGACCAAAACTTAAAGATATTAGAAACCTCCATCACAGTTTTCAGGAATCTTTAACCTCTCTCTCTGAAGTTGTTTTACACAACAGTCGAGGGTTTGACCTCCTCTTCATGAGAGAAGGGGGCCTTTGTGCTGCATTGATGTAAGAATGCTGTTTTTATGCCGACCATAATGAAGTTGTAAAAAAACCTATGAGTAAAATAAAAGGATGCCTTGAAGAGTGTCAATGAGAGACAGACGCCCCAAAAGGGTGGTTTGAGTCTTGGTTATCACAGTCCCCCTGTTTATCTACGCTTTTATCACCCCTGGCCTGTCCAATAATAATCTCCATATTATAGCTAACTATAAAACCCTGTTTGCTCAACCGTGTAATTTCTTTTTTCCAAGCTCAAATTGGACAAGTTAAACTTATGGTAATACCCCACTAGCAGACATAGAATGTGACACCCCCCAATAATCACTATTATGATTAAAATTAGCCAGAAGAAGAAGTGGGGAATGAAAGGTTAATAAAAAAGGAACTTGGAGCTTCCTGTTTTTTTGTATGCTTAACAAAACACTGTTGAAATATTGAGAACTGTTTGCTAACCTTGTTCCCAGATTGTGCTGTCCCCAACTTCGAAATTGCAGAATGTATTCCCTCATCCGGTTACAAGCAAACCGCCCACTCGCTCTGACCCATCAATAAATTTCCGTCCCTACCCTTTTCAAGGAAAGTATATAAGCTCTGCTTAAGCTGTTCTCAGGGCTCTCTGCTCTATTCTTGTGAGCTCTGAGCCACAGCATGCTGGACCCCCAATAAACCTCTTGCTGTGGCATGAGACACTCTCCTGGTGGTCTCTTCCTCCGATGCTTGCACGAACATTACTTGGATGATTGAATGTAGAAGAGAAAATCCAGTCAAAAAGGGATAGTCGGTAGGATTAAGAAGATAGTCGGTAGGTTTAGGAAGAAGAGTGAGTATAGGATTTGGAACAAAATCTCTTTAGCAATAGGGGTTCGGTTAGAGAGTGAATGTAAATGTCAGCACATGTGAACAGTCACAATAATGAAATGGGAAAAGAACGTAGGAAAGCAGATATCAATAAAGACATTACGAAATCAGGCAAAGTATAAAGTGTGTGATACGATTAGACATTTTCAACAGGGTTGAGTTAGAATATATAATCTTAGGAAGAAACAAATATGTAGTCACCAATAGGATTGACATTTGAGAGCATTAGGCAACCTTGACATGGATGTTTTTTGTAATCCATGCTCACTTTCCATTTAGGTTTTGGTACAATCATAAGTGTGACGTTTGCATTTGTGTCCAGAATATTACTGTGATAATATGTATATGTAGATCTGGTGACATGAGTGTTTATTCCACCATTTCTGGGAGCAATTTTTTGAAGACATATAAATGGGTATAGGGGGTACAAAGAGGTATACACTGTGTCAATGAATATAGAGATAATGCATGAATAGACCATAAGTGAATAAATAATATAACTGGTTCCACATTAAATAACGGATTGAATTGATATCTGAAAATATATAAGAAATCTTATATTGATATACAATCATTCATTCCAACCATTTATACATCTAATATCAATATTAGGGTTATGGTTTATCATGAAGATATGTTATTTTTGCTACAAAAGTGATTATGGAAATCGAAAATAATGTGTTTGGAAAGAGTCAGTCACAATGCTGGCAATATGTGAACAAGGCCTCTGGCCTTGAGCTGGGGCTTGACAGAGATGGCTACAGTTCTAAGTTAAAGAAGTTACCAACTGGGCTCCATGGTAAAAGCTGGCAGGGAGAAAAAAAAAAGAGAAGAAAAAAGCTCTGCCCCTCCCAGGTGTCCTTGAAATGTTAACTTGCACAGAACAGAAAAAAAAAAAAACAGAAACAAAAACTGCTTTTAATGAACTTCTGCAGACTGTGAACTTCTGAGTCCCTCCCTTACATGTTGGGTACAAAATTCTGAAACAATCTAAACTTGGAGTTCAGGGGATTAAATGATTACAATAGAAGCAATGCCCTCTAAATCCGGTTGCAACCAAATAGGACTGTTTCGGTGTGTTCGGTGCTATGTTAGTTGCCTTACCTTGCATTGTCCATCCCTTTTCTCATGAAAAGACCAGTCAAGAAACATGGAGGAATGCATGTGCTCTGAAGCAGGAAGTGATTGATAGTGAATCAAATGCCTATAAATTTCCTAACTTGTGGATGAAATACATATCCTATGATGTGCATAAATTAAAGAAATAGTAATCTACCAGTGTTGAATAAAAATGAACGTCAAAATACACATCATGTCCAATTGGAATCTACTTGCATTGATGTTAAACTGGGTCAGGTACTGTAGAAATATTAGGATTTGTGTGCACCATTCACTGAAGTTCCTTTTCGGTACTAGGAAAGAAATATGTTTTTCAGGTAAATGAATATTTCTAAGAATAATCTTGTGAAAAGTTGATTATAAATTCACATATATGAACATGAATAAATTTGGTGAGTGTAAAATAAAACACATATTTCATATTTTGAAAAATCTGGAGAGTCTATCTATCTATCTATCTATCTATATATGTGTGTGTGTGTGTGTGTACACACACACACACACACAGACATTAAAAATAGCAATATATATGCCATTCAAAATTCAAAATGAAATATGTATCATTGACAGATCCAAAAATATTTATTTAACTGAACATGGATTTATGAATAATATTGATCAAGTAGGAAGCTCACCCATAATTTGAATTTTCAGTTCCAACATCATTTAGGAGGAGTGATCCCTTACAATTTGTATCTGTCAAGTCAGCCACCTCACATGAATGGACGTGTGGTCCCAGGTAGGATTCTATGTTTGCATATAAAAATACAGGTGGTGAATAGGCTACAGAGAGGGGAGACAGGAATTCACATATTGGTTAACTTTTAAAAAAACATGGAGAACGACTTCAACAAAAAGTTGACTAGATTTATAACTCCCACAATATATAATGCAAAAGGCAAGTCCAACTATACACCATGCCTCCTCTGAAATGCTTGTATTTTTATTCTGTTTGAGTTATTTTTCTCCATCTTATTAGTATTAGTAGTCAGAGTGTAGTAGGGTAGGGGTTAGTGTCGGGGATTCAGTATTTCGAAAGAAAAATTGGAAAATGAATCCAATGTGTATGTAAATGTGTGCTCCACAAATATCCTCCCACTCTCATACAGAAAAATGCCTTGACAGTACCTTAGCTCCAACTAAAACACCATTAGAGGAGAAGAATTAGAAAATCAGTGAATACATATCTGGAATGGAATATGCTCACAGTTTTGAAAAATTGGAGGTGGTAGATGATTTTCGAAAAGAAAGGGACAGGGTAAACACTCCACAAACATGGAGTTCTGCTGGCCTAAAGACTTCTTGAGAAACTGCCTCTGAGGTTGGGCCCTTGAACTATATGTGGTTGTCAGGAGCTTTAGCTTCCTTTGTACTGAGACCATCAATGCTGGGTCTGCATCTATGTGACATGGAGGAAATTGTTTCTTATTTTCCAATGAAAATGAGGCAGCAGTGCTGAATTCTCTCTTTGTAGGTAACCTGTGGCCACTGGGGGCTAAGTGTATCCCCGTGTGGACTGTGAAGCCATTTGGACATCCTCCAATTTTTGTGGTGTTTCTCGCTGCTGCACTGGGAGTTTGGTATTTGCTTCACAAAATACATGGAGTTCAACTGGGACACAGTGCTGGAGGGATTTCTGTCGGGAGTGGTGGGTCAGGGTCTGCAGGATAATGCACCAACCAGGCTTCTATCCCACATTGCTTTCCCCCTTGACCATAGCAACCTGATTCTGAACATTGCCCTGAAACCTCTCAATATAACAAGATGCCTTTACAAAGAAGGGTCTGCTGGCTGCACCATGTAAGTAACAACCATTTGGAAGCCAAGGGCAGATCCACATTGCCCCACTACATGTTTTATCACAAACCTTCCCACCACTGTTCTAGGCCCACTAATCAGCAGGCTCCAAATTACTGGCATCTCTGTTCTACACCACTTTCATGAAACCCAGTCAATCAAGGCACTGTCTGGCACACTCAAGATCAGCAACAGCACATCCAAAGGTTCTCCAGTGCCACCAGGTCATGGGAATTTCAAAAATTTCACGGTATATTTCTAGCCATTTTTCTAGGATGATGTTGCAAGCACTATGGGTTTCAATATATTCAGGAACCGTTAAATGGTGAAGAAGCACATTTCAATGAAAGCTCTGGAGAACTCTCAAAGGCAAGGCTTCCAAAATAGTGGCCAAAAGGTCACTTGAATCCAGTCCTATTGAGGTCTACAATATGAGGTCCATGTGTTTTTTGACACTGAACTATGGCTGCCATGTCTTTCAGAATACAATCAAGTGATATCCTGGCTGAGATTCCCAGTGCTTTGTGGAAAGCCACCCTGGGCCTAGATCTCAGTTTCCAAGGCCGACTTTCACTGCGTGGCTTCCTAAAATCCCAAAACAATTCATGGCAATACTTCTCTGAGGTAAGTTCTAGAACTCAGTCTCTAAGGGGAATCACACCAGAGTTCAAGCACAGGTAGACCCAGTCATTTCTTCCAACCACCACACAAATGACCACAATTAAAACCAAAACACTCCACACGGCCCTAATCTTCTTCCATATAGACACTCATCATATCCTTTGGCTGGAGTTTTCCATAAGGGGTGCAGCCCAAGACAGTGTCCAAAATAAGCTCCCTTAACCCTCATTTGCCTAAAGTCAGGGTGGCCTGGACACCCTTACCGTAAACCAGGAGTGATCAAATAGGTCTGCCATTAATACTTTTCCACTTCTTCAATTTTAGGCCTTTTAACTGTGACATTTAGATTATTTATGTGAACTGTAGTCAAGAGAAAACCGAAGCACCTATGGGCTAGCCTCTCCATGGCTTTGAAGAATTCATTTGACCCAAAGGATCCTTATTCTCACTTGATGGAGGTCAGAAACCTTACAGAGAAAGGCGAGAGACTTCATCTACAATGACTGTAATTTTTGCCATTTTGATTTTGTATGCACACATGGGATTTTTCTTTACATCCATCAGGTGTAGGGAATCTAAGCCATAGACTCACACAGGGCCAAGAGACTGATTCAGACACATCCCTTTCCAAAGCAGTTAAGTAAAGAGCCACAGGTAATGCCCATTTATATCCATTTGAAAACTGGTTACTTCAGGTTTCACAAAGGGGTGGCCTGAGGCAAAGTCCTTCCTGACATTCAGGGCAAAAGAACAATAGGCAAGCAAAAGCCCCAAAGCAGAGTTTCTCCACTGAGACTTTACTGGTCACACTGATATCTGAGTTTTCTGAGATGCTCGCCATTCCCTTCAGCTATCCAGTACATGCCCATATCACAGAGCTTGGAGGTGGTAAATATCTTGGACAGAAAACCATGAGCCTATTCTGGAGTGTAGCCAGAATTCAGGAAGGTAACAAGAACTTAGGAAGTTTGAAGGTGTTGCCCTTCGATAAGGCAAGCCACAGTCCATTTATATATTGGGCAAGATTGATGCTGGGAAGCTTTCTACTAGACAGGACACATCCATTGATGCATTCTCTTTTCTAATGTCTACAACCACAGACACACTGGGAAACACAGACATAGAAACACTTGCCTTGTCAAACGACTTACTAGAAACAGTTCACTCCAAACGAAACAAACCGCCTTTCCTACATTTTCTCAGAACATGAGACAAAACCACAAACGCACAACTAAAACCACAAATGCATCTCCTTTCCCCAAGTAGGTCTGTGACTATTCAGAGTGTACTCTCACTGGTGAGCCTTACTATGTTCCTCTGAAATGGCCTGTCCTGTCTCAGATATGGTCTCCTTGGCCAACTCTGAAAATGTCAGGAGCCCACGGTGAGCCACTACTTGCTTTCTCTGGAAAGGCCAGTCTTCAAAGCTTTCCTGGCATTTGGCCATCCTCACATCAGTATATACCAAAAAAGACTGTCTCTGTCATTGGAATATCCAAACAAGTGAGCCCACTGGGACTGGGACTGGGACTGGCTCTGAGTGCCTGGCTTCCTATATCGCAAGTTCAGAGAGTTCCATCACCAAGGAATAGAGATGAGGTCACTTCCTTCAGGAACTGAATAAGTTCACTGCCTTTGCAACCACTTTGTCCTAACAGTTGCTTCCAAGGGTCCCATGAGATGGATGCTGCCCCTATTTCCCGTGACACTTTCACAAGTTAGAATGGTATATCACCCATAGGCACCCGTGAACAGCTCTCCACACAGGGCTGGATTTGTCCATCTTCTGTACATTAGGAACAGAGAGGCTGATTCAGACACAACCCCTCATTCAGACAAGGCTGTTTTCCATGGAAGAAGACTTTTGCACTCTCTGGTCCTTCATAGCTGCCTACATCTTCTCCAGGGATTATTTCTGCATGGAACTTTGAGGTTTTCAGCAGGTGTTATATCCCCTACATTCCTTATTGTAAGACAAACACTGTCTCTGCTCTTCTATAAAGTTAGAATGTGGGAACAGTATATGGTTTTGGTTAATAACATGTTCGATTTGGGTTAGGAATCATTTTGCTGGATGAATAATGGTATTGAAAACCTGCAATATTTATAAGAATATAGAGGTCAAATATATGTATGAAAACAGAAATCTAAGTAAGATTTGAAGCCCAGAAAGGGATTGGGCCCTTGATTGGGAGACTTAGCTTTGAATTATGTCCTGCACAGATGTCTCAGATGAATCAATACACAATGGCATCGGACCTTGTACCTTGGATGATTGAATGTTGAAGAGAACATCCATTCTAAAAAGGATAGTCAGTAGGATTTGGGAGATAGTCGGTAGATTCAGAAAGAAGAGAGAGTATAGTATTTGGACCAAAAGTTGTTTAGCAATTGGGTTTCAGGTAGAGAGTGAATGTAAATGTCAGAACAAATGCACAGTCAAAATGATGAACTGGGAAATTATGAAGGAAAAGAGATATCAATAGAGACATTAGGATATCAGGCAAAGTTTAAAGTGAGTGATAGGATTAGACGTTTTCAACAGGGTTGAGTTTGAATATATAATCTTAGAAAGAAACAAATATGTAGTCAACAATTACATTGACATTTGAGAGCATTAGGCAACTTGGTCATGGATGTTTTCAGAAATCCATGCTCACTTTAAATTTAGGCTTTGGTACAATTATAAGTGTGACCTTTGCTTTATTTTCCAGAATATTACTGTGATAAAATGTATATGTAGGTCAGGTGACATGAGTATTTTTTCCACCATTTCTGGGAGCAATATTTTGGAGACGTATAAATGAGTATTGGGAGTACAAAGAGGTGTACCATCTCTCTATGAATATAGAGATAATGCAAGAATAGACCATACTGAGAGTAAATAATATAATTGCTAAACGTTAAATAACGGATTGAATTGATATCTGAAAATATACAGGAAATCTTATATTGATATACAATCATTCATTCCAACCAGTTATACTTCTAATGGTAATATTAGGGTTATATTTTATCATGACGAGTGTGTGAGTTTTGCTTCAAAAGTGATTATGGAAATCAAAAATAATGTGTTTAGAAAGAAGTCTCATGAAAAGTCTTATCAAGTAACATGGAGGAATACATGTGTTCTGAAGAAGGAAGTTATTGAAAGTGAAACAAATGCCTATAAATTTGCTAACTTGTGTATGAAATATATATCTTATAATGGGCATAAACTGAAGAAATAGTAATGTACCAGTGTTGACTAAAAATGAACATCAAAATACATATCATGTTCCATAATAATCTACTTGCATTGATGTGACATTGGGTCAGTTACTGTAGAAATATTAGGATTCGTTTGCACCATTCACTGAAGTTAGTTTTCAGTTCTAGGAAACAAATATGTATTTCAGGTGGATGAATATTTCTGAGAATAATCTTTTGAAAATTTGATTATAAATCCACATACATGAATACGAATGAATTTAGGGAGTGTACAATAAGACACATATATTTCATATTTTGAAAAATTTGGAGAGTATATATATATATATATATATATATATATATATATATATATACACACACACACACACATACACACACATTAAAAAGTAGCAACATATATGCCAATCGAAATTCTTCATGAAATGTATATCATCCACTGGTCCAAAAATATTCATTATACTGAATATGATTTTATTTATCATGTTGTTCATCTAAGAAGCTCACCCATAGGTTGAATTTTCAGTTCTAACTGTGTTTAGGAGGAGTGATCTCTTCTCCCAATTTGTATCTGCCAAGTCAGTCACCTCACAAGAATGTACATGTGATAACAGGTAGGATTCTATATGTGCATATGAAATTACATGTGCTGAATTGGCTACAGAGAAAGGCAGAGAGGAATTCACCTATTTGTTACCTTTAAAAACACATGGATCTTCTTCTATTTCTCTCTTTATGGTTCTGTAGTTTTCATTGTATAAGTCTTTCACCTCTTTTATTAGGTTGATTCCCAAGTATTTTATTTTTTTTTTTTTGAAAATATTGTGAATGGAGTGTTTTCCTCATTTCCGATTCAGAAGTTTTGTTACTGATATACAAAAATGCCTTTGATTTGTGCGTGTTGATCTTTTATCCTTCCACTTTGCTGAATTCATTTATTAGTTCTAGTAGTTTTTTTGTAGACCCTTTTGGGTCTTCTAGGTATAGAATCATGTCATCCGCAAACAGTGATAATTTAAGTTCTTCTTTTCCTATTTTTATGCCTTTAATTTCTTTCATCTTTCTAATTGCTCTGGCCAGTGTTTTGAGAACTATATTGAATAGAAGTGGTGATAGAGGGCATCCCTGTCTTGTTCCTGATTTTAGAGGGAATGCCTTCAATTTTTCTCCACTCAGAATGATGCTAGCCTGAGGCTTAGCATAGATAGCTTTCACAATTTCGAGGAAAGTTCCTGTTATCCCTAGTTTTTCTAATGTTTTGAATATAAAGGAATGCTGTACTTTGTCGAATGCTTTTTCTGCATCTATTGAGATGATCATATGATTCCTATTTTAAGTCTATTTATGTGGTGAATAACATTTATTGATTTCCGTATATTGAACCATCCTTGCATCCCAGGGATTAATCCTACTCGATCATGGTGCACAATTTTTTTGATGTGCCTTTTTGTCCGATTCGCCAGAATTTTATTGAGGATTTTTGCATGTAGTTTTATCAGAGATATTGGTCTGTAGTTTCCTTTCTTTGAGGTGTCATTGTCTGGTTTCGGAATCAGGGTGATGTTGGCCTCATAGAATGAATTTGGCAAACCTCCCTCTTTTTCCACTTTCTGAAATAAATTGAAAAGTATTGGTATTAATTCTTCTTTAAAGGTTTTGTAAAACTCCGCTGTATACCCATCTGGTCCTGGGCTTTTCTTGGTTGGTAGTCTTTTGATTGCTTCTTCAATCTGATCCATTGATACTGGTCTGTTCAAATTGTGTGTATCCTCCAGACTCAGTCTGGGCAAATCATAGGATTTAAAAAATTTATCGATGTCTTCACTCTCTTCTATTTTATTGGAATATAGGTTTTCAAAATAATTTTAAAAATGTGGCATTTATACACCATGGAGTATTACGCAGCACTAAAAAATGACAAAATCATGGGATTTGCAGGGAAATGGATGGTATTAGAGTAGATTATGCTTAGTGAAGCTAGACAATCCCTAAAAAAACAAATTCCAAATGTCTTCTTTGATATAATGAGAGCAACTAAGAACAGAGCAGGAAGGAATAGCAGGAAGAAAAGGTCAACATTAATAACAGACATGAGGTGGGAGGGAAAGGGAGAGAAAAGGGAAATTGCATGGAAATGGAGGGAGACCCTCAATGTTTTACAAAATTATATATAAGAAGTTGTGAGTGGAAGGGGAAAATAAACAAGTAGGAAAATGAATTACAGAAGATGGAGTAGAGAGAGAATATGGGAGGGGAGGGGAGGGGAGGGGGGATAGTAGAGGCTAGGAAAGGTAGCAGAATACAACAGATACTAATAGGGCATTATGTAAAAATGTGGATGTGTAACCGATGTGATTCTGCAATCTGTATTTGGAGTAAAAATGTGAGTTCATAATCCACTTAAATCTAATATATGTAATACAAGATGTCAAGAGTTTTTTAATATTTTGAACAACCAATAAAAAAAACACATGGAGAACTATTTCAACAAAAAATTGACTAGATTTATAACTCCTACCCTGTATAATGCAAAAGGCAAGTCCAACTATACACTATGCCTTGTCTGAACTGCTTGTATTTCTATTCTTTTTGGGTTATTTTTCTCCATCATATTAGAATTATTAGTCAGAGTCTAGTACGGTATGGGTTAGTTTCAGGGATTCAGTATTTTGAATGGAAAATAGGAAAATAAATCCAATGTGTATGTAAATATGTGCTACACAAAAATCTTCCCACTCTCATCCAGAATAATGCCTTGACATTACCTTCACCCCAAGTAAAACACAATTAGAGGAGAAGAGTTAGAAAAACTGTGAATACATATCTGGAATGAAATATGCTCAAGAGTTCACAACCTTGAAGGTGGTAGAGGAGTTTCCAAAAGTTAGGAACAGGTAAATATTCGACAAAATTGGAGCTCTGCTGGACTAAAGACTTCTTGAGAAACTGTCTCTGAGTTTGGGCACTTGAAATATTTGTTGTTGTCAGGAGCTTTAGCTTCCTTTGTAGAGAGACCATCAAAGCTGGGTATGTATCTAAGTGACCTGGAGGACATGGTTTCTTATTTTCTAATGAACATGAGGCAGCAGTGCTGAATTCTCTCTTTGTAGGTAAACTGTGGGGACTGGGGGCTAACTCTTTCTGTGTGGACTCTAAAGCCATTCGGTCATCCTCCACTTGTCGTGGTGTTTCTTGCTGCTGCAATGCGAGCTTGGTATTTGCTTCACACAATACAAGGAATTCAACTGGGACACAGTGCTAAAGGGAGTTCTGTCACGTGTGGTGTTTCAGGGTCTGCAGGATAATGTACCACCCAGGCTTCAATCCCACATAGCTTGCATCCTTGACCATAGCAATTTGATTCTGAACATTGCCCTGAAAACTCTGCATATTAAAAGATGCCTTTACATAGAAGGGTATGCTGGCTGCACCATGTCAGTTACAAGCCATTTGGAAGCCAATGGCAGATCCACATGGCCCCACCACAGATATTTTCTCACACACCTGCACACAACTTCTCTAGGCCCACTTCTCATCAGGCCCCAACTTACTGGCATCTCTGTTCTTACACCATTTTCATGGTCATGGGAATTTCAAAAATTTCATGGTATTTATCTAGCCATTTTTCAAGATTGATGTTGGAGGCATTGTGGTTTAAATTCATTCAGGAATCATTCAATGGTGAGGAAGCTCATTTGAATGAAAGCTCTGGTGAAATCTCTGAGGCAAGGCTTCCCAAGAGTGGCCAAAAGGTCACATGAACCCAGGCCTATTGCTGTCTACAATGTGAGGTCCATGTGTGTTTTGACTCTCATCTATGGCTGCCATGTCTTTCAGAATAAAACCATGTGATATCCTGGCTGAGATTCCCAGTGCTCTGTGGAAAGCAAACCTGGGCCTAGATCTCGGTTTCCAAGGGTGACTCTCATGCGTGGCCAACTAAAATCCCAACACATTTCATGATAATACTTCCCTAAGGTCAGTTCCAGAACCCAGTCTCTAAGGGGAATCACACCAGATTTCAGCCCAGGTGTACCCAGTCATATCTTCCAAATACCACACAAATGATGACAATTAAAATCAAAACACTCCCACATGGCCCTCATCTTCTTCCATATATTCACTCTCATTCTAAGCTCTGTCTGGAGGTTTCCATGAGCGGCGAAGTCCAAGAGAGTGTCCAAAATAAGCTCCCTTGCCCCTCATTGCCTAAAGTCATGGTGGCCTGGACACCCTTCCTGTGAACCAGGTGTGATCAAATAGGCCTGCCCTTAATACGCCTAGGCTTCTCCAATTTGAGGCCTACTGACTGTCAGGTATAGATATTTTTATGTGAACTGGAGTCATGAGAAAACCCAAGAACCTATGTGCTAGACTCTCCAGGGCTTTGAAGAACTCATTTGACACAAAAAATCCCTATTCTCACTTGATGGAGGTCAGGAGCCTTACAGAGGAAGGTGAGAGACTTCATGCACAGGGACTGCTCTTTTGGCCATTTTGGTTATGGATTCACACACGGAATGATCCATCAGGTGATGAGAATGTAAGCCACAGCCTCACACAGATCAAAGAGGCTGATTCAGACACATCCCTTTCCAAAGCAATTTAGCAAATACCCACTGGTGATGCCCATTCATTTCCATTTGAAAACTGTGTGCTTCAGGCTTCACAAAGGTGTGCCCTGAGACAAAGAGCTTCCTGACATTCTGGGCAAATTAACAATAGGTAAGCAAATGGGCCAAAGTAGAGTTTCTCTACTGAGACTTTACAAGACACACTGATGTCTGATTTTTCTAAAATGCTCCAATTCCCATATATTAAATTATGTAGAGACATTAATGAACAAGAGCAAGTCATGGCAGCTGCAGTAAAACAGGCTTTAGAACAAAGGCAAGTCGTGGCAGCTGCAGTAAAATAGGCTTTAGATGCCAGGACAAGAACATGCTACAATTGTGAACAAACAGGACGTTTTAAAAGGAATTGCCCCATAAGAGGAGGGTTTAACAAAACTAGGTATCGAAGGAGTAGAATATGGGGTATTTGCCCAGGATGCCATAGAGGGAGACATTGGACTAATGAATGCCATTCTCAAACCACCATAGAGGGTAGTATATTATCAAAAAACAAACAGGGACCAGGTGTTTATCCATGATATCATGAAGAAAGGCATCAGGTTACGTTGCCAGAAAATGGACAGGGGGACCCAATGCTCTGGGGCCCCAAACCACAAATATACGGAGCACTGGAGGAACCCAGCAACCCCATCAGGGTAGTGCCAAAGACACATTGTCCATCAGAGCCCTCAACAGACAAACCAGAGGGAGTGCAGGGTTGGACATCTGCACCTCTGTCAGAGCAGTACTAACTCCAGAGATGGGAGTTCAAATCCTTCTCTCAGGGGTAAAAAACCTCTTCCCCAAGGAGCAGTAGGCTTATTATTGGGACGCAGCTCTTCTACTCTAAAAGGACTTATGATAAGTCCTGGGGTAATTGACCCTAATTATGAAGGTGAAATAAAAATTATAGCCAGTTCTCCAAAGGGTATATCAGTAATTTCACCAAGAGACAGAATAGCACAGTTACTAATAATACCACGCTTACATGATAAATTTTCCAGTCATGTTGTAGAAAGAGGTTCCAAGGGATTAGGCTGCACAGATGTAGATTTGGCTATGTTTTCTCTAAAGTTAGATTCTTGCCCCATACTAAAACTAAATATTCAAGGACATGAATTAAATGGGCTACTGGATACAGATGCAGAACTTAGCATCATCTCTCGTCCAGAATGGCCAAAATATTGGCCATTACAACCATCCACTCAAACACTTCAAGGCCTAGAATTGGCGACTAATCCCCATCGAAGAGCAATGGTATTAGATTGGAAGGATCCTGAAGGATGTGAAGGAACTATATAGCCATATGTATGGATCATCTTCCCGTAAATTTATGGGGATGAGATGTCCTAGATGAATTAGGTTTGAAATTAACAAAAAACATCAATTAAAATATACCCACAATTATGGTTAGACAAGGTTTTAGGATAGGAAAAAGATTAGAAAAACAATATCAAGGTATAGCAGCTCCAATACTAATAGATCAAGGAACAGACAGAAATGGGTTGGATTTTAAGAAAGGGACACTAAGACAATAAAAATTACTTGGAAATAAGAAAGACCAGTATGGGTTCCTCAGTGGACCCTGACTAAAGAAAAGGTACCAGCAGCCCATGATCTGGTCAAACAACAATTAGCAGAAGACATATAAAACCATCTGTATCTCCCCATAATACTCCCAGTTTTGTCATCAAAAAGTAATCTGGTAAATGGAGATTATTGCAAGATTTAAGAGGCATTAATAATGAGATGGTTATTATGGGACATGCTCAATCAGGGATTCCACAATTATCTGCTTTGCCAAAACTTGGTATGATTTATGTATAGATATTAAAGATTTTTTTTTCATTTCCAATTCAACCTTAGGATAGTCCATGTTTTGCATTTACTAACCCTGCACTGAATCATGAAGGTCCTGATCAGAGATACAAATGGAAAGTACTCCCTCAAAGGATGGCTAATAGCCCAACTATGTGTCAAATTTATGTTAACAAAGTAATCCAGCCACTTAGAAATCAAAATCCTGAACTACAAATATTTCACTATATGGATGATATATTATTAGCACACAAAGCTAAAAACACATTGCTAGAATGTTATGCCACACTTAAAAACATATTAAAAAATATAAACTAGAGATAACAATAGATAAAGTAGAATTAAATTTTCCAATTAATTATTTAGAAGTTCTATTATCCTCAACCATGATCTGTCCACCAAAAATTCAAGTACGAATAAATCAACTCAAATCACTTAATGACTTTCAAATGTTATTAGGAGACATAAATTGGATAAGGCCTTATCTAGGTATACGCACAATAGAGTTGGAACCTTTTTTGATATCCTAAAAGGTCCATCAGATCCAAATTCACCCCGCATGTTAACGCCTGAAACAAGAAAGGCATTAAAAATTATTGAAACATATATGGAAAATATGCATTTGGATAGAATTGATTTAAGTTTGTCTTTATTATTTATTGTACTACCAACAAAAAATATTACTACAGGAGTATTTTGGCAAGAAGGTCCATTATTATGGATGCATTTATCTTATTCCCCTAACAATATTCTTACTCGGTATACTGAGGCTGTAGGACAATTAATACTGAAAAGAACAAAAGCAGCAAAGGAAGTGTTTGGAATTTCTCCCAAAAAAATAATTACTCCATATACTCTGAATCAAATTGATGAGTTAGCTAATGAGTTAAATTCTTGGGCAATAATCATGTGCAAATCTAATATTTCATTTCATAATCACTTACCATCTAATCCTTTATTGTCTTTTTGATCATTTCATCCTGTAATTTTTCCAAAAATGACAAGAAAAACACCTATCATGAATGCTCCAAATATATTCACTGATGGGTCAAATAATGGTACAGCAGCAATAGTTACACCTGATCAAACTTTTACATTTCTAGTACCCAAACAATCATCTCAAAAGGTAGAGCTTAATGCAGTATTACAAGCTTTTGTGATGTTTAAAGATTCTGTAATTAATTTATTTTCTGATAGTCAGAATATAGTTAATGCTATAGTATCCCTTGAAGATGCTGGTAGGATTTCCCCTTCCTCTACTGTTTTCTCTTTGCTTTCCACTATACAAAGTCTAATCTTGGACAGAAAATATCTGTTCTTTATAGGAAATATCAGAACACATACAGGATTGCCTGGAGCCCTTAGTTTGGACAATGATTTAGCAGATAAAACTACTCATGACATACATATTTTCTCTATAGTAGAAGAAGCTACAAATTTTCATAAAAAGTTCCATGTCAATCCTAATAGTTTACAAAAGTGCTTTAAAATAACTAAGGAAAAATCTAGACAAATAATAAAACAATGTCAAAATTGTGTGACCTTTTTACCACACGTTAATCTTCGAGTCAATCCTAGAGGATTGATACCTAACCATATTTGGCAGATGAACGTCACAAACTTGCCAGAATTTGGAAAATTAAAATATTTGCATGTTACAGTTGATACTTCTTCTGGATTTTTGATGGGCTCCCTTCTTGTCGGAGAAAAAAACTAAAGATGTTATAGCTCATTGCTTACAAAATTTTGCCACTGTGGGTGTTCCAAAACAGTTAAAAACAGATAATGCCCCTGGTTATACTTCTACCTCTTTTAAACAATTTTGCTCATCATTTGGCATCACTCATATAACAGGAGTCCCATACAATCAGCAGGGACAAGGTATAGTTGAAAGAGCACATCAAACTATTAAAACGTACTTACTAAAGCAAAAAGAAGGAATTGGGAAGGGGTATATATTCCCCAAAGATAAACTTAAAATAACCCTTTTTACTCTAAACTTATTAAATTTGGATTCAACAGGGCTTAGTGCTGCAGAAAGGCATATATGTCCAAAAAATGTACATAAGCCCAAGGTACTTTGGAAGGATATTCTAACAGGACAATGGAAAGGTCCTGACCCAGTAATTGTCTGGAGTCGGGGGCCTGTTTGTGTGTTTTCACAGGGAGAACAGGAGCCGATTTGGATTCCAGAGAGATTAACTAAAGAGATTTCTACAGACCCAAACAAGATGATTTGGCTCAAATCAATTACAGCTGATATCCAGAACTCCAGTTTGGCTATTCTTACATCTGTGACAGAACCAGGATGTTTTTTTCAATATCTATTTTATTATTGCCCTTTCCCATATCATGAAGTTCTTTTTTGTTTTTTGAGCTCATACAGACCTAGGTTAATGTTTTGCTGATCAGTTTTATTTTTGGACTATAGAGTTTTTAGACTTTGCAATGGAGATTTCACATGTAAAAAGTTATAAAGCCTTTACTATTATGTTATGTGTTGTATGTATTATATTATGTGTGCACACTTGTGTTTTGTGTTATATGTTTGAATGTACATAACCATATATCATATGTGATGAGCGCTCATGAAAAAATGGATCCAAATATATTTTTTTATTCACGTGATGTAAATATTTTAATTTAAATTGGGTAAACACCCGTTGAGGATTGTTTTAAAATGTGAACAAAAAGGGAGGTTAACAGATCTGTTTGCTTTCTTTCACCTTTCCTTTTCATTATATTTAATAAATCTCTTCAAGACAATGTAAATTGTTAAGAAAATTGTTTTCTTTTAGTGCCTTCTGGAATGTTACATAATTTTTTCTTTAGGCATTGTTGCCAGAATTCCTATCTTCATCGCAGTGCCTGTGAAGACAAAGATAAAACCAATCTACAGCTTCTGCAAAAGCCATCACTGAACTGCTTGCAGAACTTGCCTGGACTATGTATCACTTGTATGCATTGTGAACTCACCTGCATGCATTGTGATCAATATGTTGGTGCATCGACTTGTGGTAGTGTTGGGGTATTTTTGCTGATGATGTCATCGGTGGTACAATTTTTCCAAAAGGAGCCCTCAATTGGCTTGGTGTATCTTCCTCCCTTCTGCTTGTCATGGTTGTTCAGCTAAAATTTGGGGTCCAACAGAGATGAGACAAAGAACCTTACCCCCCCACTGGTACAAAGTCCTCTCCATAGGTGTGGCTGTATACTGGACCTGTAGTTAGTGACGGGTAAGATCCAGTTGCAATGGTACCAACCTAAGACTGGAGGCTGACACCTTGAGGTCAGCTCATTCGATAATGGGTAAGGACCATATGTACTATTGGACAACCTAAGGCAGGCATGGTCCCTAAGCCACATGCTTGTTGTTTAAAAAGAGAGGGGGAGATGTTGAGAGCCACAGCCCGAGGGGCCAAAGAAAACTTTCAGACTGCCAGCTGATGGTTTGCTCACAGCGGCCCCAGCAACATCTAGCTGATTGGCTACTCTGCGGTGATGCCCATTGGGCTGTTTCCCCACCCTTTCAAACTACCAAGCTGCTCATTGGGGGACTTTTTTGGCTCTGCCCTAATGACCCAGCCAATCAAACTCAAGAGCAGGAGGAATGGAGAGGTTGAGAGCTTGTGGGAAGCTGGTGGTGGCAGTTGTGCTCTGAGGGTATTTCCCGAGGAGCTATTTTTTTGGCGTGTGTAGTTCTAAAAATAAAGTTAGTTTATTTGACAAGTGGCTCCTGAATTGTGCCCAGCCAGACTGTGGCAATCATAAATTGATGGAGAAAAACAACCAAAACAGAATAGAAATACAAGCAGTTCGGAGGAGGCATGGTGTATAGCTGGATTTACCTTTTGTATGATAAAGGGTAGGTGTTATTAATCTAGTCAATATTAAATTGAAATAATTCTCCGTGTATTTTAAATTTAACAAATATGTGAATACCTGTCTCCCTGTATCTGTAGCCTATTCAGCACATGTATTTTTGTATGCACATATAGAATCCTACCTGGTATCACATGTACATTTTTGTGAGGTGGCTGACTTGGCAGATACGAATTGTGAAAAGAGATCACTACTCCTAAACGTTTTTGGAATTGAAAATTAGAACTATGCGTGAGCTTCCTAGTTGAACAAGATAATACATAAATCCATGTTCAGTAAAATGAATATTTTTGGATCTGTGGATGATATATATTTCATGATGAATTTCGATTGGCATATATATTGCTACCATTTAATGTCTGTGCATTTGCGCATGTGTGTGTGTGTGTGTGTGTGTGTGTGTATATATATATATATATATATATATATATATATATATATATATATACTCTCCAGATTTTTCAGCATATAAAATATATGTGTCTTATTATACAATCCCTAAATGCATTCATATTCATGCATGTGGATTTATAATCAAATGTTCACAAAATTATTCTCAGAAATATTCATCCACCTCAAATATATATTGTTTCCTAGTGCTGAAATCTAAATTCAGTGAATGGTGCATAGAAGTCATAATTTTTCTACAGTAACTGACCCACTTTAACATCAATGCAAGTAGATTACTATGGTACATGATGTGTATTTTGACGTTCATTTTTATTGAACACTGTTACATGACTATTTCTTCAGTTTATCCACATCATAGGATATATATTTCATTCACAAGTTTGCAAATTTATAGGCATTTGTTTCACTTTCTATCACTTCCTGCTTCAGTATACATGTATTCCTACATGTTTTTGACTGTTTTTTTCATGAGACTTCTTTTTATTTTAGGTTTCAATAATCACTTTTGAAGCAAAACTCACACACTCTTCATGACAAACCATAACCCTAATATTACCATTAGATGTATAAATGGTTGTAATAAATATATGTATATAAGTATAAGATTTCCTGTATATTTTCAGATATCAATTCAATCCATTATTTAATGTTGGAACCAGTTATATTATTTATTCACAGTATGGTCTATTCATTCATTTTATCTATTTTCGTAGACACAGGGTATACCTATTTGTACACCCAATACTAATTTATACAACTTCAAAATATTGCCCACAGAATTAGTGGAAGAAATACTCATGTCACCTGAACTACATATACACTTAATCACACTAATATTCTGGACACAAAATGCAAAGTTCACACTTATGATTGTACCAAAGCCTAAATGGAAAGTGAGCATGGATTACTAAAAACAACCAAGTCCAGATTGCCTAATGCTCTCAAATGTCAATCGTATTGGTGCTAAATATTTGTTTCTCCCTAAGATTGTGTATTCAACCTCTACCCTGTTGAAAATTTCTAATCCTATCACTCAATTTATACATTGCCTGATTTCTTAATGTCTCTATTCATATCTGCTTCCCTATATATTTTCCCCAGTTCATCATTGTGACTGACTCTTCACATGTGCTGACATTTACGTTCATTCTCTAGCGGAAACCCTATTGTTAAAGAACTTTTGGTCCAAATCCTATACTCACTCTTCTTCCTAAACCTACTGACTATCTTTCTAATCCTACCGACTACCTTTTTGAGTGGATGGTTTCTTCTACATTTAATCATCCAATTTACAAGGTCCTATGCCATTGTTTATCAATTTATCTGAGACATTTGTGCAGAAGGTATTTCAAAGCTAAGTATCCCAATCAAGGGCCCAATGCTCTTCTGGGCTTCAAATCTTACCCAGACTTCTGTGTTTATACTTATATTTCACCTATATATTCTTGTAAATATCACAGCTTCCCAATACCATTATTCATCACACAGAATGATTCCTAACCCAAATTTAACCTGTTATTACCCTAACCATACACTGTTCCCTCAATCTAACTTTACAGAAAAGCAGGGACAGAGTTGGTCTTACAATACAGGAGTGTAGGGGATATTCCACCTGCTGAGAACCTCAAAGGTCCATGCAGAAATGATCCCTGGAGAAGTTGTAAGCAGCTATGAAGGACCTGAGGGAGGAAAAGAAAACTTCCATGGTAAACAACCTGGTCAGGATGAAAGGATGTGTCTGAATCAGCCTCTTTCATCTTAATGTAGAGAAGATGGACCAAACCAGGCTTGTGTGGAGAGCTGTTCCCGGGTGCCTATGGTGAAATACCATTCTAACTTGTGAAAATGTCACAGGAAGTAGGGGTACCCTGCACTTCTTGGGACCCTTGGAAGTAACTGTTAGGACAAAGTGGTTGCCAAGGCAGTGACTTCATTAACTTCCTGAAGGAAGTTACCTCACATGACTTCCTTGGTGATGGAACTCTCTAAATTTGGGATTAAGGAAGTCAGGCAACCACAGCCAGTCCCAGTCCCAGTCACAGTGGTCTCACTTGTTTGGGTTAACCAAGGACAGAGTCAGTCTTTCTTGGTACCTAGTGATGTGAGGATGGCCAAATGCCAGGAAAGCTAAGAAGAGGGGCCTTTCCTGAGAAAGAAGGTAGTGGCTCACCACTGGCTTCTGACAACTTCACAGATTTGGCCAAGGAGACCAGAACAGAGGCAGCACAGTCCACTTCGGGGAAATATAGTATGGCCCACCCGTCAGAGGACACTCCGGATAGTCACAGACCTACTTTGGGGAAGGAGGTGCCTTTTTGAGTGTGGGTGTGAGTTTGTGGTTTTCTCTCATGTTCTGAGAATAGGTAGCAAAGGCAATTTGTTTGGTTTGGAGAAGACTGTTTCTAGTATGTTCTCTGACAAGGTGAGTGTTTCTATTACTGTGTATCCCACTCTGTCCGTGGTTGTAGTATTAGAAAAAGAATGCATCAATGGGTGTGTTCTGTCTAGTAGAAAGCTTCCCTGCATTCATACTGCAAATTTATGAATGGACTGCAGCTAGCCTTATCAATGGGCAAAACCTACAATCTTCCTAAATTCCTGTTTTCTTCCTGAATTCTGGACACTCTCCAGAATAGGCTCATGGTTTTGTGTCCAAGATATGTACCACCTCCAAGCTCTGTCACATGGCCATGTACTGGATAGCTGAAGGGAATGGTGAGCATCTCAGAAAACTCAGATATCCGGGTGACCAGGAAAGTCTCAGTGGGGAAACCCTGCTTTGGGCCTCTTGCTTACCTATTTTTCCGTTGCCCTGAATGCAAGGAAAGTCTTTGGCTCAGGCCACCCCTTTGTGAAGCCTGAAGAAAACAGTATTCAAATAGAAATGAATGGGGATCACCTGTGGCTCTTTGCTTAATTTCAAAGAGATGTGTCTGAATAAGCCTCTTGGCCCAGTGTGAAGCTGAGGCTTAGATTGTCAGCACCTGATGGATCTAAAGAAAGATCCCATGTTTGCATCCATAACCAAAATTCAAAAAATCAGTCATTGTGGATGAAGTCTCTCACCTTTCTCTGTTAGGTTCCTGACCTCCATCAAGTGTGAATATGAACCCTTGGGTCAAATGAGTTCTTCAAAGCCCTGCAGATGTGCCAGTGTTCTCTCATGAATACAAACCACATAAAGAATCTATACCTGACAGTCAGTAGGCCTCAAATAGTAGAAGCAGAGCAGTAATAATGGCAGGCCTATTTGATCACTCCTGGTTCACAGGAAGGGTGTCCAGGCCACACTGACTTTAGGCAAATGAGGGGCAAGGGAGCTTATATTGGACACTGTCCTGAGCTGCATCACTCATGGAAACCTCTAGCCAGAAGTTATGATGAGTGTCTATATGGAAGAAAATGAGGGCCATGTGGGAATGTTTTGGCTATAATTGTGGTCATTTTTGTGGCAGTTGGAAGAGATGAGTGGGTCCGCCAGGGCTGGAACTCTTGGGTAATTCCCCTTATAGACTGAGTTCTGGAACTGACCTCAGAGAAGTATTGCCATGAATTGTGTTGGGATTTTAGGAGGCCACGCATGAGATTCACCCTTGGATTCGGAAATCTAGTCCCAGGTTGGTTTTCCACAGAGCACTGGGAATCTCAGGCAGGATATCACTTGATTTTATTATGAAAAACTTGGCAGCCATAGTGGAGAGCCAAAACACAAATGGACCTCACATTGTAGAGTTCAATGTGCCTGGCTTCATGTGACCTTTTGGCCACTCTTTGGGAAGACTTGCCTGTGAGCGTTCTCCAGAGATTTCATTGAAATGAGCTTCCTCACCATTTAATGGTTCCTGAATGAATTGAAACCCACAGTACCTCCAACTTCATCCTTGAAAAATGGCTATCTCCTGCAACAGCAAAGGGTTTATTGGGGGTCCAGCATGTGGGGGATCAGAGCTAACTTGAATAGAGCAGAGTGCCCTGAGAAGAGCTTAAGTAGAGCTTATATACTTTCCTTGGGGAGGGCAGGGAGTGAAGTTTTTTGATGGGTAAGGGCGAGTGGGCGGTTTGCGTTCAACCGGGTGAAGGAGTACATTCTGCAGTTTAGCAGTTGGGGACAGGACATTCTGGAAACAAGATTAGCAAACAGTTCTCAAGATTTCAAGAGTGTTTTGTTAAGCATACAGAAAAAAAGTGACAAGTACCTATTTTATTAACCTTTCATTCCTCACTTCTTCTTCTATCTACTTTTAATCATAAAAGTGATCATTGGGGGGTGTCACATTCAATGTCTTCTAGTGGAGTATTATCATAAGTTTAACTTGTCCAATTTGAGCTTGGAGAAAAGAAATTACACGGTTGAGCAAAGAGGGTTTTATAGTTAGCAATATTATGGAGATTATTTTGGACAGGCCAGGGTTGTTAAAAAGTAGTCAAACAGGGGGACTATGTGAACCAAGACTCAAACCACCCTTTTTTGTCCTCTCACTCTCTCATTGACGCTCTTCAGGGTGTCTTTTTAATTTAATCATAATTTTTTTACAACTCCATTATGCTCGGAATAAACACAACATTCTTCCCAGGAAGTGACAAGTACCTATTTTATTAACCTTTCACTACCGACTAACCCTTTTTGACTGGATGTTCCCTTCGACATTCAATCATCCAAGGTACAAGGTCCAATGCCATTGTATATTGATTAATCTGACACAACTGTGCAGAACCTAATTCAAAGCTAAGTATCCCAATCAAGGGCCCAATGCTCTTCTGGGCTTCAAATCTTACGTAGATTTCTGTTTTCATACATATATTTCACCTATATATTCTCATACATATCGCAGGTTCCCAATACCATTATTCATCCAGCAGAATGATTCCTACCCCAAATCAAACATGTTATTAACCCTAACCATACACTGTTCCCTCAATCTAACATTGCAGAACAGCAGGGACAGAGTTGGTCTTACAATAGAGAAATGTAGTGGATCTTCCACCTGCTGAAAACCTCAAAGGTCCATGCAGAAATGATCCCTGGAGAACATGTAGGCAGCTATGAAGGACCTGGGAGAGTAAAAGTCATCTTCCATGGCAAACTACCTGGTCAGGATGAAGAACTGTGTCTCATTCAGGCTCTCTCTTCTTAATGTAGACAAGATGGACCAAACAAGGCCTGTGTGGAGAGCTGTTCCTGGGTTCCTATGGTTGATATACCGATCTAACTTGTGAAAGTGTCAGAGGAAGTATGGAAGCAACTATTAGGACAAAGTGGTTGCTAAGGTAGTGACCTCATTCACTTCCTGAAGGAAGTGACCTCACCTCACTTCCTTGGTGATGGAACTCTCTTAACTTGGGATCCAAGAAGCCAGGCATCCAGAACCAGTCCCAGTCACAGTCACAGTGGGATCACTTGTTTAGTTTTACCAAGGACAGAGTCACTCTTTCTGGGTACCTACTGATGTGAGGATGGTCAAATGCCAGGAAAGCTCTGAGAGGGGCCTTTCCTGAGAAAGCAGGTAGTGGCTCACTGCTGGCTTCTGACTACTTCACAAAGTTGGCCAAGGAGACCAGATCTAAGAAAGGACAGGCCATTTGGGTGGAACATAGTATGGCCCAGCAGTCAGAGGACACTCCGGATAGTCACAGACCTACTTGGGGAAAGGAGATGCCATTGTGGGTGTGGGTGTGGGTTTGTGGTTTTGTCTCATGTTCTGAGAATAGGTAGCAGTGGCAGTTTGTTTGGTTTGCAGTGAACTATTTCTACTAAGTCGTTTCACAAGGCATGTGATTCTATATCTGTGTACCTCACTGTGTCCGTGGTTGTAGACATTAGAAAAAAGAATGCATCAATGGATGTGTCCTGTCTACTAGAATGCTTCCCAGAATTTATCCTCATGAATTAATGAATGAACCAGGGCTTGCCTTATCAATGGCCAACATCTGCTATCTTCCTAAGTTCCTGTTTTCTTCTGGAATTCTGGCCACTCTCCAGAATAGGCTCATGGTTTTGTGTCCAAGATATGTACCACCCCCAAGCTCTGTCACATGGTTATGTACTGAATAGCTGAAGGGAATGGTGAGCATCTCAGAAAACGTAGATATCAGTGTGACTACTAACCTCTCAGTGGAGAAACCCTGCTTTGGGCCTTTTGCTTATAAAATCTTCTTTTGCCCTGAAAATCAGGAAGGTCTTTGCCTCATGCCAACCCTTTGTGAAGCCTGAAGAAAACAGTTTTCAAATGGAAATGAATGGGCATCACCTGTGGCTCTTTGCTTAATTGCTTTGGAAAGGGATGTGTCTGAATCAGGCTCTTGGCCCTGTGTGAGTCTGTGACTTAGATTGTCAGCACCTGATGGATGTAAAGAAAGATCCCATGTGTGCATCCAAAACCAAAATGGCCAAAAGAGCAGTCATTGTGGATGAAGTCTCTCGCCTTTCTCTGTAAGGTTCCTGATCTCCATCAAGTGAGAATAGGGATCCATTGGATCAAATGAGTTCTTCAAAGCTCTGCAGAGGCTAGCCCATTGTGGCTTGCTTTTTCTCATGACTCAAATACACATAAAGAATCTAAACCCCACAATCAGTAGGCCTCAAATTGGAGAAGCGGAGCAGTATCAAATGCAGGCCTATTGGATCACTCCTGGTTCACAGGAAGGGTGTCAGGACACTCGAACATTAGGCAAATGAGGGGCAAAAGAGCTTATTTTGGACACTGTCTTGGACTGTGCCCCTCATGGAAACCTCTAGCAAGAGTTATGATGAGTGTCTATATGGAAGAAAATGAGGGCCATGTGGAAGTGTTTTGGTTTCAATTGTGTTCATTTGTGTGGCGGTTGGAAGAGATGACTTGGTCCACCTTGGCTTGAACTCTGGTGTGATTCCCCATAGAGACTGAGTTCTGAAACTCACCTCAGAGAAGTATTGCCATTAATTGTGTTGGGATTTTAGGAGGCCACGCATGAGAGTCACCCTTGGAAACTGAGATATAGGCCCAAGGTGCCTTTCCACAGAGCACTGGCAATCTCAGCCAGGATAATACATGATTATATTCTTAAAAACATGGCAGCCATAGTTGAGAATCAAAACAAACATGGACCTCACAGTGTAGAACTCGATAAGCCTGGCTTCATGTGACCTTTTTGCCACTCTTTGGAAAGCCTTGCCTGTTAGTGTTCTCCAAAGATTTCATTGAATTGAGCTTCCTCACCATTTAATGGTTCCAGAATGAATTGAAACCGACAGTGATTCAAACTTCAATCTTGAAAAATGCCCAGATAAATACCATGAAATTTTTGAATTTCCCATGACCAGGTCGCACTGGGGAACCTGTGGATGTCCTACGTCTGATCATGAGTGTATCAGGCAGTGCCTTGATTGACAGGGATTCATAAAAATGATGTAGAACAGCGATACCAGTAAGTTGAACCCTGCTGAGTCGAGGGCCTAGAGCAGAGGTGGGAAGGTGTATGATAAAACATCTGTGTGGGCCAATGTGAATCTGCCATTGGCTTCCAAATGGCTTGTGACTGACATGGTGCAACCAGCAGAATATTCTATGTAAAAGCATATTTTTATATGGAGAGGTTTCAGGGCAATGTTCAGAACCAGGTTGCTATTGACAAGAGGGCAAGCTATGGGGGATAGAAGCCTGGTTGGTGCATTCTCCTGAGAACCCTGACCCACCGCAAATGACAAAACTCCCTCCAGCACTGTGTCCCAGTTGAACTTCTTGTATATCATGAAGCAAATACCAAACTCCCAGTGCAGCAACAAGAAACACCTTGAAAATTGGAGGATGACCAAATGGCTTCACAGTCCACATGGGGAGACACTTAGCCCACATTGGCCACAATTGACCTACAAAGAGAGAAATCAGCACTGCTGCCTCATGTTCATTGGAAAATAAGAAACCATGTTCTCCAGGTCACATAGATGCAGACCCAGCTTTGATGGGCTCACTAGAGAGAAAGCAAAAGCTCCTTACAAAAACATATATTTCAAGTGCCCAACCTCAAAGGCAGTTTCTCAAGAAGTCTTTAGGGCACCAGAGCTCCATGTTTTTGGAAAGTTTACCCTGTCCCTTACTTTGGGTAACTCCTCTAACACCTCCAAAGTTGTGAACTCCTGAGCATATTCCATTCCAGATATGTATTCACAGATTTTCTACCTCTTCTCTTCTCATTATGTATTACTTGGGGTGGAGGTAATGACAATGCATTGTTCTGGATGAGAGTAAGAATATTTTTGTGTACCACATATTTGCATACACTTTGGATTAATTTTCCAATTTTCCATTCGACATACTGAATCCCTGACACTAAACCATACCCTACTAGACTCTGACTGCTTATCCTAATATGATTGAGAAAAATAACTCAAACAGAATAGAAATAAAAGAAGTTCAGAGGAGGGGTGGTGTATAGTTGGGCTTGCCTTTTGCAATATATAGGGTAGGAGTTATAAATCTAGTCAATTTTTAATTGAAGTAGTTCTCAGTGTGTTTTTAAAGTTAACAAATAGGTGAATCCCTGTCTCCGTTTATCTGTAGCCTATTCAGCACATGCTTTTGTATATGCACATATAGAATCCTACCTGGTATCACACGTATACACTTGTGAGGTGGCCAGCTTGGCAGATACAAATTGTGAGAAAAGATCACTCCTCCTAATCGCTGTTGGAACTGAAAATTCAACCTATGGGGGAGCTTCCTAGTTAAACAGCATTATACATAAATCCATGTTCAGTAATATAAATATTTTTTGGATCTTTGGACGATATATATATCATGATGAATTTTGATTGTCATATATATTGCTACTTTTTAATGTCTCTGTGTGGGTTTTGTGTGTGTGTGTGTGTATATATATATATATATATATATATATATATATATATATATACGCTCTAGATTTTTCAAAACGTGAAATATATGCGTCTTATTATGCACTGCCTAAATTCATTCATGTTCATCTATGTGGATTTCTAATCAACTTTTCACAAGATTATTCTCAGAAATATTCATCCACCTGAATTACATATTTGTTTCCTAGTACTGAAAACTAAATTCAGTGAATGTTGCACACAAATTCTAATATTTCTACAGTAACTTACCCAGCTTAACATCAATGCAAGTACATTCCTATGTTCCATGATGTCTATTTTGACGTTCATTTTTATTTAACACTGGTACATTACTTTTTCTTCATTTTATGCACATCATAGGATATATATTTCTTGCACAAGTTATCAAATTTATAGGCATTTGTTTCACTTTCAATCACTTCCTGCTTCAGAACACATGTATTCCTCCAGGTTTCTTGATAGTTTTTTTCATGAGATATCTTTCCAAACACATTATTTTCGATTTCCATAATCACTTTTGAAGCAAACTCACACACCCATCATGATACACCGTAACCCTATTATTACCATTTGATGTATAACTTGTTGGAATGAATGATTGTATATGAACATAAAATTTCTTATATATTTTCATATATCAATTCAATCTATTATTAAAAGTGGAACCAGTTATATTATTTATTCACAGAATGGTCTATTAAGGCATCATCTCTATATTCATACATACAGGGTACACCTAAATGTTTCCCCAATACTAATTTATAAGTCTTTAAAATATTGCTTTCAGAAATGGTGGAAGAAATACTATAGTCACCTGATATACATATACATTTCATCACAGTAATATTCCTGACACAAAAGGCAAGGGTCACACTTATGATTGTACCAAAGCCTAAATTGAATTTGAGCATGTATTACTAACAACATCCATGTCCTGGTTCCCTAATGCTCTCAAATATCATTCCTATTGGTGACGACATATCTGTTTCTTCCTAAGATTATATATTGAACCATTACCCTGTTAAAAATGTCTTATCCTACAACTCACGTTGTACTTTGCCTAATTTTCTAATGTCTCCATTGATATCTGCTTTCAAACACCTTTTCTCCAGTTCATCATTGGGAATGTCCCTTCAAATGTGCTGACATTTACATTCACTCTCTCACCAAAACCGTATTGCTAAAGAACATTTGGTCCAACTCCTAGACTCACTCAAATGTGTTCTTCAAAGCCCTGCAGAGGGCAGCCCAGAGGTGCTTGGGTTGTCTCATGACTCCAATTCACATAAAGAATCTAAACCCTACAGTCAGTAGGCCTCAAATTGGAGAAGCAGAGCAGTATTAATTGAAGGCCTATTTGATCACTCCTGGTTCACAGGAAGGGTGTCCAGGCCACCCTGACTTTAGGCAAATGAGGTGCAAGGGAGCTTATTGTGGACACTGTCTTGCGCTGCTCCCCTCATGGAAACCTCCAGCCAGAGGTTATGATGAGTGTCTATATGGAAGAAGATGAGGGCCATGTGGGAGTGTTTTGGTTTTAAATGTGGTCATTTGTGCGGTGGTTGAAAGAGATGACTGGGTCCACCTGGGCTTGAACTCTGGTGTGATTCCCCTTAGAAATGGAGTTTTGGAAATGACCTTAGAGATGTATTGCCATGAATTGTGTTGGGATTTTAGGAGGAGAAGCATGAGATTCGACCACGCATGACAGTAGGCCTCAAATTGGGAACGCAGAACATTTTGTCCAAATCCTTTATTCACTCTTCTTTTTAATCCTATCGTCTAACTTCCTAATTCTAGATAAATACCACGGTATATTTGAAATTCCAATGACCAGGTGGCACTGGAGAATATTTGGATGTCCTGTTGCTGATCATGAGTGTACCAGACAGTGCCTTGATTGACTGGGTTTCATGAAAATGGTGTAGAACAGAGATGCCAGTAAGTTGGAGTCTGCTGAGTAGTTGGCCTAGAGCAGTCGTGTGCAGGTGTGTCATAAAACATCTGTGGTGGGGTCATGTGGATCTTCCATTGACTTCCAAATGGCTTGTGGCTGACATAGTGTAGCCAACAGACCCTTATATGTAAAGGCATCTTGTTATATCGAGAGGTTTAAGGGAAATTTTAGGAATAAGGTTGCTATGGTCAAGGGCACAAGCTACGTGAAATAGAAGACATTTTGGTGCATTTTCCTGCAGACCCTGACCCACCACACCTGACAGAACTCCCTCTAGCACTTTGTCCCAGTTGAACTCATTGTATTTTGTGAAGTAAATACCATACTCCCAGTGAAGCAGCAAGAAACACCACAGAAAGTGGAGGATGACCAAATGGCTTCACAGTCCACACGGGGAGACACTTAGATCCCCGGGGTCACAGTTTACCTACAAAGAGAGAATTCAGCAACTGCTCCCTCATGTTCATTATAAAATAAGAAACCATGTCCTCCAGGTCACATAGATGCAGACCCAGCTTTGATGGTCTCACTACAAAGAGAGAAGAACATATATTTCAAGGGCCAAATCTCAGAGGCAGTCTCTCAAGAAGTCTTTAGACAAGAAGAGCTCCATGTTTGTGGAGTGTTTACCCTGATCCTTACTTAGGAAACTCCTCTACCAACTCCAAGGTTGTGAACTCCTGAGCATCTTCCATTCCAGATATGTATTCATAGATTTTCTAACTCTCCTCCTATAACTGTGTCTTATTGGGGCGAAGGTAATGTCATGGCATTGTTCTGGATGAGAGTTGGAATATTATTCTGTGGCACATATTTGCATACACATTGAATTCATTTTCCTATTTTCCAATCAAAATACCGAAATCATGACACTAACCTGTACCCTACTAGACTCTCACTACTAATCCTAATATGATGGAGAAAAAAAAAACCCAAATACAAGCATTTTAGTGGACGCATGGTATATATTTGGACTTGCCTTTTGCATGATAAAGGGTAGGTGTTATAAATCTAGTAAATTTTTGTTTAAAACAATTTTTCATGTGATTTTAAATTAACAAATATGTGAATTCCTGTCTCCCTTTCTGTATATACTATTTAGGACATGTATTTTTTCATGCACATATAAAATCCTACCTGGTATCACAGGTTAATTTTTGTGTGTTGTCTGACTTGGCAGATTCAAATTGTGAGAAGAGATCACTCCTCCTACCCTACTAGACTCTGACTACTAATCCTAATATGATGAAGAAAAATAACCGAAACAGAATGGAAATACAAGCAGTTCAGTGGAGGCATGGTGGATATTTGGACTTGCCTTTTGCATGATAAAGGGTTGGTGTTATAAATCTAGTCAATTTTTGCTTAAAATAGTTCTCCATGTGTTTTTAAAATTATCAAATATGTGAATTACTGTCTCCCTTTCGCTATAGACTACTCAGCACATGTGTATTTATATGCACATATAGAATCCTACCTGGTATCACAGGTTAATTTTTGTGTGTTGTCTGACTTGGCAGATACAACTTGTGAGAAGAGATCACTCCTACTAACCACTGTTGAAACTGAAAATTCAACTTATGGGTGAGCTTCCTAGTTGAAAACATTATACATAAATGCATGTTCAGTAAAATAAATATTTTTGCATATTTGAATGATATATATTTCATGATGAATATCGATTAGCATATGTATTGCTACTTTTTAATGTCTGTGTGTGTGTTTTGTATATATATATATATATATATATATATATATATATATATATATATATATACACTCTCCAGATTTTTCGAAATATGAAATATATGTGTCTTATATACACTCCATAAATTCATCCATGTTCATGTATTTAGATTTATAATCAATTTTTCACAAGATTATTCTCAGAAATCTTTATACACCTGAAATATATATTTGTTTCCAAGTACTGAAAACTAACTTCAGTGAAAGGTACATACGAATCCTAATATTTCTAGAGTAACTGACCCAGTTTAACATCAATGCAAGTAGACTCCTATGGGACATGATGTGTATTTTGACGTTCATTTTTTTCAACACTGGTACATTGCTATTTCTTCAGTTTATGCACATCATAGAATATATATATATCATCCACAAGTTCACAAATTTGTAGGCATTTGTTTCACTGTCAATCACTTCCTGCTTCAGAACACATGTATTCTTCCATGTTTCTTGACTGGTCTTTTCATGAGACTTCTTTCCAAAAATAATATTTTTTAGTTCCATTGTAAGATTAAAGCAAAACTCACACACCCTTCAGGATAAACCATAACCCTAGTATTAACATTAGATGTATGACTGGTTGGAATGAATGTATGTATATCAATATAAGATTTCCTGAATATTTTCAGATATCAACTCAATACATTACTTAAAGTTGGAAGAAGTCGCATTATTTATTCACAGTATGGCCTATTCGTGCATTATCTCTATATTTATAGACACAGGGTACATCTATTTTTGCCCATAATACTAATTTATACATATTCAAAATATTGCTCCAAAAAATGGTGGAAGAAATACTCATGTAAGCTGATCTACATATACATTTTATCACAGTAATATTCTGGTCAGAAAATGCAAATATCACACTTATGATTGTACCAAAGCCTAAATGGAAAATGAACATGGCTTACTAAAAACATCCATGTGTGGGTTGCCTAATGCTCCCACTTGTCAATCTTGTTGGGGACTACATATTTGTTTCTTTCTAAGATTATATATTCAAACTCAATCCTATTGAAAATATCTTATCCTATCTCTCACTTTACACTTTGCCTGATTTCCTAATGTCTCTATCGATATTAGCTTTCTAACATATTTTCCCCTGTTCTTAATTGTGACTGACTCTTCACACGTGCTGACATTTACCTTCACTGTCTACCCGAAAACCTATTGCTAAAGAAATTTTGTTCCAAATCTTATACTCACTCTTCTTTCTAAACTTACCAACTGTCTTTCTAATACTACCGACAATTCCTTTTTGCCTGGATGTTCTCTTCGACATTCAATCATCCAAGGTACAAGGTCCTATAACATTGTATATCAATTAATCTGAGACATCTGTGCAGAACATAATTCAAAGCTAAGTATCCCAAATGAAGGGCCTAATGCCCTTCTGGGCTTCAAATCTAAATAGATTTCTGTTTTCATACTTATATTTTACCTATATATTTTTGTAAATATTGTAGGTTCCCAATGCCATTATTAATCCAGCAGAATGACTCCTCACCCAAATTGAACCTGTTATTAACCCTAACCATACACTGTTCCCTCAATCTACGTTTACAGAAGACCAGGGACAGAGTTGGTTTTACAATACAGGAATGTAGAGCATCTTTAACCTGCTGAGAACCTCAATGGTCCAAGCAGAAATGATCCCTGGAGAACTTGTAGGCAGCTTTTTAGGACCTGAGAGAGCAAAAGTCATCTTCCATTGCAGACAACCTGGTCAGGATGAAGGAATGTGTCTGAATAAGCCTCTCTCTTTTTAATGTAGAGAATATGGACCAAACCTGGACTCTGGGGAGAGCTGTTCCTGGTTTCCTATGTTTGATATTCCATTCTAACTTATGAAAGTGTCACAGAAAGTAGGGGCATCCTCTATCTCATGGGACCCTTGGAAGCAACTGTTAGGACAAAGTGGTTGCCAAGGTAGTGACTTCATTCAATTCTTGAAGGAAGTGACCTACCTCACTTCCTTGGTGATGGAACTCTCTGAATTTGGGATCCAGGAAGCCAGGCACACAGAACCAGTCTCAGTCTCAATTCCAGTGGACTCACATGTTTGGATTTACCAATGACAGAGTCAGTCTCTCTTGGTACCTACTGATGTGAGGATGGCCAAATGCCAGGAGAGCTCTCAAGAGGGGACGTTCCTGAGAAAGCAGTTAGTGACTCACCACTGGCTCCTGACAACTTCACAGATTTGAACAAAGAGATCAGATCTGAGACAGGACAGGCCATTTCATGGGTACATAGAATGGCCAACAAGTCAGAGGACACTCCGGATTGTCACAGACCTACTTGGGGGAAGGATGTGCCTTTGTGGATGTGGGTGAAAGTTTGTGGTTTTGTCTCATGTTCTGAGAATAGGTAGGGAAGGCAGTTTGTTTGGTATTCAGTGGAGAGTTTCTAGTAAGTCGTTTGACATGGCGAGTGTTTCTATGTCTGTGTATACCACTGTGTCCGTGGTTGTAGACATTAGAAAAGAGAATGCATTAATGGATGTGTCCTGTCTAGTGGAAAGCTTCTCAGGATTAATCTTTCCCAATTTATGAATGGACTGCGGCTTGACTTGTGGATGGGCAACACCTACAATCTTCCTAAGTTCCTGATTTCTTCCTGAATTCTGGCCACTCTCCAGAATAGGCTCATGGTTTTGTGTCCAAGATATGTACCACCTCCAAGCTCTGTGACATGTCCATGTACTGGTGAGCTGAAGAGAATGGGGAGCATCTCAGAAAACTCAGATATCAGTGTGACCAGGAAAGTCTCAGTGGAGAAACCCTGCTTTGGGCCTTTTGCTTCCCTATTGTTCTGTAGCACTGAATGTCAGAAAGGTCTTTGCCTCAGGGCACCCCTTTGTGAAACCTGAAGAAAACAGTTTTCAAATGGACATTAATGTGCATCACCTGTGGCTCTTTGCTTAATGCTTTGGAAAGGGGTGTGTCTGAATTAGCCTCTTGGCCTTGTGTGTGGCTGTGACTTAGATTCTCAGCGCCTGATGGATCTAAAGAAAAATCCCATGTGTGCATACAAAACCAAAATGGCAAAAAAGATCAGTCATTGTGGATAAAGACTCTTTCCTTCCTCTGTTAGGTTCCTGACCTCTTCCAAGTGAGACTAGGGATTATTTAGGGTCAAATGAGTTCTTCAAAGCCCTGCAGATGTGCTTGGGTTTTCTCATGAATCCAAATCACATAAAAAGTCTATACCTGATAGTCAGTAGTCCTCAAATTGGAGAAACAGAGCAGTATAAAAAGCAGGCTCATTTAATAACTCCTGGTTCACAGGAAGGGTGTTTAGGCCACCCTGATTTTAGGCAAATGAGGGGCCAAGGAGCTTATTGTGGATACTTTTTTTGGCTGTGTCCCTTATGGAAACCTCCAGCCAGAGGTTTTGATAAGTGTCTATATGGAAGAAGATGAGGGCCATGTGGGAGTGTTTTGGTTTTAATTGTAGTCATTTGTGTTGTGGTTGGAAGAGATGACTGGGTCCACCTGGGCTTGAACTCTGGTGTGATTCCCCTTAGACAGTGAGTTCTGTAACTGACCTCAGAGAAGTATTGCCATGAATTGTGTTGGAATTTTAGGAGGCCACGCATGAGTGTCGCCTTTGGATACTGAGATATAGTCCCAGGGTGGCTAAGTTGATATCAAAACACTCATGGACCTCAATTGTAGACCTCAATGGGCCGGGTTTCATTTGACCTTTTGGACTCTCTTTGGGAAGCCTTGCCTATGAGAGTTCTGCAGAGTTTTTATTGAAATGAGCTTCCTCACCATTTAGTGGTTCCTGAATGAATAGAAACCCACAGTGCATCCAACTTCATTATTGAAAAATGGCTAGAAAAATACCATTAAATTTTTGAAATTCACATGACCAGGTGGCTTGCAGATCTTTTGGATGTCCTATTGCTGATCATGAGTGTACCAGACAGTGCCTTGATTCATTGGGTTTCATGAAAATGGTGTAGAACAGAGATGCCAGTAAGATGGAGCCCGCTGAGTAGCGGGCCTAGAGCAGTGGTGGGCAGGTGTGTGATAAAACATCTTTGGTGGGGCCATGTGGATCTGCCATTGGATTTCAAATGTCTTGAGATGGACATAGTGCAGGCAGGAGACCATTATAAGTAAAGGCATCTTGTTATATGGAGAGGTTTCAGGGTAATATACAGAATCAGGTTGCTATGGTCAAGGGGGCAAGCTATGCGGTATATAGGCCAGTTTGGTGCATGCTCATGCATACCCTGACACACCACAAGTGACAGAACTACCTCCAGCACTGTGTCCCAGTTGAACTCGTTGTATTTTGTGAAGCAAATATCAAATTCTCAGTGCAGGAGCAAGGAACACCAGGAAAAGTGGAGGATGACCAAATGGTTTCACAGTCTACACAGGTAGACACTAGGCCCCCAGTGGCCGCAGTTTAAAATACTGAATCCCTGACACTAAAACCTACCCTATTAGACTCTGACTACTAATCCTAATAAGATGGAGAAAAATTACCCAAAAAAGTATAGAAATACTAGCAGTTCAGAGGAGGCATGTTGTATAGTTGGACGGGCCTTTTGCATTATATAGGGTAGGAGTTATAAATCAAGTCAATTTTTTGTTGAAATAGTTCTCCATGTGAATTTAAAGTTAACAAATATGTGAATTCCTGTCTCCCTTTCTATGTAGCCTATTCAGCACATGTATTTTTATATGCACATATAGAATCCTACCTGGTCCCACACGTACATTCTTGGGAGGTGGCTGAATTTTCAGACACAAATTGTGAGAAGAGATCACTCCTCCTAAATGCTGTTGGAAATGAAAATTCAACATATGTGTGAGCTTCCTTTTTAAACTAAATTATGTATAACTTTTTGTAATGAATGTATGAATGTATATATCAATATTAGATATTCTATATTTTTTCAGATATCAATTCAATCCACTATTTAAAGTTGGAACTAGTTATATTATTTATTCACTGAATGGTCTATTCATACAATATCTCTATATTCATAGACACAGGGTACACCTATTTGTGCCCCCAATACTAATTTATATATGTTCAAAATATTGCTCCCAGAAATGGTGGAAGAAATACTCATGTCACATGATATACATATACATTTTATCACAGTAATATTCTGGACACAAAAAGCAAATATCACACTTATGATTGTACCAATGTAAAGGTCATTTGAGCGTCGGAGGAAGAGACCACCAAAAGATTGTCTCATGCAACAGCAAAGGGTTTATTGGGGGTCCAGCATGCTGGGGCTAGGAGCTCAGTTGTATAGAGAAGAGAGCCCTGAGAACAGCTTAAGCAGAGCTTATTTACTTTCCTTGGAGAGGTCAGGGAGAGAAGTTTATTGATGGTTCAGGGCGAGTGGCCGGTTTGCGTGCAACCGGGTGAGGGAGAACAATCTGCAGTTTAGCAGTTGGGGACTGCACATTCTGGGAATAAGATTAGCAAATAGCTCTCAAGATTTCAACAGTGTTTTGTTAAGCATACAGAAAAACAGGAAGTGACAAATACCTTTTTTATTAACCTTTCATTCCCCACTTCTTCTCGTTACTTTTAATCATAAATGTGATCATTGGACGGTGTCATATTTTATGCCTGCTAGTGGCGTATATTTTTGTCTGATTACCAAAAGTTTAACTTGTCCAATTTGAGCTTGAAGAAATGAAACTACATGGTGGAGCAAGCAAATTCCTACAGTTAGCAATTAATGAGGATTATTAATGGACCAGCCAGGGCTGATAAAAGCGTAGTTAACCTGGAGGACTATGTTAACGAAGACTCAAACCACCCTTTTTGGGCCTCTCTCTTTCATTGACGCTCTTCAAGGCGTCTTCTTAATTTACTCATATATTCTTTTACAACCAGTATGGTCGGCATAAAAACAACATTGTTCCCTCAATGTAGCATAAATGCCCCCTTTTCTCATGAAAAGGAGTTCCAACCCTCGCCTGTTCTGTTAAACAACTTTAGAGAGAGAGGTTCAAGATTCCTGTAAAGCTGTGATGGAGGTTTTTTCTATCTTTAAGATTTTGTATACTGCTGCTTCTAATTGGGTCATTTCTTGTGTCCCATGAACTAGAGCAGTGGTTCCTGTGCCCATCCCTGCAGCAATTCCTATTCCCAAAAGGATGGCTAAAGTGAGGAAAACAGGTTCCTGGCAGAACCGGGTTGTATGCCCCACTATTTGAACTTTAAATGATACTGTGTCATGATAGAGCACTCTGGGAAACATCTGCATCATTTCATTATTAATCATATCTGTTGACCATTTTATGAAAACATAAACAATGTTTAAGTATATAGAATTATACTGTTGTAGGTATGGAAAAGGCAAGGTACCTAAGATAGAATGGAAGACAGGGAAACAGTTATATTTAGTTGCAACCTGATTTAGAAGGCATTGCTTCTGTTGTAATCAATGAATCCCCTGAACCTCAAGTTTAGTTAGTTTCATAATTTTGTACCCAACATGTAAGGGAAGGGGCTCAGAAGTTCACAGTCTGCAGAATTTCACAAAAAGAAGATTTTTTTTTTCCCTCTGTTCTGGGCAAGTAACATTTTTAAGGACACCTAAGCTTTTTTCTTCTCTCTTTTTTTTTCTACCTGCCAGCTGTTACCATGGAGCCCAGTTGGTAACTTCTTTATCTTAGAAATGTAGCCATCTCTTTGAAGCCCCAGCTCAAGGACAGGGGCCTTGTTCACACATTTTGTTAAAAACTAGTATGGGGGTGTCTAGCTTAGGAGTGTTGATTTTTCAAGCCAGTGCCCAAGTAGAACAGGCAACACGAAAACAGGAAGTTTATCTACATTGAACTCTTTTATAGGGTCTCTTTTGCTGAAATTCCTAAAGTTAGCCATGGTGAAAACTTCTGGAGAATTCAGTTCAGACTTTTCTGTGGGCCTGGTACAGAGGGGGAAGATGGGAAAGGCGGGGGGTAAGACCCGGTTGGTGGATCTGAGTATGAGGAAGGAGAGATATAAAAGAATAATAGGAAAGGAGTTTGTGATTTTCCTAGCAACAACAACTTGAGCAGTAGAACAGATAGTGCCAAGGGGAAGACCGAAGTGAGTATGCCAAAAAGCCTGTGAGGGCTTTTCAATTCTTAGTAAACTGTTTTCAGTGATGACAAAGCAACTTTAAAGGCCATTTTCATTACATCTTGGATAGGGGTCTGAGGGTTCTCCTCAGCTGGTTTGAGCTTTGGGTTAGCTGGTAAGAGGACCTGGTGGGACGGGGTGCAGGCACTGACAGGAGAAGAGAGGAGGGAGTGGGTGGAGGGGTGCCTCAGTGCCTGCTACCTCAGCAAGGGGGCAATGGTCTGAGAACCGGCGGAGGTTTGGGTTTTGGATCTAGTAATTGGAGGGGAGAAATCAGGTTGCTGAGGTGGGAGTGACAGCAGAAAGTCTGTAGCAGAAGGCTGAGGGTAAGAATCTATTGGAGAAGAATAGTTCAGGATGTGAGCAAAGGAGGGAAAAGGCTTCCACATAGGGGAATCTCCTTTCACTCTTTTGAGCACTTGCAGAAGTTAAAAAGGTCACACAGAATTTGAGGACCTAGAGGCCCCTCTGTGGGCCATCAGTTTTCTTTCTCTATTTGTTAATATGGTCAATGCTGTGTACTTAATTTGATGAGCAGTTGTTTTCCACCAGGCACCCCCTGTATGCTCACATCCCCATGACTTACAGAAGAAGTCAGCTTTTCCCCCACACAGCTATGGCTGTTTGTGGCTTTCATACTCTGCCTGGCAAACATAGTAATCTAGGCTAGCCAACCTGCATCTGGCTAGCGTGTCCCGATATCCATAATATTTGTTTCCATTATCTATGGTACAGAAGGTATTTAATGGAATTTTAGTGGGATCCTCTTCATCAGGAATATCTCAATAGGAAAGACCTATAGCCAGCTGACAAATGTCTGGATGGAGAGAAGGCCACCAGGTACCTAAGTGGGCTGTATGCAAGATAGACCATACTTTTTGTCTAGTAGAATTTGTGATCAGCAATCGCTGCTGAACAGGCTGATGAGGGTTAGGACTACTGGTGGCCAAGGGGAGAGTCTATAGCCATATCCGTATGGCAAATACAAAATTTGAAAGGGTTACCAGTCTTTTCCAGTTTCCAGCCAGAGTCTGGACAGGGCACAGGCTTGAGACATGAGGCATGGATCCAGGAAGTGATTCCGTCTACTTTTACCGCTGTAGGTGTTATAAGTAGCACCTGGTATGGTTCTTTCCAGCGGGGTTCCAGGAATGACACCTGATGTCATCTTATGTAGGTGAAGTCTCTTGGTATTGATGTGGAGTCCCCTCTTCTGGAGGTTGGTAGGCAGTGGCCAGGTGTTTCAACAGGTATCGCTGAGTTCTTTCGAGAACTTTTAGTCTGTCAAGCAAGGGGGTGTGGAAGGGATCGTTCAGTCTTAGAGTTGGGGTTAGGTCCCTTACTGGAGGAGGGAACCATTGAGAATTTCATAGGGGGTGAGGTTACACAAAGAAACAGAGGGAGAATTTCTTGCATGAAACAGTGCATAAGGCTGGAGCATAGTCCAATCTTTTATGCTGGTCTCTAAGCTTAATTTCTTTAAGGTCTCTTTAATGGTTCTATTTATTTTTTACCTGTACTGCGCTCTGGGTTCTACAAGCACAATGTAACTTCCAATTAATTTCTAGGGTCCTGGCTAACCCCTGACTTACCTGGGCCATGAACGCCGGTCCATTATCAGAACCTATTACTTTAGGCCGGCCGTATCTTGGAAAATATCTTTCAGGATATTCTTGACCATCATTTGCGCCGTTAATTTTTATTTTGTGGGAAAGGCTTAAATCCATCCTGAAAATGTATCTACAAAGACTAAGAGATATTTAAGTCCATACCATGCTGGCTTAATTTCAGTAAAGTCCACTTCTCAGAATTGTCCTGGTCTGGTTCCTCATAGGTACATTCCTGCAGGAAGCTTGGAATGGTAAGCATTAACCAATTGACATATCCGACAGGCTTTTGTTACCCGTTCAGATATTTCCTTTCGCTGTGAGTTGGTTAATCGAAAACTCTGTTCTTGATCCTTCAGGAATGCCTGCAGTTTCTTTTAACCAAGGTGAGTGAGTTGATGTACATTTTTAAAGTAGTGTAGGGCTTTCTGTAATTGAAGGCTGGGCTCAGTGAAGTTGAGGAATTCAATGTCAGTGTCCTTAGATGTTATCAAAAGCTTGCTGGTGCTCAAAGGGTCCATTGGAATTGGGCATCCTCATTTAACAGCGGGTATAAAGGAGAAGCTAAGAACACAAACCCAGGTATCCATACCTGCAAAAGCCAGCAGTCCCAAGAAACTCTCTTGAGTTGTCTCTTGTTAGATGGGGGTGGTATCTGCACAATGGTTTTTTTCTCGGCAGAGAGCCCTGAGAACAGCTTAATCAGACCTTATATACTTTTCTTGGAGTGGGCAGGGAAGGAAACTTATCGATGGGTCAGAGCAAGTGGGAGGTTTGGTACAAGCGGGTGAGGGAGTACAATCCTCAGTTTGGCAGTTGGGGACAGCACATTCTGGGAACAAAATTAGCAAACAGTTCTCCAGATTTCAACAGTGTTTTGTTAAGCATACAGAAAAACAGGAAGTGACAAGTGCCTATTTTATTAACCTTTCACCAAAGCGAAATAGAACGTGAGCTTGGATTACAAAAACAACCATGTCCAGGTTGCCTAATGCTCTCAAATGTCAATCCTATTGGTGACTACATATTTGTTTCTTCCAAAGATTATATATTCAACATCAACCATGTTGAAAATGTCTAATCCTATCACTCACTTTATACTTTGCCTGATTTCATGTCTCTATTGATATCTGCATTCTTGCATGTTTTCCCCCATTCATCATTGTGACTGACTCTTCACATGTGCTGGTATTTTGTTCACTCTCTACCCAAACTTGATTGCTAAAGAACTTTTGGTCTAAATCCTATACTCCCTCTTTTTCCTGAACCTACCGACTATCTTCCTAATCCTACCGACTATCCCTTTTAGACAGGAAGTTCTCTTCTACCTTCAATCATCCAAGGTACAAGGTCCTATGCCATTGTATATTGATTTATCTCGGACATCTGTGCAGAACCTAATTCAATGCTAAGTATCCCAATCAAGGGCCCTTCTGGACTTCAAATCTTACCTTGATTTCTGTTTTCATAATTATTTTGAAAATTTAATAAAATAGTGTTTGCCAAGGAACTGACTTCATTCAGTTCCTGAAGGAATTGACCTACCTCACTTCTTTGGTGATGGAACTCTCTTAACTTGGGTTCCAGGAAGACAGGAACACACAGCCAGTCCCAGTCCCAGTACCAGTGGGCTAACTTGTTTGGATTTACCAAGGACAGAGTGTGTCTTTTTTGGTACCTACTTATGTAAGGATGGTCAGATGCGAGGAGAGCCTTCCCTGAGAAAGCATGTAGTGGTCAGCGCAGGCTCCTGACAACTTCACAGAGTTTGACAAAAAGACCAGATCTGAGACAGAACAGGCCACCTTGGGGGAACATAGTATGGCCCACCAGTCAGAGGAGACTCTGGATAGTCACAGACTTACTTGGGGGAAGGAGGTGCCTTTTTGACTGTGGGTGTGAGTTTGTGGTTTTGTCTCATGTTCTGAGAATAGGTAGAAAAGGCGGTTTGCTTGGTTTGGAGTGGACTGTTTTTAGAAAGTCCTTTGACAAGGCAAGTGTTTCTGTGTCTGTGTATCCCACTGTGTCCGTGGTTGTAGACATTAGAAAAGAGAATGCATCAATGGATGTTTCCTGTCTAGTAGAAAGCTTCCCAGCATTCATCCTACCCATTATAGGAATGGACTGCCTTTTGTCTTATCGATGGGCAACACCTACTATCTTCCTAAGTTCCTGTTTTCTTCCTGAATTCTGGCCACTCGCCAGAATAGGCTCATGGTTTTGTTTCCAAAATATGTACCACTTCTAAATTCTGTGACATGGCCATGTAATGGATAGCTGAAGGGAATGGCAAGCATTTCAGAAAACTCAGATATCAGTGTGACCAGAAAATTCTCAGTGGAGAAACCCTGCTTTGGGCCTTTTGCTTAGATATTGTTCTGTTGCCCTGAATGTCAGGAAGGTCTTTGCCTCAGGCCACCACTTTGTGAAGCCTGAAAAAAACAGTTTTCAAATGGAAATGAATGGGCCTCACCAGTGGCCACGTGGCCACCCAGATCAATAACTTTGCTTAATTGCTTTGGAAAGGGATGTGTCTGAATCAGCCTCCTGGCCCTGTGTGAGGCAGTGACTTAGATTCTCAGCACCTGATAAATCTAAAGAAAGATCCAATGTGTGCATCCAAAACCAAAATGGCAAAAAGATTAGTCATTGTGGATGAAGTCTCTTGCCTTCCTCTATTAGATTCCTGACCTCCATCAAGGGAGTATAGGGATTTTTTGGGTCAAATGAGTTCTTCCAATCCCTGCAGAGGTGCTTGTGTTTAATCATGACTCCAAATCAAATAAGGAATCAATACCTGACAGTCAGTAGGCCTCAAATTGTAGAAGAAGAGCAGTATTAATGGCAGAACTATGTGATCAATCCTGGTTCACTTCAAGGGTGTCCAGGCCACCCTGAGTTTAGGCAAATGAAGGGCAAGGGAGCTTATTTTGGATACTCTCTTGGGCTGTGCCATTTAAGGAAACCTCCAGGCAGAGGTTATGATGAGTGACTACATGGAAGAAGATGAAGACCATGTGGGATTGTTTGGTTCTAATTGTGGTCACTTGTGTGGCTGTTGGAAGAGATGACTGGGTTCATCTGCGCTAGAACACTGGTTTGATTCTCCTCAGAGACTGAGCTCTGTAACTGACCTCAGAGTAGTAATTGCTTTGGAAATGAATATGACTTAATCAGCCTCTTGGCCCTGTTTGAGGCTGTGGCTTAGATTATCAGCACCAGATGGATCTAAAAAAAGATCCCATGTGTGCATCCAAAACCAAAATGGGCAAAATAGCAGTCATTGTGGATGAAGTCTCTCGCCTTTCTCTGTAAGGTTCTGAAAGAATAAAAGAAATTGAAATTGAAATGTAAAGAACCAGGTTTCCTAAAGTTTCCAAGCTGCACTCAGCACCTGAAATTCCTGTGGCAGTTAAGACAATTTCCAGATCTGCACATTAGGTGTGTGTTGAAATCTTCCCTGACCACCTAGGTACTTAACAACCCCTTCCCAGAAACCGTGCAGCTCACCACGTATACATCTCAGGGCTTCAACCAATCAGTTTAAATGTATACCCCTTCTTAGGGCTGATCAATCACCCCCTGCCCGACCTGTTCCCGCCAATGAATGTTCTAATCATGTTTTAGAGTTGTTATTTGATTTTCTCTTGGTATATGATGATTTGCTAAAGGAGGCTATGATGTATGTAAAGTCCCTGCCCTCTCTAAAGAATGTATATAAACTGTGCTCAAGTTGTTCTCGGGGCTCTTTGTTCTTTGCTCTTCTGAAGTGAGTCCTGAGCTCCAGCATGCTGGACCCCCAATAAACCCTTTAGAGTTGCATGAGAAAGACTGTTGATGGTCTTTTCCTCTGATGTTCACCCCACCTTTTCATCTGGAGGCCCCAGGTGAGATATTTGGCGTGGTGGATGAAAGACCCCAAGGGACTTCTCTCAGGGTAAGTAAGGCGCCTCTTTCTGGTTTCGGGTTTCAGGTTAGGGCTTGGCAAAGTGGCTGTCGGTGAAGAGCATTGGCTCTCTCTGATAGTGGCTGACAGACGTGTCACAGAGCTGCAGGCCACGTCCCTGTGGGACACTCCAGGGGACGAGGGAAATCAAGGAATAGTAGTTTCCTCAACTCGGTTATATTTTGCTTCAGAATTCGGTTTGCCAGCCCATCAGGTTTTGCCGGCTACTCAATTTTGTTCATTGTCCTGAACTCATGTTGAGTTTATTGTCTGTCTTTATTGTCTAACACATCAGGTTTTGCCAGTTACTCAGTTCTAATCTTTGTCTTGGACACACGTTAAACGTTTACTGTTTGTCTTTGTCTGTGTTGCGATTGTGTCTTCACTGTCTCTCTTTGAGTAACTCCCATTATGGGACAAATCACTTCCATGCTTCTGTCCCTGACCGTTGATCATTGGACTGATGTCCGCTCAAGGGCCCAGAATCTTTATTTTTCAGTAAAATGCCGGACCTGGCAGACTCTCTGTGCTTCAGAATGGCCCATTCTCAAAGTCGGGTGGCCCCCAGAAGGATCCTTCCGCTTCCCTCTAATCCGAAAATCAGAGATATTGTCTTTCAGCCAGGACCACGTGGCCACCCAGATCAATAGCCATATACCCCATCCCCAGGATCCAATCATTCAAACCTTCCGCTCCCCCCGCTTCCCTCCATTCTCCCTGAGTCACAAGACTGGACACTCCTCCCCCTCCTTATCCTCTACCCTGGCTCCCCAACACCGAACACGTTCCAGATGATCCTCCTGCCGCTGACACAGCCTCTCCGCCACTAGAGGCAATTGGGCCAGTCCCAAGCCCTCCAGGGGACTTCGCAGCAGCAGCAGCAGCAGCCCCTCCTCCTCTGGTGGAAGCTGGGCCATCTAAAGGAACCCGCCAGTGACAGATAATAAAAAACTCAGAAACCCCTGTGATGCTCCCTCTCCATCCCTATGGGCCGATGAACCGACCAAACTGGGACCCCAACACCATTGAAGTTAGGTAGCATCTGTCCACTTATCACCGGCCTCTAATAGCGGGTCTCTGAGTGGCCGCCAGAAGGCCGACTAATTTGGCCATGGTAAGAGAGATTATCCAAAGGCCTAATGAGTCTCCCTCTATGATTTTGGAGAGAATTATGGAAGCATTTAGAAAATATACTCCTTTTGATTCTCCGACAGAGTACGAAAAGACATCTGTTGCAATGGCCTTTATCCAGCAGGCTGCCCTAGATATTAAGAGAAAGTTGCAACGTCTAGATGGATTACAAGATATGACCTTAAGAGATTTAGTCAGAGAAGCTGAGAAAATATATTATAAGAAAGAAACTGAGGAGGAATGGGAACAGAGGAGACAGAAGGAAAGGGAACAAAAGGAGGATGAAAGGAGCAAAAGGCAGACTAAAGCACTGGCTAAGGTTCTGGTCAGAGCAGTAAATAGGCCAGAAGTTAAAAAGCACGGAGATAGGAAGGGATACATGGGCCCATGCCAAAGGCTGTCCCTGGCCTCAGGTCAATGTGCCTACTGTAAAGAAAAAGGACACTGGGCCAAAGAGTGCCCCCCAAAAAAGCAGAGATGCCAGACCGCCGTGCTGACTCTAGAACAGGAATAGGGAAGTCGGGACTCGGATCTCCTCCGCAAGCTCAGGGTAACATTTTAAGTGGAGGAAACCCCATTGAACTTTGAAGTGAAAACAGGACCAGTATACTCAACCTTTAAGACCCCACTGGGCCCCCTATCAAATAAATGGTCGCTTGTTCAAGGGGCTAATGACAGTAGATAATGAGCTTGGACAACTAAGAGGACAATGGACCTAGGAAATGGAAAAGTCCACCACTCTTTTCTAGTAATCCCAGAATGCCAGGCCCCGTTGATGGGCAGGGATCTGCTTACAAAACTCGGGGCTAGAATAACCTTTAACACTGATGGTCCCCAAGTGGTGTTTCTAAACGCTTCAGTAAAAACTCCCATAGTCACGGCTTTGACTATGTCCGTAGAAGATGAACATCAACTCTTCGCGCACCCTAGAACTGATCAAACAGGAAAACTATCCCAGAAATTGATAAAAGATTATCCTAATGCCTGGGCAGAAACTGCTGGGTTAGGTCTAGCCATAAAAAAACCTCCAATAGTAGTAGAATTAAAAGCCTCTTCCTCTCCAATCAGTGTTAAACAATATCCTCTAATCAAAGAAGCTAAGGATGGGATAAGGCCCAATATTCAGAAATACCTGGCTCTTGGGGTCCTAAGGCCCTGTCAATCGGCCTAGAATACCCCCCTGCTACCAGTAAGAAAGCCAGTAACTGGGGACTACAGTCCTGTTCAAGACCTAAAAGAGATCAAAAACAGACTGCAGGACATTCACCCACGGTACCCAATCCACATAATTTGCTTAGCACTCTGAATCCAGAGAGGTAATGGTACACTATGCTGGACTTAAAAGATGCTTCCTTCTGCTTGCCACTACATAAGGACAGTCAGTTGCTGTTTGCTTTCGAGTGGATAGACCCAGAAACAGGAACATCTGGCCAACAAACCTGGATTAGACTCCCACAGGGGTTCAAAAACTTTCCCACTTGAACTCTGGTGTGATTTCCCTTAGAAAATGAGTTCTGGTAATGAACTCAGAGAAGTATTGCCATAAATTTTGTTGGGATTTTAGGAGGCCATGCATGAGAGTCGCCCTTGGAAACTGAGATCTAGGCCCAGTGTGGCTTTCCACAGAGCACTGGGTATCTCAGCCAGAATATCACATGATTTTATTCTGAAAGACTTGGCAGCCATAGTTGAGATTCAAAACACACATACACTTCACATTGTAGACCTCAATGGACCTAACTTCATGTGACCTTTTGGGCACTCTTTGGGACGCCTTGCCTGTGAGAGTTATCCACAGCTTTCATTGAAATGAGCTTCCTCAAAATTTAATGGTGTGGTGGGTCAGGGTCTGCAGGAGAATACATCAACCAGGCTTCTATCTCACATAGCTTGCCCCCTTGACCATTGCAACCTGATTCTGAACATTGCCCTGAAACCTCTCCATATAACAAGATGCTTTTATATGAAGAGATCAAACATATAAGGGATTACGGGCTGCAGCACGTCAGTCACAAGCCATTTGGAAGCAATGGCAGATCCACATGGCCCCACCACAAATGTTTTATCACAAACCTGCACACCACAGCTCGCGCCCTCAATTGAGCAGTCTACAACTTACTGGCATCTCTGTTCTACACCATTTTCATGAAACCCAGTAAATCAAGGCATTATCTGGTACACTCATGATCAACAACAGGGCATACAAAGGTTCTCCAGTGCCACCTGGTCATTAGAATTTCAAAAATTTCATGGTATTTATCTATCCATTTTTCAAAGTTGAAGTTGGAAGCACTGTATGTTTCAATTTATTCAGGAACCATTAAATGGTGAGGAACCTCATTTCAGTGAAATCTCTGGAGGACACTCACATGAATGTCTTCCCAAAGAGTAGCCAAAAGGTCACATGAAGCCAGGCCCATTGAGGTCTACAATGTGAGGTCTATGTGTCTTTTGACTCTCAACTATGGCTGCCAAGTCTTTCAGAATAAAATCATGTGATATCCTAGCTGAGATACCTAGTGCTCTGTGGAAAGCCACCCTGGGCCTAGATCTCAGTTTCCAAGGGCGACTCTCATGCGTGGCCTCCTGAAAATCATAACACAGTTCATGGCAATACTTCTCTGAGGTCAGTTCCAGAACTCAGTCTCTAAGGGGAAACACACCAGAGTTCCAGCCCAGGTTTACCTACATCTCTCTTCCAACCCTCACACAAATGACCACAATTAAAACCAAAACACTCCCACATCACCCTCATCTTATTCCATATAGACACTCATCTTAACTTCAAGCTGTAGGTTTCCATGAGGGATGCAGCCCAAAACAGTGTCCACAATAAGCTCCCTTGCCCTTCATTGGCCTAAGTCAGGGTGGCCTGGACACCCTTCATGTGAACCAGGAGTGATCAAATAGGTGTGCCGTTAATACTGCTCTGCTTCTCCAATTTGATGCCTTCTGACTGTGAGGTTTAGATTCTTAATGTGAATTGGAGCCCAGAGAAAACACAAGCACCTCTAGGCTAGCCTCTGCAGGGCATTGAAGAACTCATTTGACCCAAAGGATACGGATTCTCACTTGATGGAGGTAAGGAACCTTACAGTGGAAGGTGAGAGAGTTCATCCACAATAACTGCTATTTTGGCCATTTTGGTTTTGGATGCACAAATGGGATCTTTCTTTACATCCATCAGGTGCTGACAATGTAAGCCACAGCCTCACATAGGGCCAAGAGGCTGATTCAGACACACCCTTTCCCAAAGCAATTAAGCAGAGAGCCACAGGTGAGGCCTATTCATTTCCATTTGAAAAATATTTTCTTCAGGCTTCACAGAGGTGTGGCCTGAGGCATCAACCTTCCTGACTTACTGGGGAACAGAACAAAAGGTAAGCAAAAGGCCTAAAGCAGGGTTTCTCCACTGAGACTTTACTGGTCACACTGATATCTGAGTTTTATAAGATGCTCGCCATTTCCTTCAGCTATCCAGTACATGTCCATGTCACTGAGCTTGGAGGTGGTACATATCTTGGACACCAAACCATGAGCCTATTCTTGAGAGTGGCCAGAATTTAGGAAGAAAACCGGAAGTATGGTCTATCTTGCATACATCCCCCTTAAGGATCTGATGACCATCTCTCCACCCAGACATTTCTCAGCTGGCGATAAGTCTTATCTATTGGGATATCCCTGATGAAGAGGATTACACTAAAATTCCATTAAATCCCTTCCATACATAGATAATGGAAACAAACATTATGTTTGTAGGGACACGTGAGCCACATGCAGGTTGGCTAGCCTAGATTACTATGTTTGCCTGGCGGACTGTGAAAGCCATAAACAGTCACAGCTGTGTGGGGGAAAGCCGACTTCTTCTGTAAGTCATGGGGATGTCAGCATACAGGGACTTCCAGATGGAACCCAAACTCCTCATCAGATTTTGTACACAATATTGGCATTATTACCAATTAGATAACCAAACCTGATGGCCCACAGAGGGGTCTCTAGAGCCTCAAATTATGTGTGACCTTTTTAACTTCTACAAGTGCTCAAAAGGGTGAAAGGAGATTCCCCTATGTGGAGGCTTTTTCCCTCCTTTGCTCACATCCTGAACTATGCTTCTCCAATAGATGCTCACCCTCAGCCTTCTACTCCAGACTCTCTGCTGTCACTCCCACATCAGCAACTTGATTTCTCCCCTACAATTAATAGATCAAAAACCCAAACCTCCGCTGGATCTCAGACCACTGCCCCCTTCCTGAGGTAGCAGCTACTGAGGTACCCCTCCACTCGCTCACTCCTCTCTTTTCTTGTCAGTGGCCGCACTGGGTCCCAACAGGTCCTCTTACCAGCTAAACAAAATCTCAAACCAGCTGAGGAGAACCCACATACCAGTATCCAAGATGTAATGAAAATGGCCTTTAATGTTGCTTTGTCATCACTGAAAACGGTTACTAAAAATTTAAAGTCCCTCACAGGCTTTTTGGTATACTCACTCCCGTTTCCCCCTCTGTTCTACATGTTCTACTGCTCATGTTTTTGTTGCTAGGAAAATCCCAAAACCCTTGCCCATTATTCTTTTACATCTCTCCTTCCTCATTCTCAGATCCAAGGAGCTGCTCTCAGCCCTGCTTCCCTGTCTTCCTCCTCTGTACCAGGCCCATGGAAAAGTCGAGCAGTATTAACGGCAGGCCTATTTGATCACTCTTGGTTCACAGGAATGGTGTCCAGGCCACACTGACTTTAGGCGAATGAGGGGGAAGGGAGCTTATTTTGGACACCAACTTGGGCTGCACCCTTCATGGTAACCTCCAGTCAGAGGTTATGATATGGAAGAAGATTTGGGCCATGTGGCAGTATTTTGGTTTTAATTTTGGTCATTTGTGTGGTGGTTGGAAGAGATCACTGGGTCCACCTGGGCTTGTTCTCTGGTGTGATTCCCCTTAGAGACTGAGTTCTGGAACTGACCTCAGAGAAGTATTGCCATGAATTGTGTTGGGATTTAAAGAGGCCACACATGAGAGTCGCCTTGGAAACCGAGATCTACGCCCAGGGTGGATTTGCACAGAGCACTGGGAATCTCAGCCAGTATATCATATGATTTTATTCTTAAGGACTTGGCAGCCATAGGTGAGAGTCAATACACACATGGAGCTCACATTGTAGACCTCAATGGGCCTGGATTCATGTGACCATTTGGGCACTCTTTGGGAAGCCTTGCCTGTGATAGTTCTGCAGAATTTTCATTGAAACGAGCTTCCTCACCATTTAATGGTTCCTGAATTAATTGAAACCCACAGAGCCTCCAACTGTATTATTGAAAAATGGCTAGATAAATACCAGGGAATTTTTGAATTTCCCATGACCAGGTGGCACTGGAGAACCTGTGGATGTCCTGTTGCTAATCAAGAGTATACCAGACAGTGCATTGACTGACTGGGTTTCATGAAAATGGTGTAGAACAGAGATTCCAGTAACTTGGAACCTGCTGAGTAGTGGGCCTAGAGCAGTGGTGTGCAGGTGTGTAATAAAACATCTGTGGCGGGGCCATGTGGATCTTCCATTGGCTTCTGAATGGCTTGTGACTGACATGGTGCAGCCAGGAGTCCCTTATATGTAAAGACATCTTGTTATATGGAGAAGTTTCAGGGCAATGTCCAGAATCAGGTGGCTATGGTCAAGGGGGCAATGTCTGTGGGATAGAAGCCTGTTGGTGCATTCTCCTGCAGACCCTGACCCACCACACGTGACAGAACTCCCTCCAGCACCGTGTCCCAGTTGAACTCCTTGTATTTTGTTAAACAAATAACAAACTCCCTATGCAGCAGCAAGAAAGACAATGAAAATTGGAGAATGACCAAAGGGCTTCACAGTCCACACGGGGAGACACTTTTCCCCAATGGCCATAGTTTAACTACAAAAATAGAACTCATCACTGATGCACCATGTTCATTGGAAAATAAGAAAACATGTCCTCCAGGTCACATAGATGCAGATCCAGCTCTGATGGTCTCACTACAAAGGAAGCTAAAGCTCCTGACAACAACATATATTTCAAGGACCCATCCTCAGAGGCAGTTACTCAAAAAGTCTTTAGGCCAGCAGAGCTCCATGTTTGTGGAGAGTTTACCCTGTCCCTTACTTTTTGAAACTCATCTACCACCTCCAAGTTTGTGAATTCCTGAGCATTTTCCATTCGAGATATGCATTCACAGATTTTCTAACACTTCCCCTCTCATTGTGTCTTACTTGGGCCCAAGGTAATGTTAAGGCTTTGTTCTGGATGAAAGTGAGAAGATGTTTGTGTAGCACATATTTGCATACTCATAGATTCATTTTCCTATTTTCCATTGAAATACAGAAACTCTGACTAATAATCCTAAAATGATGTAGAAAAATAACCCAAGCAGAATAGAAATACAAGCAGTTCAGAGGATGCATGCTGTAAAGTTGGACTTGCCTTTTGCATGATAAACGGTAGGTGTTAAATATGTAGACAATTTTTAATTGAAATAGTTCTCCATGTGTTTTTAAAGTAAACAAATATGTGAATTCCTGTCTCCCTTGCTTTGTAGCCAATTCAACACATGTATTTTTATATGCACATTTAGATTCCTACATGGTATCACATGCACAATTTGTGAGGTGGCTGATGGAAGATACAACTTATGAGAAGAGATCACTCCTCCTAAACGCAGTTGGAACTGAAAATATAACCTATGGGTGAGCTTCCTAGTATTACAATATTATACATAAATCCATGTTCAGTAAAATGAATATTTTTGCATCTGTGGATGATATATATTTCATAATGAATTTCGATTTGCATATATTTCTACCTTTTAATATCTGTGGGGTTCTTTTGTATATATGTGTGTGTGTGTGTGTGTGTATATATATATATATATATATATATATATATATATATATATATATATATATTTTCCAGATTTTTCAAAATATGAAATATATATGTCTTATTTTACACTCCCTAAATTCACTCATATTCATGTATGTGGATTTATAATCAACTTTTCACAAGATTATTCTCAGAATTATTCATCCACCTGAAATACATATTTATTTTCTAGTACTGAAAACTAACTTCAGTGAATGGTGCATACAAATCCTAATTATTCTACAGTAACTGACCCTGTTTAACATCAATCCAAGTAGATTACTATGGGACATGATGTATGTTTTGACGTTCATTTTCATTCAAACCTGGTACATTACTATTTCTTCAGGTTATGCATATCATCAGATATGTATTTCATTCACAAGTTAGCAAAATTATTTGCATTTGTTTCACTTTCAATCACTTCCTATTCAGAACACATGAATTCCTCTATGTTTGTTGACTGGTATTTTTATGAGACTTCTTTCCAAACACAATATTTTCCAAATCCATAATCAGTTTTGAAGCAAAACTCACACACCCTTCATGAGAAAACATAACTCTAATATTACCATTAGATGTATAACTCGTTGGAATGAATGATTGTATATCAATATAAGATTTCTTATATATTTTAAGATATCAATTCAATCCATTATTTAAAGTGGAACTAGTTATATTATTTATTCACTGTATGGTGTATTCATACATTATCTCTATATTCATAGACAATGTGTACACCTCTCTGTACCCCCAATACTAATTTATTCATCTTCAAAATATGGCCCTCAGAAAAGGTGGAAGAAATACTCATGTCACCTGATCTACATATACATTTTATCAGAGTAATATTCTGGACACAAAATATAAAGGTCACACTTATGATTGTACCAAAGCCTAAATGGAAAGTGAGAAAGGATTACTACAATCATCCATGTGATGTTGCCTAATGCTCTCAAATGTCAGTCCTATTGGTGAGTACATATTTGTTTCTTCCTAAGATTGTGTATTCAAACTCAACCCTGTTGAAAATGTCTAATCCTCTCACTGACTTTATACTTAGCCTGATTTCATAATGTCTCTATTGATATCTGCTTTCCTACATATTTTCCCCTGTTCATCATTGTGACTGACTCTTAACTTGTTTTGACATTTACATTCACTGTCTAACCAAAACCGTATTACTAAAGAACTTTTTTTCCAAATTCTATATTCACTCTTCTTCCTAATCCTTCCGACTATCAGTTTTTGAATGGATGTTCTCTTCTATATTCAATCATCCAAGTAAAGGTCGTGCGAGCATCGGAGGAAGAGACTACCAAGAGAATACATCATGCAACAGCATAGGGTTTATTTGGGGTCCAACATGCTGGGGCTCAGAGCTCACTTAATTAGAGCAGAGAGCCCTGAGAAGAGCTTTTGCAGAGTTTATATACTTTTCTTGGAGAGGGCAGAAAGGAAGTTTATTGATGGTTCAGGGTGAGTGGGTGGTTTGCATTCAACCGGGTGAGGGAGTATATTCTGCTGTTTGGCCGTTGGGGACAGCACATTCTGGGACAAGATTAGGAAACATTTCTCAACATTTCAACAGTGTTTTGTTAAGTGTACAGAAAAAGAGGAAGTGACAAGTATATATTTTATTGACCTTTCATTCCCCACTTCTTCTGGCAACTTTTAATCATAAAAATGATCATTGGGGATGTCACATTCTATGTTTGCTAGTGGGGTATTACCATAAGTTTAACTTGTCCAATTTGAGCTTGGAGAAAATAAATTACATGGTTGAGGAAACAGTTTTTTATAGTTAGCAATAATATGAGGATTATTATTGGATGGGCCAGAGTTGATAAAAACGTAGTTAACCAGGGGGACTGTGTAAACCAAGACTCAAACCACCATTTTTGGGCCTCTCTCTCTCCTTGACTCTCTTCAAGGCATCTTTTTAATTTACTCATAGATTATTTTACAACTCCATTATGGTCGACATTAAAAAAACATTCTTCCCTCAATGCAGCACAAAGGCCCCCTTCTCTAGTGAAAAAGAGATCCAACCCTCTACTGTTCTGTAAAACAACTTCAGAGAGAAAGGTTAAAGATTCCTGCAAAGCTGTGATGGAGGTTACTAATATCTTTAAGTTTTTATATATTCCTGCTCCTAATTGGGTCATTCGTTGTGTCCCATGGACCACGGCAGTGGTTCCTCTGCCCAACCCTGAAGCAACTCCTATTTGCAATAGAATGGCTAAGGTGAGGGATATATGTTTTCAGAGGAACCGGATTGTATGCCCCCCTATTTGAACTTCAAATGAATCTGTGTCATGATAGAGCACTCTGGGAAACATCCGCACCATTACACATTTAATCACATCTGTTGACAATTTCATTAAAACACAAACAATGTTTAAGTATATAGAATTAAACTGTTGTAGGGATGGACAAGGCAAGGCACCAAAGATAGCACCAAAGACAGGGAAACAGTCTTATTTGGTTGCAACCAGATTCAGAGGGCATTGCTTCTGTTGTAATCAATTAATCCCATGAAACCTAAGTTTATGTAGTTTCAGAATTTTGTACCCAACATGAAAGGGAAGTGGCTCAGAAGTTCATAGTCTTCAGAAGTTCACAAAAGGCAGTTTTTGTTTCTGTTTTTTCCTTAGGTCTGGGCAAGTTAAATTTTCAAGAACACCTGGGAGGGGGAGAGCTTTTTCTTCCCTTTCTTTTTTCCCCCTGCCAGCTTTTTCCATGGAGCCCAGTTTGTAACTTCTTTATCTTATAAATGTAGCAATGTCTGTGAAGCCCCAGCTCAAGGCCAGGAGCCTTGTTCACATATTTTGTGAAAAACTAGTGAGTGTGTGTCTAGCTCAGGAGTGCTGATTTTTTAGCCAGTTGCCAAGTAGACCAGGTCAACACAAAAAGAGAAAGTTTATGTACACTGAAGTCTTTTATAGCGACTCTTTTCCTGAAAGTCCCATCGGCAGCCATGGTGAAGACTTCTGGAGAAGGTCAGACTGTGAGGTGGAGATTCTTTATGTGAATTGGAGTCATGAGAATACCCAAGCATAAATGGGCTAGCCTCTTCCGGGATTTGAAGAACCCATTTAACCCAAAGTGTCCCTATTCTCACTTGATGGAGGTCAGGAACCTTTCTGAAGAAGGCTAAGACTTCATCCACAATGACAGCAATTTTGGCCATTTTGGTTTTGGATGCACACTTTGGATCTTTCTTCAGATCCATCAAGTGCTGAGAATCTAAGCCACAGCCTCACACAGGGCCAAGAGGCTGATTCAGACACATCCCTTTCCAAAGCAATTAAGCATAGAGACAAAGGTGATGCCCACTCATTTCCATTTGAAAAGTGTTTCTTCATGGTTCACAAAGGGTGTGCCTGAGGCAAGAGACTTTCCTGACATTCAGGTCAACATATCAGTAGGTAAGCAAAAGGCCCAAAGCAGGGTTTCTCCCTGAGACTTGTGTGGTCACACTGATATCTGAGTTTTCTGACATGCTGGCCATTCCCTTCAGCTATCCAGTACATGGCCATGTCACAGAGCTTGGAGGTGGTACACATCTTGGACACAATACCATGAGCCTATTTTGGAGAGTGGCTAGAATTTATGAAGAAAACCAGAACATAGAAAGATAGCAGGTGTTGCCCAAAGATAAGGCAAGCTGCAGTCCTTTGATAAATTACGCAGGATGAATGCTGGGAAGTGTTCTACAAGACAGGACACATTCATTGAAGCATTTCCTTTTCTAATATCTACAACCACAGACACAGTGGGATATTCAGACATAGAAAGACTCGCCTTGCCAAAGGACTTACTAGAAACAGTTGACTCTAAACCAAACAAACCGCCTTTCCTATCCTCAGAACATGAGACAAAACCACAAAACCACATCCACACCCACAAAGGCACCTCCTTTCCCCAAGTAGGTCTGTGACTAGGCGCAGTGTCCTCAGACTGGTGGGCCATACTATGTTCCCCTGAAATGGACTGTCCTGTCTCAGTTCTGGTCTCCTTGGCCAACTGTGTGAAGTTGTCAGGAGCCAGTATTGAGCCACTAACTGCTTTCTCAGGAAATCCCCTCTTCTGAGCTATCCTGGCATTTGGCCATTCTCATATCGGTAGGTGCCAAGAAAGACTGACTCTGTTCTTGGTAAATCCAAACAAGTGAGAACATTGGTACTGGGACTGGGACTGTCTCTGTGTTCCTGGCTTCCTGGATTCCACGTTCAGAGATTTCTATCACCAAGGGAGTGAGGTGAAGTCACTTCCTTCAGAAACTGAATGAGGACACACTGCCTTGGCAACCAATTTGTCCTAACAGTTGCTTCCAGAGTCCCATGGAGGCTGCCCATATTTCCTGTGACACTTTCACAAGTTAGAATGATATATTAACCATAGGCACCCAAATAGAGCTCTCCACACAGGCCTGATTTGGCCCATCTTCTTTACATTAAGAAGAGAGAGGCAGATTCAGACACAACTCTTCATCCTGACCAAGTTGTTTGCCATGGAAGAAGACTTTTGCTCACTCAGGTCCTTCATTGCTGACTATATCTCGTGCAGAGATAATTTCTGCATGGACTTTTGAGGTTCTCAGCAAGTCAAAGATCCCATACATTCCTGTATTGTAAGACCAACCCTGTTCATGCTCTTCTGTAAAGTTAGGTTGAGGGAACAGTGTATGGTTTGGATTAATAACATTTTCAATTTGGGTTAGGAATCATTCTACTGGATGAAAAATGGTATTGGGAACTGCGATATGTATAAGACTATAGAGGTGAAATATATGTATGAAAACATAAATCCAAGTATTATTTGATGCCCAGAGGGCATTGGGCCCTTGATTGGGATACTTAGCTTTGAATTATGTTCTGCACAGATGTCTCAGATAAATCCATATACAATGGCATAGGACCATGTACCATGGTCCTATATACAAATAGGTCCATATATACACTCATCATAAACTCTGGCTGGAGTTTTCGATGAGGGGCGCAGCCCTAGACAGTGTACAAAATAAGCTACCTTGCCCCTCATTTGCCTGATGTCAGGGTGGAATGGGCACCCTTCCTGTGAACCAGGAGTGATCAAATAGGCCTACCGTTAATAATACTCTGCTTCTTCAATTTGAGGCGTTCGGATTGTGGTGTTTAGATTCTTTATGTGAATTGGAGTGATGATAAAAGCCAAGCACCTATGGGCTAGCCTCTGCAGGGCTTTGAAAAACTCATTTGACCCAATGTATCCCTATTCTCTCTTGATGGAGGTCAGGAACCTTACTGAAGAAGGCTAGAGACTTCATCCACAATGACAGCAATTTTGGCCATTTTGGTTTTGGATGCACACATGGGATCTTTCTTTAGATCCATCAGGTGCTGAGAATCTAACCCACTGCCTCACACAGGACCAAGAGGCTGATTCAGACACATCCCTTTCCAAAGCAATTAAGCAAAGAGCCACAGGTGATGCCCATTTATTTCCATTTGAAAACTGTTTTCTTTAGGCTTCAAAAAACTTTGGCCTGAAGAAAAGACCTTCCTGACATTCAGGGAAACGGAACTATATGTAAGCAAAAGGCCCAAAGCAGGGTTTCTCAACTGAGTCATTTCTGGTCACACTGATATCTGAGTTTTCTGACATGCTGGCCATTCCCTTCAGCTATCCAGAACATGGCCATGTCACTGAGCTTGGAGGTGGTACAAAACCATGAGCCTATTCTGGAGATTGGCCAGAATTCAGGAAGAAAACAGGAACTTAGGAACATATTAGGTGTTGCTCATCCCTAAGGCAAGCCACAGTCCATTCATAAATTGGGCAGGATGAATGCTGGGAAGCATTCTACTAAACAGGGCACATCCATTGATGCATTCTCTTTTCTACTGTCTACATCAATGGACACAATGGGATAGACAGACATGGAAAAACTCACCTTTTCAAATGACTTACTAGATCAGCCCACTCCAAAACAAACAAACCTCCTTTTCTAATTATTCTCAGAACATGAGAAAAAACTACAAACTCACACCCACACCCACAAAGGCATCTCCTTCCCCAAAGTAGGTCTGTGACTGTCCGGAATGTCCTCTGACTGGTGAGCCATACAATGTTACCCCAAAATGGCCTGTCCTGTCTCAGATCTGATCTCGTTGGCCAACTCTGTCAGGATCCAGCAGTGAGCCACATCCTGCTTTCTCAAGAAAGGTCCCTTTTCAGAGCTCTCCTGGGTTTTAGCCATCCTCACATCAGTAGGTACCAAGAAAGACTGACTCTGTCGTTGGTAAATCCAAATAAGTGAGCCCACGTGGACTGGGACTGGGACTTGCTCTGTTTGCTTGGCTTCCAGGATCCCATGTTCAGAGAGTTCCATCACCAAGGAAGTTAGGTAGGTTACTTCCATCAGGAACTGTATTAGGTCACTGCCTTGGCAACCACTTTGCCCTAACAGTTGCTTCCAAGGTTCGCATGAAATGGAGGCTGCCCCTACTTTCTGTGACACTTTCACAAGTTAGAATGGTATATCAACCATTGTCCCCCAGGAACAGCTCTCTACACAGACCTGGTTTAGTCCATCTTCTCTACAATAAAAAGATAGATGTTGATTCAGACATATCCCTTCATCCTGACCAGGTTGTTTGCCTTGAAAGATGACTTTTTCTCTCTCGGGTCCTTCCCAGCAGCCTACATCTTCTACAGGGATAAATTCTGCATGGAACTTTGAGGTTCTCAGTAGATGGAATATGCCCTCCATTCCTGTATTATAAGACCAACTCTGTACCTCCTCTTCTGTAAAGTTAGATTGAGGAAAGAGTGTATGGTTAGGGTTAATAACATGTACAATTTGGGTTAGGAATCATTCTTCGGGATGAATAATGTTATTCTGACCTGTGATATTTATTAGAATATATAGGTGAAATATAAGTAGGTAAACAGAAATCTAGGTAAGCTTTGGAGACCAGAAGGGCATTGGGCCCTTGATTGGGATACTTAGCTTTGAATTATGTTCTGCAAAAATGTCTCCAATAAATCGATATACAATGGCATAGGTCCTTGTACCTTGGATGATTGAATGTAGAAGAGAACATCCAGTAAAAAAGAGATAGTCAATATGATTAGGAAGATACTCAATAGGTTTAGAAAGAAGAATGAGGATAGGATTTGTACCAAAAGTTCTTTAGCAATAGGGTTTCAGGTAGAGAGTGAATGTAAATGTTAGCACATGTGAAGAATCTGTCACAATGTTGAACTGGGGAAAATATGTAGGAAAGCAGATATCAATAGTGATTTTAGGATATCAGGCCAATTATAAAGTGAGTGATAGGATTAGACATTTTCAACAGCCTTGAGGTTGAATATATAATCTTAGGAAGAAAGAAATATGTAGTCACCAATAGGATTGACATTTGAGAGCAATAGATGTTTTTTAATAATCCATGCTCACTTTCCATTTAGGCTTTGGTAAAAACATAAGTTTGATCTTTGTAGTTTTGTCCAGAATATTACTGTGATAAAATGTATATGTAGATCAGGTGACATGAGTATTTCTTCCACCATTTCTGGGTGCAATATTTTGAAGACATATAAATTAGTATTGGGGATACAAAGAGGTGTACGTTTGTCTATCAATATAGAGATAATGCATGAATAGACCATACTGTGAATAAATAATATAAGTGCTTCCAACTTTAAATAAAGGATTGAATCGATATCTGAAAATATACAGGAAATCTTATATTGATATACAATCATTCATTCCAACCCGTGATACATCTAATGGTAATATTAGGGTAATGGTTTATCATGAAGAGTGTGTGAGTTTTGCTTCAAAATGATTAGAGAAATTGAAAATAATGTCTTTGGAAAGAAGTCTCATGAAAAGTCCAGCCAGGAAACCTGGAGGAATACATGTGTTCTGAAGCAGGAAGTGATTGATAGAGAGACAAATGCCTATAAATTTGTGAACTTGTGGATAAATATATATCCTATTATGTGCATAAACTGAAGAAATAGTAATGTACCAGTGTTGAATAAAAATGAACGTCAAAATAAACATTTTGTATCATAGGAATCTACTTACATTGATGTTAAACTGGGTAAGTTACTGTAGAAATATTAGGATTTGTATGCACCATTCACCGAAGTTAGTTTTCAGTACTAGAAAAAAAAATATGTATTTCAGGTGGATGCATATTTCTGATAATAATCATGTAAAAGTTGATTGTAAATCCAAATACATGAACATGAATGAATTTAGGGAGTGTATAATAAGACACATATATTTCATATTTTGAAATATCTGGAGATTATATATATATATATATATATATATATATATATATATATATATATATATATATATATATTTATATATATATACAAAACACCCACACAGACATTAAAAAGTAGCAATATATATGCCAATTGAAATTCATCATTAAATATATATCATCCACAGACCCAAGCTATTTATTTTACTAAACATAGATTTATTTATAATTTTGTTAAACTAGGAACCTCACCCATAGATTGAATTTTCAGTTCCAACTGTGTTTAGGAGGAGTGATCTCTTCTCACAATTTGTATCTGGCAAGTCAGCTACCTCACAAGAATGTACGTGTGATAATAGGTAGGATTCTGTATGTGCATGCAAAAATACATGTGCTGAATAGGCTACAGAGAAAGCGAGAGAGGAATTCACATATTTATTAACTTTAAAAACACATGGAGAACTATTTCAATTAAAAGTTGACTAGATTTATAACACCTACCCATTATCTTGCAAAAGGCAAGTCCAATATACACCATGCCTCCTCTGAACTGCTTGTATTTCTATTCTGTTTGGGTTATGTTTCTCCATCATATTAGGATTAGTAGTCAGAGTCTAGTAGGGTATGGGTTAGTGTCAGGGTTTCAGTATTTTGAATGGAAAGTTAGATAAGGAATCCAATGTGTATGCAAATATGTGCTATACAAAAATCTTCCCACTCTCATCGAGAACGATGACTTGACATTGCCTTCCCCCCAAGTAAGACACAATTAGAGGAGAAGAGTTAGAAAATCTGTGAATACATATCTGGAAAATCCTCAGGAGTTTACAAACTTGGAGGTGGAAGAGGAGTTTCCAAAAGTAAGGGACAGGGTTGATAGACCCAACCTGATCTTTTATTAAAATTGGGAGCCATCTTGCCACAAAGCGATGAAAAGCTAATTTTGGGTTTACTATAAATTACTGCAATTTCTGAACCCATTTGGAATGTCTGCCCATGCCTTTAACTCACCCATGCCTATCTCTCTGACCTGATAGCAGCCCTCTCTGAAAGTTTAGTGACACATCATAATTTTTGGCCTTCCCTGGCCAGACAACGACCCTCTCTGAGGTCTAATGGTCATCATTATTTCTGATGTTGGGGCCAGCAAAAAAAAAAAAAGAAAAGTAAACTACATTTAGTGTGATGCTTGTCAAAGTTCTGTTATCTGTAATCCCCCTTTTGTGTAACTTTCTGGGCTATATAGCTGGGTTGTAGGAAAGGTGGGGTTGCTGTCTTGTTCCCGCCGTTTTGTGAGGGAGAGGCAGGCCGCTGGCCGGTTGAAATAATAAATTTGCCATAATTTGATTTTAATTGGAGTCAGTGGTCTTTACTTTCATCCTGGTCTAACATTTTGCAGTTCCGCAGCAAGATGACCCTGCCAGTACAGATCACAAGACCAGACTGTTGGAAATTCTGAAGCTGGCCTTCCCTCCAGGGCCCCCGGCTACAGAGCCACTCTAGGGGATGCGCAACTTGAGATGTTTCAACGACTTGGAGTGAGACTTTGGTCCAGGGAGCACTGCAATGAACCACTGGACTATAACTATTAGCAAGCACCTGGTGGAGGAGGCCTCCATAGGTAAGTGGCACCTTTATAACATCTGATATCTGGTTAAGGGAGATCTCTTCTGATGTCAGAGAGGAGGCCTGGGGAGGCTCACATATACTCCTGTCCGGGACTGTAACGAGAATCATGCTGTCCTTTGTTCTGTTATGTAGGGAATTCTTCTGGATGGGTAGAGAGGTGTGGATGGGCATGCACGCGGTCCTACCCAGGAGCTTTAGCAAGACATTGCAATGCTCCTCTGCTTTTTTTTTTTTTTTTTTTTTTTGGTGCCTGGTTTCTGTTTTTTTTTTTTTTTCTGTTTTGTTCTGTGTTCTATATGTTTTTTGTTTGTTTGTTTTTGTGCGTTTTGTTGTGTGATTTCTGTGGTAAAAACTTAAAGATATTGGACGTGAAAATGGGTAATAAAGCAAGTAAGCGTGACACCTTTTTGGACTGTGTTTTAAGGAACTGCGATGAACTTTACCTCCCTTTGTTAAGCAGGATAAGAGAAGCCCCTAGCTGGCTGCCTGGAGCACACCCACTGCACAAGGCAATGCCTGCTGCAGAGCTAAAAACTGAGTATCTCACAGGTTAAGAAGTGAAACTCCTTTAAAACCACTTGTACCTCCAGATCAAAAGAGTCACAACCTTTGGGCAGAGTCCCCTGTGTTTCTCCTTTGTTAGCAAAGCAATAAACCACCCTTTTTCTTTTTCTCAAAAACCCTGTCCTCATTATTAAATTGGCATTAATTGGCTTCAAGGTCAGGAACTGAACTTTAAGTTTCAAATTTTGATAAACCACACCACCCCCGCCCCGGAACTTTTTGAGAGCTGACTACTGATATGTTAGGAGATGGAGCATGGTTGGGGTGGAACTGAACCAGAGGAGCTAATCCTGTAAGTTAAAGGAGGGACCGAGGGACTTCCAGCAGCTGCTGAAGCCCTGTTACTTCAGGGAATTCCCTCCTTCCTTCCCTGCACTGTAAGCATTATGTAACGTCTGTCTTCTTAAAAAAGAGAAAAAGAAAAAGGGGATACTAAATTCAGTAAAGTCACCATGGAGACCCTTGATTTTACATTTCAGGTTGCCCCTCTGTAAAAACATGTGGTCCCCTTGTGGGGACTTCTATGGTGCCACTGGTGTAGGACATTTTTCTCTTATCTGCTCTGTTTTAAAGGCTTCTGTCTGTCGTCCATAGTCTGGAGCTCCCATCTGTCTGTCTTGTGTCTTTGTTTCTGGCCCTTTAAGACATGTGCAATAATGTGTTGATATTTTAAATTGTTTCTTGGGAATGATCTTAGCTGAATGTGTGTCTAAATGATGATGTTTTATTGTAACAATCTGGTATCTGAATGGGTTTTTGAAGCATTGCACAATCTTGCAGGTAAAAGTCGGGTTTAGGTAATTGTTTAGTTTATGATTTCAGATAATTTATGCCAGAGAACTTAAATACTTAGGATGGAAAAGTAAAGAACTCTCCTTCCAAGTTGGCAAGTAACTTCCCAATCATTCAGTCTTTTATTTCACCTATTTTGAATTGGGTAGCCTGGGAAAATGTCACTGTGCGTACCAGTGCATTAATTTGGACAAAGATAGTAAATCATTTTATGGTATCTGTTGACAAAACAAGATGTAAAGATATAAAATTTTGTGAATTGTATCTTAAACTTGTTTCATAATTTTCAACATCCTAACCTGAAAATTATGGTTAAAATGCCTTAGTCCTGTTGTGTCTGCTCTGAATAGCAGTTTTATCCTGCTCCTTCCTGACCTCAGCCAGGACTTATTTTGAAATGCAAATAAAAGAATCCTGCAAGCTCAGTAGGAGACTGATCTGAGGCCTAAGCAAAAAAAAAAGGCAAATTGTATGGTTTTTACTAATTACTGTCCAGTCGTTTTTTGTAGGACTCTTATTTTTTTCCTTAGATTCTTTATTTAGTTTTTTTAGCTCATGATTTTGATCCTACAGACCTAAGTTAATGTTTTTATGATCAGTTCTATCTTTGACCAACTGTGGAGTTTTTGAAACATTGCAATGCAGATTTCATCTGCGAAAAGCTATAAGGCCTTTACTATTTTTATGTGTGCACACTTCTGTTATGTGTTGTATGTCTATATATACATATATCCATATATCAAACATATGATACAAAAATTTACATATATAAAGAATGCTCATAAAAAAACGCTCATAAAAACAAATTTTAAAAAGTGGATCCAAGGATGCTTAATTCACGTTATTTAAATGGTTCAGTTTAAATTGGATAAACAGATAAAAATAAATGTCTTTAAATTTAAGCTTACAAGTTTTTCTAGGTGTTCAGATATATAATAAAATATTAATGTCTACAAAATATCTAATATGACTTGGTTCTAGGACTTTTCCTTCAACAAAAAAAATGGTTTACAATCTTCAATACATTTGTCTAATATTTTGATAAATAAGTAAATTAAATTTCATATGAGATTACTCATTCATGAGTACTTTTGTTAGATATCTGATTGATTAACTAAGGTCTGTACAAGTTTGTACTAAATTCTGTATAAGATTGCAAAAATCAGTCATATGTTAAAGAGACAAAAATTTCTTAAAACATAAGTTTACCCATAACATTGTGTTTATTAAGTTTTATTTTTTCTAGAGCTAGCAACCATAAAAATTAAACAACTGATTAAATAAGAACTCTTATTTTAGAGAACTATACTGCCATTACTTTAAAAGCTAAACTTGGTTAATGTGGAAACATCAATGTAATTATGATGCTATTAATGTGCTCATATCTTACATGTACAAGTCTGTAAGGTAGAAACTTAAAAGAGCATTATATCATGCTGGCGTTCTTAAGTTGTATGGTAAAAATATATATTGGGAATTTATTTATCTGTTATCATAAAGATAAGTAAAGTTTTATGTTACTTTTTACATTTGGGAACAATTTAAATGTATTTTTAAGTTAATGAGAGCCTAATCTATGTAAAGGTTAAAAACTTTCAGCCTTTCTTTAATTCATGTTTTAAATGTGATATCATACGGTGTTAGCTAACGTTCATGTGACCTAAAAAATTTATGTAAACTTTGTAAAATGATATTAAAAAAAAGATCAGCTTTAGAACTAAAACCCTTAAGATTTATAAAGAGAGCTGCCTTACCTGAGATAAGGCTCTGTGTCCCATCTTACTACATGTGAGAATGACTATGAAAACAGTAGGTTAGATTATGTTTCATTTAAAGTTTTGTTCAAAAGTTGTTTTTTTTTCTGTCAAGATTACTAGGATCTGTAACAGGGGATATAATTTATAACTAAGCAAAAAATTCAGGGTAGCTATTATGCAAACTAAGTATATTTACTCTTGTTAAAAAATTTTATTTTATAATTTCCTTATAAGTGATCTAAAGATTCTCTGTTAGTGTTTTACAGAATTGTTGCTTTAAGAACACAACATGGGTTAATTTAAGATAATAAGTCATCACCTACAAGACAAACAGAATAACACAGATCCCAATTGATAAAAAGATAAATAATTATAAAGTTATAGACATTAAAGCCCAGTACTCTTAACATAAGGCAGTTAAAATTTATTTGCTGGATATTAAAGATTAGGATTTAAAATTAAAGTTAAATGAAAAGGGACAAGAAAACTAATATTTGGCTCTTGCCCTCTGAGTCAGTCTGAATCCAGGGAACAGGGGACTTCTCTAAAGAGCTTTTCAACTCTGGGCCATATAACCTCCCCATCAGGGTGATTAATGAGACCACTGGAGAACAGAAAGCCAATCAGTGCATTTGCTAAGAAGAGGAGAGTCATCAGAGAAGGGAGACATCCCTGATGCTGCCGAGGGAAGCCACATGGTCAAGGAAGACCTGGACCCACCTAGCCCAAAAGGCACTAGCAGAACTGAGAAGCTGCTCTCAAGTCTCCCCAGGAATGGCAACCATAAAAGCTCAGCTGACTGTTACCAATAGATAGAAACAAAAGTCAGTTTGACTGCTTCATCTTAAACACTTAGCAAAGACAGTTGAAAGCAGAATACAGCCATTCCTGGACATTTTAAATAATAATAATAATAATAATAATAATAATAATAATAATAATAATAATATTTTAATGTATACACTTTATATTAGCCTCCCAAAATAAGTAAGACTGGAGGTTACAAAGAAGGATTCTCAGACAGGAATGCCTGATAACTATAAAAAGACACTATCAAGAGGAGCTGCCAGAGGCAGAAGTTTTTAGTTTAAGGCCTCAGATATTTCTAACCTACACGGTTAGGCTTGGTGTTGGCTAGTATGATTATCCAGCACTGAGTAACAGAATTAAAGGTTTTTCTATTAGACACAGAGGTCATTCTAGTAAACTGATTTTGCAAGATCAGATGACATTAAATTATTAAACTGTATCTTATTGGGAGGGACAACTGTAACACTAAATGTTAAGTATTAAGTTGACAGTCCTGATAACTGGGGATATTAAAGACTGGTGAGGGAACTTCTGTACAGTGACATGTTCTAGCTGCTGCAACATTTATTCAGTACTCATGTTTTTCGTTTCTCCCATAGAAGAACCCATCCCCAGATGACTTTACAACCTGTTCTTCCCCAATTAGACTTCAAACCGAACTGACCTCTAAAAGGCAACTCATGTCCCTCATGCTGTTCCCCCTCACGTCACCCTCTCTCAGCTCAGAAGAAGCCAAAATGAGTAATGCCTCTCTTCTTACAACAGTGGAGCCAAAAGTAAATAGACTATCAATATACATAATTAATTAAGTCAGGTAAAATCATGGAGACCGGTTTTGGGTGATTTGAAAAAATAGGGAGACTGTTGCATCAGAGAATAAAATTCCCTCAGTGCTCTTCACCTACCGTATGAAAGATATGAAAGGGACACATTAGAAAAGAGGGGAATGATAGACCCAACCTGATCTTTTATTAAAGTTTGGAGCCATCTTGCCACAAAGCCAAGAAAGGATAATTTTTCTTAACTATTAATTACAGCAAATTTCGAACCTGTTTGGAATGCCTGCCCGTGCCTTGAACTCACCCATGGCTGGCTCTCTGACCAGATAACAGCCCTCTCTGAAACTTTGTTGACACCTCATAAATATTGGCCTTCCCTGGTCAGATGACACTCTCTGAGGCTCTAATGGTCCCCATAAATTCTGATGTTTGTGTCAGCAAAAAAAAAAAAAGTAAACTACCATTAGTGTGATGCTTGTCAGAGTTCTGTTATCCGTAACCCCCCTTTTGTGTAACTTTCTGGGCTATAAAGCTGGGCTGTAAGAAAGGTGGGGTTTCTCTCTTGTTTCCGCCATTTTGGGAAGGAGAGGCACCAGGGTGGTGGAAATAATAAGCTTGTTTTAATTTGATTTTAATTGGAGTCAGTGGTGATTTCTTGCATCCTGGTCTAAAAGGTAAACACTCCACAAACATGGAGCTCTGCTGGCCTAAAGACTTTTTGAGAAACTGCCTCTGAGGATGGGCACTTGACATATATGTTGTTGTCAGGAGCTTTTGCTTCCATTCTAATGAAACCATCAAAGCTGGGTCTGCATCTATGTGACCTAGAGGACATTGTTTCTTATTTTCCAAAGAACATGAGGCAGAAGTGCTGACTTCTCTCTTTGTAAGTAAACTGTGGCCACTGAAAGCTAATTGTCTCCGCATGTGGATTGTGAAGCCATTAGGTCATCCTCCACTTTTCATGGACTTTCTTGCTGCTGCACTGGGAGTTTGGTATTTGCTTCACGAAATGCAAGGAATTCAACTGGGACACAGTGCTGGAGGGAGTTCTCTCACGTGTGGTGGGTAAGGGTCTGCAGGACAATGCACCAACTAAGCTTCTATCCCACATAGATTTCCCCATTGACCATAGCAACTTGATACTGAACATTGCCCTGAAACATCTCCATATAACAAGATGCGATTTATGGAGAGGTTTCAGACATATAAGTGATTCCTGTCTCCACCATGTCAGCCACCAGCCATTTGGAAGTCAATGGCAGATCCACATGGCCCGACCACAGATATTTTACCACACACCTGCACACCACAGCTCTGGGCCCACTACTCAGCAGGCTCCAACATACTGGCATCTCTGTTCTACACCATTTTCATGAAACCCAGTCAATCAAGGCACTCTCTGGTATACTCATGATCAACAACAGGACATCCAAAGATTCTCCAGTGCCACCTGGTCATGGGAATTTTAAAAATTTCATGGTATTTATCTAGCCATTTTTCAAGGATGAAGTTGGAGAAACTGTGGGTTTCAATTCATTCAGGAACCATTAAATTTTGAGGTAGCACATTTCAAGAAATGCTCTGGAGAACTCGCAGAGGCAAAGCTTCCCAAAGAGTGGCCAAAATGACACATGAAGCCAGGCCCATGAGGTCTACAATGTTAGGTCCATGTGTGATTTGACTCTCAACTATGGCTGCCAAGTCTATAAGAATAAAATCATGTGATATCCTGGCTGAAATTCCCAATGCTCTTACGAAAGCCACCATTGGCTTAGATCTCAGTTTCCAAGGGCGACTCTCATGCATGGCCTCCTAAACTCCCAACAAAATTCATGGCAATACTTCTCTGAAGTGAGTTACATAACTCAGTCTCTAAGGGGAATGACACTAGAGTTCATGTTCAGGTGGACCCAGGCATCTCTTCTAACTACCACACAAATGACTGCTGGGAGCCATCAGCCAAGTAGGTATGACAATTTCCTTGCCAGCGTACCCCCATGTTTCCTTAGTGGAAGGACTCATGGAAATAGGACATTTTGCAGGACATTGCATGTAAGGTGACCTTGCTGAAGGACCAGGGCAGATCCATGTTTAGGGTGTTCCTGGTTTGGCATAATAGGAGATTAGGGTGTTCCCCCTTTAGAATAGGGCGGTTTAGCATAATAGGAGATTAGGGTGTTCCCCTTTAGAATAAGGTGTATCCTGCTGCTGAGTTCCTCTTGATTCTTAGGATCAGACAGTATATTTGGGAGACAGAATCCCAGGAGTAGTGGATTTGGGCAGAGAGTGTATTTGGGCAGGAACGTGGATTTCCCCAGAACGTGTTTGTAGACGGCCGGTGTGAGTTCGGGAATAAAGAATTGCTGTTTGAATCTACAAGCTGTGTGGAGACTCGTGATTTGTGCCCAGCCAGAGACTGCGGCATTTGATGGCTCGTACGCGGAACGCCTGAAGCTTGGGGGTAAGTGAAATTGCTCGCCCCTGAGGGAAGGCGAGAGAATGGGTGACCGTTTCAAAAAACAATGTGTTCTTCTTTTGATTTATTTTGTTTTTCTTTCAAGCTGCCTATCTCTAGAAATTTCTCAGGCAAACTGGTTGACTAAAGGTTTGATGTTTGTCGGCCCTGAGGAAGAGAAAATTGATACAACGATTTTTTATTCCGTTTTTGTTTCATTCAGATTCGGTTTTGTTTTGTGTTATCTTATTGGGTTGCGTTATCTTTATAGTAGATTAAAACAAACTGAAAATATGTTAAGCAAATTGTTAGAGGTTCAGAACATGGAGAAAGACATTTTAGATCAAGCAAAAGAGAAGGTCTCTCGAGCTAGTCAGACAGAGAAAGAAAATTTAAAGGATAAGGGGTTGTTAGGAAAAAGGCCACAACAGGAGGCTGTTACTAACTCCGTTTTATCACAAGAGGGTTTAATTCAACCAACAGGCCCACTGATAGAGACAGCTGAGTGGCCCTCAAACCCCGTAGTTGATAATTGGGATTCTGAGACAGGACCTCAAAGATTAGCATGCCCTGTACTTGAGCAGGCAGGAGGGCAGTGAATTCACCATGCTTTAGATTTTAAAACAGTGAAGCAGTTAAAGGAGGCTGTAACAACCTATGGTCCCCAAGCTCCCTTCACGGTAAGCATGGTCGAGTCCATTACTAACTTGGACATGATGCCAGCAGATTGGGCTAGCATGTGTAAATCTGTGCTAAATGGAGGACAATATTTGTTATGGAAGGTTGCCAATGAGGAATTATGCGCAGAGACAGCTAGGCGAAATGCAGCAGCCGGTAACCCTCAAAGAAATCTAGAAATGTTGCTAGAGAAAGGACCTTATGAGGGTCAGCGGCAACAAATTGAATATGATCCTGCTATATATGCACAAATTGCTGCAGATGCAGTTAGGGCATGGAAGACTTTACAAGGACATGGAGATTTACAAGGCAAGCTATCTAAGGTAATACAGAGTGGTAATGAACCTTACGCTGACTTTGTAGACAGGCTAATTCAAATGGCTGCCAAAATTTTGGGGGATACAGAACAAGCAATGCCATTAATAAAACAACTGGCTTATGACCAAGCAAATCGTTGCTGCAGAGAGGTTATTAGACCATGGAGACATGAAGATTTAAACACATATATTAAATTATGTAGAGATATTAATGAACAAGGTCAAGTCTTGGCAGCTGCAGTACAACAGGCTTTTGATGCCAGGCCAAAAACATGCTATGATTGTGAAAAAAACAGTACATTTTAAAAGGAGTTGCCTCATAGGAGGAGGATTTAACAAAACTAGTTATCAAAGAAATAGAATACCGGGTATTTGCCCATGATGCCGTAGAGGGAGACATTGGGCTAATGAATGCCGTTCTCAAACTACCATAGAGGGTACTCCCTTAAGAAAAAACGGACAAGGACCAGGTATTTACCCATGATATCGTGGAGAAAGGCATCAGACTCCATTGCCAAAAAACGGACCAAGGGGCCCAATGCTCCGGGCCCCACAACCACAAATATACGGGGCAGTGGAGGAACCCAGCAGCACCATTAGAGTAGTGCCCAGGACACATTGTCCATTAAATCCCTCATCAGACAAACCCGAGGGAGCGCAGGGTTGGACATCTGCGCCTCTGCCAGAGCAGTACTAACTCCAGAGATGGGAGTTCAAATCATTCCTTCAGGAATAAAAGGACCTCTTCCCCAAGGGACAGTAGGCTTATTATTGGGACGTAGTTCACCTACATTAAAAGGACTTAAGATAAGTCCTGGGGTAATTGATCTCGATTATGTAGGTGAAATAAAAATTATAGCTAGTTCTCCAAGAGGTATATCAGTAATTTCACCTGGAGATAGAATAGCACAGTTGTTAATAATACCCATCCTACATAATAAATTTCCTAGTCAAAGTGTAAAAATAGGTTCCAGGGGATTAGGCTCCACAGGTGTAGATTGGGCTATGTTGTCTTTAAATTTAGATTCTCGCCCAATGTTAAAACTAAATATTCAAGGACACGACTTTAATGGGCTACGGGACACAGGTGCAGACCTTAGCATCATATCTAGTCAGGAATGGCCAAAACATTGGCCATTACAACAAGCCACTCAAACGCTTCGAGGCCTAGGAGTGGCTACTAATCCCCATAGAAGAACAATGTTATTATATTGGAAGGATCCTGAAGGTTGTGAGGGAACTATACAGCCATATGTATTGGATCATCTTCCTATAAATTTATGGGGACGAGATGACCTAGATCAATTAGGTTTGACGTTAACAAATAACATCAATCCTAATGCGCCCACTACTAGGGCTAGACAAGGTTTTAGGAAAGAAAAAAGATTAGGAAAACAAGGACAAGATATAACAGCACCAATTCAAATAGATCAAGGAACAGAAAGACATGGGTTGGATTTTCAGAAAGGGCCACTGAGACAATAAAAATTACTTGGAAATCAAAAAGACCAGTGTGGGTTCCTCAGTGGCCCCTGACTAAAGAAAAGATACAAGTAGCCCATGATCTGGTCAAACAACAATTAGTGGAAGGACATATACAACCTTCCATATCTCCCCATAATACTCCCATTTTTGTCATTAAAAAAAATCTGGTAAATGGAGATTATTGCAAGATTTAAGAGCCATTAATAATGAGATGGTTATTATGGGACATGCTCAATCAGGGATTCCTCAATTGTCTGCTTTGCCAAAAACCTGGCATGTTTTAGCCATAGATATTAAAGATTTTTTTTTTCAATTCCAATTCATCCCGAGGATAGTCCACGCTTTGCATTTACTATCCCTGCATTAAATCATGAAGGTCCTTATCAGAGATATGAATGGAAAGTACTCCCTCAAGGGATGGCTAACAGTCCAACTATGTGTCAAATATATGTTAATAAAGCAATCCAGCCACTTAGAAATCAAAATCCTGAACTACAAATATTTCACTATATGGATGATGTATTATTGGCACATAAAGATAAAAACATATTGCTGGAATGTTATGCAACACTTACAAACTTATTAAAAATTATAATCTAGAGATAGCAATAGATGAAGTACAATTAAATTTTCCAATTAATTATTTAGGAGTTCTATTATCCTCAACCATGGTCCGTCCACCAAAAATTCAAATACAAGTAGATCAACTCAAGTCACTTAACGACTTTCAAAAGTTATTGGGAGACATAAATTGGATAAGGCCTTATCTAGGCATACCAACAGGAGAGTTGGGACCTTTATTTGATATTCCAAAAGGTCCATCAGATCCAAACTCACCTCGCATGTTAACTCCTAAAGCAAGAAAGGCATTGAAAATTCTTGAAACATATATGGAAAATATACATTTGGATAGAATTGATATAGGTTTGCCTTTATTATTTATTGTACTACCAACAAAAAATATTCCTACAGGAGTATTTTGGCAAGAAGGTCCATTATTGTGGATACATTTATCTTATTCACTTAACACTATTCTTACTAGGTATCCTGAGGCTGTAGGACAATTAATACTCAAAGGAATAAAAGCAGCGAAGGGAGTGTTTGGAATTTTTCCCAATAAAATTATTACTCCATATACTATGGATCAAATTGATGAGTTAGCTAATGAGTTAAATACTTGGGCAATAATCATGTGTAAATCTAATGTTTGATTTGATAATCACTTACCATCTAATCCTTTGTTGTCTTTTTGGTCTAAGCATCCTGTAGTTTTTCCAAAAATGACAAGAAAAACCCCTATTATGAATGCTCCAAATATATTCACTGATGGGCCAAATAATGGTACAGCAGCAGTAGTTACCCCTGATCAAACTTTTACATTTTTAGTACCAAAACAATCAGCTCAAAAGGTAGAGCTTAATGCAGTTTTACAAGCCTTTTTAATGTTTAAAGATTCTGTATTTAATTTATTTTCTGATATTCAGTATGTAGTTAATGCTATAGTATCTCTTGAAGATGCTGGTAGGATTTCCCCTTCTTCTACTGTTTTCTCTTTGTTTTCCACTATACAAAGTCTAATCTGGGACAGAAAAGATCCATTCTTTATAGGACATATTAGAGCACATACAGGATTGCCTGGAGCCCTTAGTTTGGGCAATGATTTAGCAGATAAAACTACACATGACATACATATTTTCTCTACACTAGAAGAAGCTACGAATTTTCATAAAAAATTCCATGTTAATGCTAATACTTTACAAAAGCGTTTTAAAATAACTAAGGAAAAATCCAGACATATAATAAAACAATGTCAAAATTGTGTGACCTTTTTACCACAAGTTAATCTTGGAGTCAATCCTAGAGGACTGATACCTAACCATATTTGGCAGATGGACGTCACACACTTGCCAGAATTTGGAAAATTAAAATATTTACATGTTACAGTTGATAGTTCTTCCGGATTTTTGATGGACTCCCTTCATGCCGGAGAAAAATCTAAAGATGTTATAGCTCATTGCTTACAAAATTTTGCCACTGTGGGCGTTCCTAAACAGTTAAAAACTGATAACAGTCCTGGCTATACCTCTACCTCTTTTAAACAATTTTGCTCATCATTTGGTATTACTCATATAACAGGAATTCCATACAATCCACAGGGACAAGGCATAGTTGAAAGAGATCATCAAACTATTAAAACGTACTTATTAAAGCAAAAAGAGGGAATTGGAAAGGGGTATATATCCCCCAAAGATAAACTTAAAATAACGCTTTTTACTCTAAACTTTTTAAATTTGGATTCATCAGGACTTAGTGCTGCAGAAAGACATATGTATCCAAAAAATGTGCATAAGCCTAAAGTTCTTTGGAAAGATATTCTAACAGGACAATGGAAAGGTTCTGACCCAGTGATTGTCTGGAGTCGGGGCTCTGTCTGTGTGTTTCCACAGGGAGAACAGCAACCTATTTGGATTCCTGAAAGACTGACTAAAACGATTTCTACAGATCGAAAAGAAGATGATTTGACTCAAATCCATAACAGCTGATATCCAGAACTCCAGCTTGGCCATTCTTACATCTGCAACAGTGATTAACCAGGATTCTTTTTCAATACCTATTTTATTATTGCATTTTTCCACATCATAAGGCTCTATTTTTATTTTTTGAGCTCATACAAACCTAGGTTAAAGTTTTTCTGATCAGTTTCATTTTTTGACTGTGGAGTTTTTAAACATTGCAATGGAGATTTCACCTAGGTAAAGCTACAAGGCCTTTATTATTATCTTATGTGTTGTACATTTGTTTGCACATTTGTGTTTTGTGTTGTATGTCTGTGTGTGCGTATGTCCATATTTCATATATGAGGAGCACTCATTAGAATATGGATCCGAATTATTTTTGTTATTCACGTGATTTAAATGGATTAATTTAAATTAGGTAAACAGCTGTTAAGGATTGTTTTTAAAGGTGGTTAACAGATCTGCTTGTTTACTAATTTAAATCAGGTAAACAGCTGTTAAAGATTGTTTTTTAAGGAGGTTAACAGATCTGTTTGTTTACTTTCACCTTTCCTTTTCATTATATTTAATAATTCTTTTCAGGATAATGTCTGTTTAGCATCATTGCCAGAATTCCTATCTTCATCCCAATGAATATAACTCAACAAGTATGCTCAATCAAGGAGTCAACTTACTTTAGGAGGAAACGGACTTTGGGAGGAGACGGACAGATTGATAGATTCCTCCACTTTGAACTTCTTACAGAACTTGCCTAGACTATGTAACTATCATTTGGTACAGCGAATTGTGGTAATGCTGGCATATCTTTGCTGATGGTGTCACCAGTGATTTTTGCTGATGGTGTCACCAATGATGCAATTTTTCCTCCGTCATGAAGGCATCTTAACCACCTTCAAATTAACCTTTTAAAGCCTTTTAATTATCATCTATACTGTACTTTTAAATGAACTTTTTCACCACCTACAGCTTCACTATTTTATATGAGGCTTAGATTCTGTTTAAATTGCTTAATGTTAGTTTACTTGGCTGCCCTTCAACCAAAGGCCTTTTTTACTCCATTAAGAAGCTTTGTCTTAATCTGCCATGTACAAATACCTTTTTTCTTCCTTCTTCCTTTCTCAAGATTTTAAAGTAAGTCTAGTTTCCTCAAAATCTATTTAAATGGCATTTTACAACTTTTTACATTACCACACAGAGATTATCTCATCTAGAAACACTTCTTTTTCCATTAACCTCTTATATTAAAATATATTTCCACATCTTGAATCTTTTTCTATCTCTTTTTTAACCATTAACCCTTTTTATAAATTCAAATTTTGAAACAACTCTTATAAAATTTCTGATTTAGACAAATTACTCCACTTTAATAGGATGAAATACTTTCATGTTTTTTTTATGGTACCATAATACTATAATTGAAACCCAACTGAAACTTATTATACTCTTTGTATATAAATTACACCTGATAGAATCTTGACACTTAGTAACCTTGTTTTGGCAAAGACACAGACCAAAGCAATATTAAACCTTTTTTCAATTTACCAATTTATGAAAACACACATAATTTTTAAATATATTACCTTATGGAACTTAATAAGTAAAGAGTACTTGATTTTATATTTAGTGGTTGATATTTTAACACTTTAGCTTTCTAAATTAATTAGAACTTTGTAGAAACCAAGATCTTAGACAAATGTAGTAAACAGAATTAGGCATCTATTTCTTGAAGAAAAATCCTTCTACAGGATACCATGATGGTCCCATTGATATACTTAATAACTCGTCTTTAAAAAGCCATGGACATTCTCTCGCCTTCCCTCAGGGGCGAGCAATTTCACTTACCCCCAAGCTTCAGGCGTTCCACGTACGAGCCACCAGATGCCGCAGTCTCTGGCTGGGCACAAATCACGAGTCTCCACACAGCTTGTAGATTCAAACAGCAATTCTTTATTCCCGAACTCACACCGGCCATCTACAAACACATTCTGGGGAAATCGACGACGTTCTCTGCCCAAATCCACTCTCCTGCCCAAATCCACTCTCTGCCCAAATCCACTACTCCTGGGCTTCTGTCTCCCAAATATACTGTCTGACCCTAAGTACTCAAGAGGAACACAGCAGCAGGATATGCCCTATTCTAAAGGGGAACACCCTAATCTCCTATTATGCTAAACCGTCCTATTCTAAAGGGGGAACACCCAAATCTCCTATTATACTAAACCAGGAACACCCTAAACATGGATCCGCCCTGGTCCCTCAGCAAGGTCACCTTATATGCAATGTCCTGCAAAATGTCCTATTTCCATGAGTCCTTCCACTAAAGAAAATTGAGGGTACGCTGACAAGGAAATTGTCTTCTTCTAGTGTAGAGAAAATATGTATGTCGTGTTTAGTTTTATCTGCTAAATCTTTGCCCAAACTAAGGGCTCCAGGCAATCCTGTATGTGCTCTAATATGTCCTATAAAGAATGGATCTTTTCTGTCCCAAATTAGACTTTGTATAGTGGAAAACAAAGAGAAAACAGTAGAAGAAAAATTCCTCCACTTTGAACTGCTTACAGAACTTGCCTAGACTATGTAACTATCGTTTGGTACAGCGAATTGTGGTAATGCTGGCATATCTTTGCTGATGGTGTCACCAGTGATTTTTGCTGATGGTGTCACCAATGATGCAACTTTTCCAAAGGAACTGTCAATTGGCTTGGTGTCATGGCATTTCTGTATCCTCCTCCCTTCTGCTAGTGATGGTCTAAATTTGGGGGCCAATGGCTATATGCTGGACCGGTAGTCAGTGACGGGTATGATCCAATTGCAGTGGTATCAACCTAAGACAGGAGGCTGACGACTAAAGGTCAGTTGCCTAAAGGTCAGTTTTCCGATGACGGTTAAGAACCATATGTTGAATTGGACAACCTACCAGGCACGGTCCTTAAGCCACATTAACCTCACTCCCCCACTGGCACCAAGGCCAAATTTGGGGGCCAACAGAGGTGAGGCAAAGAACCTCACCCCCCCACTGGTGCATAGACCTATCCACAAGTATGCCTGTATGCTGGACCAGCAGTCAGTGACGGGTATGATCCAGTTGCAGTGGTATCAACCTAAGACAGGAGGCTGACGCCTAAATGTCAGTTTTCCAATGATGGGAAAGAACCATATGTTGAACTGGACAACCTACCAGGCACGGTCCTTAAGCCACATTACTTGTTGTTTAATCAATCAGAAGGGGGAAGATGCTGGGAGCCATCAGCCAAATAGGTATGACAATTTCCTTGCCAGTGTACCCCCATGTTTCCTTAGTGGAAGAACTCATGGAAATAGGACATTTTGCAGGACATTGCATGTAAGGAGACCTTGCTCAAGGACCAGGGCGGATCCATGTTTAGGGTGTTCCTGGTTTAGCATAATAGGAGATTAGGGTGTTCCCCCTTTAGAATAGGGCGGTTTAGCATAATAGGAGATTAGGGTGTTCCCCTTTAGAATAGGGTGTATCCTGCTGCTGAGTTCCTCTTGAGTTCTTAGGGTCAGACAGTATATTTGGGAGACAGAAGCCCAGGAGTAGTGGATTTGGGCAGAGAGTGGATTTGGGCAGAGAGTGGATTTGGGCAGAGAACGTGGATTTCCCCAGAACGTGTCTGTAGACGGCCTGTGTGAGTTTGGGAATAAAGAATTGCTGTTTGAATCTACAAGCTGTGTGGAGACTCGTGATTTGTGCCCAGCCAGAGACTGCAGCATCTGACCGCAATTAAAACCAAAACAGTCCCACATGACCCTCATCTTCTTCCATATAGACACTCATAATAACCTCTGACTAAAGTTTTCAATGAGGGGTGCAGCCTTAGACATTGTCCAAAATAAGCACCATTGCCCCTTGTTTGCCTAAAGTGAGGGTGGCCTGGACACCCTTCCTGTGAACAAAGAGTGATCAAATATGCCGGCTATATAACTGCTCTGCTTCTCCTGAATGAGGCTTACTGACTGTCTGGTATAGATTCTTTATGTGAATTGGTGTCATGAGAAAACCTAAGCACATATCTGCTAGCCTCTGCAGGGTTTGAAGAACTGATTTGACCCAAAGGATCCATATTCTCACTTGATGGAGGTCAGGAAGCTAACAGAGGAAGGCGAGAACCTTCATCCACAATAACTGCTCTTTTGGCCATTTTGGTTTGGATGCACACTTGGAAACTTTCCTTAGATCCATCAGGTGCTGAGAATCTGAGCGACTCTCTCACACAGGGCCAAGAGGCTGATTCAGCCACATCCTTTTCCAAATCAATTAAGCAAAGAGCCACAGGTATTGCCCATTCATTTCCATTTAAAAACTGTTTTCTTCAGGCTTCACAAAAGGGGTGGCCTGAGGCAAAGACCTTCCTGACATTCAGGACAATAGAACAATAGGTAAGCAAAAGGCCCAAAGCAGTGTTTCTCCACTGAGACTTTACTGGTCACACTGATATCTGAGTTTTCTGAGATGCTCGCCATTCCCTTCAGCTATCCAGTACATGGTCATGTCACAGAGTTTGGAGGTGGTACATATTTGGAAACAAAACCATGAGGCTATCCTGGAGAGTGGCCAGTATTCAGGAAGAAAAGAGGAGCTTAGGAAGGTAGTAGGTGTTGCCCATCCATAAGGCAAGCCGCTCTCCATTCTTAAATTGGGTGGGATGAATGCTGGGTAGCTTTCTACTACACAGGACACAACCATTGATGCATTCGCTTTTCAAATGTCTACAACCACGGATACAGTGGGATACAAAGACATAGAAACATTTGTGTTATCAAACGACTTTCTCGAAACATTCCAGTCTAAACAAATAAACCGCCTTTCCTACCTATTCTCAGAACCTGAGACAAAACCACACACTAACACAGACACCCACAATGGCACCTCCTTCCCCCAAGTATGTCTGTGACTATCTTGAGTGTCCTCTGACTGGTAGGCCTTACTATGTTCCCCCCAAATTGCGAGTCCTGTCTCAGATCTGGTCTTTTTGGCCAACTCTTTGAAGTTGTCAGGAGTCATGGTTTAGCCACTACCTGCTTTCCCAGAAAAGGCCCCTCTTCAAAGCTCTCCTGGCATTTGGCCATCATCACATAAGTAGGTACCAATAAAGACTGACTCTGTCCTTGGTAAATCCAAACAATTGAGACCACAGGCACTGGGACTGGGCCTTGCTCTGTGTGCCTGGCTTCCCGGATCCCAAGTTCAGAGAGTTCCATCAACAAGAAAGTGTGGTAGGTCACTTCCTTCAGGAACTGAACGAGGTCACTGCCTTGGCAATCACTTTGTTCTAACAATTGCTTCCAAGGGTCCCATGAGATGGAGGCTGCCCCTACTTCATGTGACACTTTCACAAGTTAGAATGGTATATCAACCATAGGCACCTGGGAACAGCTGTCCACACAGGCCTGGTTTGGTCCATTTAATCTACATTAACAAGAGAGAGGCTGATTCAGACACATCCCTTCATTCTGACCAGGTTGTTTGATATGTAAGTTGACATGGAGTTGACTTTTGCTCTCTCAGGTCCTTGATAGGTGAAAAGGTCGGTCGAATGTTGGAGGAAAAGACCACCAAGAGACTGTCTCTTGCCACAGCCAAGGGTTTTTTGGGGGTCCAGCATGCTGGGGCTCAGAGCTCACTTCAGAGGAGCAAAGAGAAAAGAGCCCCGAGAACAACTTGAGCAGGGTTTATATACATTCTTTAGAGAGGGCAGGGACTTTACATACATTCTAGCCTCCTTTTGCAAATCATCATATACCACGGAAAAATCAAATAACAACTCTAAAACATGATTAGCACATTCATTGGCGGACACACGTCGGGCAGGGGTGATTGGTCAGCCCTGAGAATGGGTATACATTTAAACTGATTGGTTGAAGCCCTGAGATGTATATGTGCTGAGCTTCACGGTTTCTGGGAAGGGGTTGTTAAGTAACTAGGTGGTCAGGGAAGATTTCAACACACATCTAATGGGCAGTTCCGGGAAATGTCTTAACTGCCACAGGAATTTCAGATTCTGAGTGCAGCTTGTAAACTTTATAAAACCTGGTTCTTTACGTTTCAATTTCAATTTCTTTTATTATTTAATTTCCCACTGCGTTTTCTGAAAACTTTTAATCTTAAAAATAATGAATCATAATTATTGTGGTGTCTCACATTCTATTTCTGCCAGTGGAGCGTATTTCTGTCTGATTACAATGAGTTTTACATGCCCAATCTGAGCCTGGAGAAAGGTAAATATGCTATTAAGCAAACAAGTTCCCACAGCTAGCAACACCATAAGGATGATCAGGGGTCCTGCTAAGGCTGATAGGAGTGTAGTTAACCAGGGGGACTGGGTAAACCATGACTCAAACCACCCTTGTTGAATATCCCTTTCTCTCTGGTGCTCTTCAAGGCATTTTCTCAATTTACTCAAGGATTCTTTTACAACTCCAGTATGGTCAGGATAAAAACAACATTCTTCTCTCAGTGCAGCCCAGAAGCTCCCCGCCCTCATGAAGAGGAGGTCTAATCCTCACCTGTTCTGTAAAACCACTTCAGAGAGAGAGGTTAAGGATTTCTGAAAAACTGTGATGCAGGTCTGTAACGTCTTCAAGTCTTGAGATATTGCTGTTTCTAATTGGGCCATTTGTTGTGACCCACGGATCATATCAGCTGTTCCTGTACCCACTCCTGCAGCAGCTCCTATCCCCAATAGGATGGCTAGAGTAAGGGGCACAGGCTCCCAGCGAAATCGGGTTTTCTTGTCCCCCTAGTAGACCTTCAAATGTTTCTGCATCATGATAGAGCACCCTGGGGAGTTTCTGCACCAATACACAATATTTTAGAGAGCTGTCCAATACCTGGGATGAAATGCAAGGAGTTCTGACTATGTGGAGTTCAGTACCATAAAGGTTCCTTTATTTAGTTCCCAGGGGGAGGAGTCACCTGTACTCTGGACTGTAGAAGTAGGCAAAAACGGAAACTGGGAAGTATGAGATGATAGAGGGGTTCTGGTAGATCTAGGCACTGGGTCCTCCACAGGGTTGGGCCTGTTTGCAACTTTGGAAATCAGCTGGGCACACGTAAAAATCAAGACTGGCTAGTTTACACCTGGGCTGGGGGAGATGACATCCATAATTCATGGGGTTAGGTGGTCTATGTTGCCCTGGTTTGGGTTTGAGTGGGATCTGTGTGGGGTCCTCTATGTCAGGGAGATCCCAGTCAGAGAGGCCTATGGCAAGCTGACAAATGTCCGGGTGGAGAGATGGCCACCAAGTCCATAAGGGGTCTCTATGTGAAATAGACCACACTACTTGCCCAGTAGGGTTTATAACTTGCCATTGTTGCTGAACAGGCTGATGGGGATTAGGACTGCTGGTGGTCAGGGGAAGAATCCATAGCCCTACCCACAAGACGGACACGCAACTTGAGAGGGTTACCAGTCTGTTCCAATTTCCAGCCGGAGTCTGGACAGGGCGCAGGCTTGAGATGGGAGACATTGATCCAGGAAGTGATCCCATCCACTTTCACCACTGTAGGTGTTATAAGCAGCACCTGGTATGGTCCTTTCCAGCGGGGTTCCAGGGATGACACCTGATGCCGTCTCACGTAGACAAAGTCTCCAACTTTATATTGATGTGGGGTTCCCTCATCTCCAGGCTGATAAGCAGTGGCCAACTGTTTCCACAGGTATTGCTGGGTGTTGGGTTTGTTCAAGGGCTTTAAGTCTGTCAAGCAAGGGGGTGTGAAAGGAATCATTAAGTCTCAGAGTTGGGATTAGGTCCCTTACTGGAGGAGGGGCACCATAGAGTATTTCATAAGGGGTTAAGTTACACAAAGAGGCAGAGAGGTTATTTCTTGCATGAAACAGTGCATAAGGTAGGAGCATAATCCAATTTTTTATGCCGGTTTCCAAGCTTAATTTTGTTAAGTTCTCTTTGATGGTTCTATTCATCCTTTGAACCTGTCCTGAGCTCTGGGGTCTATAAGCACAATGTAACTTCCAATTAATCCCCAGGGTCCTGGTGAATCCCTGACTTACCTGGGCTTCGAATGTTGGTCCGTTATCAGACCCTAGTACCTTAGGCAGGCCGAACCTTGGAAAATGTCTTCTAGGATCTTTTTGACCACTTTTTGTTCTCCCCGTTGTGGAAAAAGTTAAAAGAGTCACTCCATTTAGGGCTGCCAATTAAGCTTCCTAATCTGCTCTTCTGTTTCCAACCGCCACGGGGTCGTTTTCCTTCTGATGCCCTGGACAGTGCACTATAGCTAGGTCCTTAGGGCCCTGCACTGCTGAGAGAAGTTGGAGGATCTCATCTTTGTTCTTTATTTCTTTCCCAGTGGAGGTTAATAGCCACCTTTGCTGGTAAGTAGCCCCCTGCACATTTGCAGTGACAAATGTGTATATGGTGGCCCTTTTGCCTGTTGCTAGTTCCAATGGTTTCGTAAGGGCAATCAGTTCTGCTTTTTGGGCTGATGTCCCTTCTGGGAGACCAGAGAACAAGATGACATTAGTTTCGCTAACTACTGCTGCTCCAGCCCGCTGCTTACCGTCTTGGAGGAAGTTGGTGCCCTCCGTAAACCATACGACTTCAGGGCGAGGCAGTGGCTGATCCTTCAAGTCTCGTCGTATACTGTTTTCCTCTGCCAGTATGTGTTGACACTCATGAGCGACGGGTCCTGATGATACTTCTGGCAGCAGTGTAGCCGGGTTGAGTGGAGCAGGGGGTCCCAACATTATTCTGCCTTTGTCAAGCAAGAGGCTCTGGTAGTGGTTTATTCTGAAGTTTGATAGCCACCTTTCTGGAGGCTGACAGATGATGCTCTCCAGGGCATGGGGGGCTATAATGGTTAGCTTCTGTCCCAAGTTCATATACGAGCATCTTTTATTAGAAGGGCTGCTGCTGTTATAGCTCTTAAGCAATGGAGCCACCCGCTAGCCACTGGGTCCAATTTTTTTGATAAGAATGCTACTGGCCTTTTCAAAGGTCCCAAAGTCTGAGTGATCACTCCCAGTGCTATTCCTTTCTTTTCCTCGATGTAGAGAGTGAAGGGTTTTTCTACATCTGGGAGTGCTAAGGCCGGAGCAGATAGCAGCACCTTTTTTTTGTCATTATAAAAAGCTTATTGTGCTCAGGGTTCCATTGGAAGTGGGCATCCCCCTTTATCAGCTGGTATAAAGGGGCAGCCAGAGATGCAAACCCAGGAATCCATAACCTGCAAGAGTCGGCAGTCCCAAGAAACTCTCTGAGTTGTCTCTTATTATATGGGGGCGGTATCTGCACAACAGTTTGTTTTCTGCCCTCAGTGAGCCATTGTTTGCCACCCCTAAGAGAATAACCAAGGAAGATTACTTCTTGCTGACAAATTTGGACCTTATGGCAGAAGCCCTATATCCAAGCCGAGCAAGCTCAGATAATAGTGCTTGGGCCCCAGACTCATAGTTCTCCTTGGTGTCGGCTGACAGTAGGAGATCATCCACATATTGGAGTAGGGTGACTTCGGGGTGTACAGTTCTGAAGTCGTTGAAGTCCCTGTGGAGGGCTTCATCAAAGAGAGTGGGGGAGTACTTGAACCCCTGTGGGAGTCTAGTCCAGGTTACTTGGCCAGATGTTCCAGTTTCTGGGTCTATCTACTTGAAAGCAAACAGGAACTGACTGTCCTTATGTAGGTGGAAAGCAGAAGTAAGCATCTTTTAAGTCCACCACAGTGTACCATTCCCGCTCCAGATTCAGAGTGCTAAGCAAATTATATGGAGTGGGTACTGTGGGGTGAATGTCCTGCACTCTGTTGTTAATTCTCTTAGGTCTTGAACAGGACGGTAGTCCCCAGTTCCTGGCTTTCCTACTGGTAACAGGGGGGTATTCCTGGCTGATTTACAGGGCCTTAGGATACCAAGAGCCAAGTATTTCTGAATATGGCGCCTTATCCCATCCTTAGCTTCTTTGCTTAGAGGATATTGTTTAACACTGATTAGAGAGACAGAGGCTTTTAATTCTACTACTATTGGAGGTTGTTTTATGGCAAGACCTAATCCAGCAGTTTCTGCCAAGGTATTAGGATAATCTTTTTATACATTTCTGTGCTAGTTTGCCTGTTTGATCAGTCCTAGGGAGCGAGAAGAGTTGTTGTTCATCTTCTGTGGACATAGTCAAAGCCGTGACTATGGGAGTTTTTACTGAAGGCTTTAGAAACTTCACTTGGGGACCATCAGAGTTAAAGGTTATTCTATCCCGGAGTTTGGTAAGCAGTTCCCTGCCCATCAATGGGGCTGGGCATTCTAGGACTACTAGGAAAGAGTGGTAGACTTTTCCCTTTCCTACATCCATAATACTCTTAGTTGTCCAAGCCCGATATCTACTGCCATTAGCCCCTTGAACAAGAGACCCTTTATTTGATAGGGGGCCAAGTGGGGTCTTAAGGGCTGAGTATACTGCTCCTGTATCCACTTCAAAGTTCACTAGAGTCTCCTCCACTTCAAATGTTACCCTGAGCTCGGGGAGGAGATCTGAGCCCCGACATTCCTAGTCCTCTTCTAGAGTCAGCATGGCGGGCTGGGGTGGCTGCTTCTTTTTGGGGCACTCTATGGCCCAGTGTCCTTTTTCTTTAAAGTAGGCACATTGATCTGAGGCCAGGGGCAGCCTTTGGCATGGGACCAGGTATCCCTTCCTGTCTTCCTGCTTTTTAACTTCTGGCGTATTTGCTGCTGTGAACAAAACCTTAGCCAATGCTTTAGTCTGCCTTTTGCTCATTTCATCCTCCTTTTGTTCTCTTTCCTTCTCTCTCCTCTGTTTCCTCTCCTCCTCAGTTTCTCTCTTATAATATACTTTCTCAACCTCTCTGAATAAATCTCTTAAAGTCATATGTTGTAATCCATCTAGACCTTGTAAATCTCTCCTAGTATCTGGGGCAGCCTGCTCGATAAAGGCCATTCCAACAGATGCTCTTTGGTCCTCTGCCTGAGGGTCAAAAGGAGTATATTTCTTAATGCTTCCATAATTCTCTCAAGAAACATAGAGGGAGACTCATTAGGCCCTTGGATAATCGCTCTTACCTTGGCCAAATTAGTCAGCCCTCTGGCGGCCGCTCGGAGACCTGCTATTAGAGCCTGGTGATAAGTGGAAAGATGCTACCTACCTTCAAAGGTGTTGGTGTCCCAGTTGTGTCGTTTCATTGGCCCGTAAGGATGGAGAGGGAGCATCACAGGGGCTTCCGAGTTTTCTATTATCCATTGCTGGCGGTTTTCTTTAGTTGGCCCAGCTTCCTCCAGGGTCGTAGGGGCAGCTGCTACTGCAGGGAAGTCCCCTGGAGGGCTTGGGTCCGGACTAAATGCCTCTAGTGGTGGAGAGGCTGAGTCAGCGTCGGGAAGATCATCAAGATCATGTTGGGGGTTGTGGAGCAAGGGTAGAGGATAAGGAGGGGGAGGAGTGTCCAGTCTTGTGACTCAGGGAGAATGAAGGGAAGAGGGGGAGGAGTGGAAGTTTTGAATTATAGGATCATGGGGGAAGGGTTATATGGCTGTTGATCTGGGTGGACACGTGGCCCCGGCTGAAAGACAATATCTCTGACTTTTTGGGTTAGAGGGAAGTGGAAGGATCATTCTGGGGGACATCCAACTCCGAGGATCGGCTGTTAAGGACTGTAAACAAGTCAGGAATGCACCTGTTATTTTGCCAGAGAAATGTTAGAGTCTGTAAACAAGTCTTCATGGTGATTGGCAAAATGTCAGAGGGAGTGGTTTGTGAAGTAACAAAAGCGAGCCATTAAGTGTGGAGATTCTTTATTGGTTGACTCCTGTATCTATTTTATGCTAATTTGATTAGCTGTGTAAAATGAATAAATATCGCTCAGATCCTACAATAAACGGCTCTCATTCCTGCTGCATCAACGTAACCCTCCCGGTTATTCTGCTGCAGCCGGACTGCGGCAGATGGTGGCCCGTTACGGGGAGCCCCGGGACACTCGGGGGAAAGTGACAAAAAAAAGCTGCCCGTCCATAGATAGGACGGGAGCAATCTGCTCGTCCCTAGGCAGATAGGGCGAGAGGAAAAATGGCCATTTTGAGAAAATGGAGAAGATTGATGCAGTATGTTTGTGTCTTGTTTTGTCTTGAAATGTTGTATTGTCTTTGTGACGAAAATTATGGAAGGGGTGAGAAGTAAATTGATAAGGGAGAAAGGCACCCCAGTGGAACCAAGAATAATTAGGGCATGTGTTGATAAAAGCCCAGAAACTCTAGTCAGAAAGAAAAAGAAAGTTCAGAAGAACAAAGATTATCAGGACGAAAGTTGCAGCAAAAGGCTATTACTGAATTCTTTTCGTTACCGGAGGGTGCGTGAAACGACAAGGTGGCTGCCACCTGCCCAAGCCGATCATGGCGCAGCAAGAATTTTCCAAGTGGCAGTTGCTGGCTCTTCCCTGCCCCCCTGCCCGGGGGAGCGGATGGCCACTAGGAGCCCAAATGTAGACCTGACCTGGAGGCACAGTCTCGCAGGCTCTTGCTCCATGTGCCTGGAAGAAGTTGGAGTCTGGGACTCTCCCCAGGGCCATCTGGGGCTGCCCAGGATGCTACAGCTGGCAGAAGACGCTACTGGTATCCCTGAAGTTTGATCATTTCCAAGGCCAGTAACTACAATGGGTCTCCCACACCAGAAGACTGATGAGTAATGAGTACTATTAAGGCTTATTTCAAATGTAAAAAAACCTTGAGATAATGTACTAAATTGTTCCAAAGGTTGGTTTCTTAGTGAAATGCTACAGAATTTTCTTTAGCCATCTGGAGTTCCTGCCTTCGTTCCAGTGCTGGTGAAAACAAAGGTGAAAGAATTTACATTGTTGCTGAGAACCAGAGGAAACTTCGGCTGAGAACCCGAGGAGACTTCGGAGTATTGCTGTTTCTGCTGCTACAACTTAAGCTAGCTGCCTGCAGAACTTACCTGGACTGTGATTTACCTGGACTGTGAGTTAATCTATTGAGACACTGCTTTATCTCGACTGAGATAACAAACTGTAATCTACAACAAATTGTAACTCAATATCTTTGCTAATGGTGTCATTGCTGGTATAATTTTTCCAAGGGCTTCTTGCATGGAGCCATCAATTGGCTTGGAATTGTAACATTTTGTATCCTCCCTTTCTGTTTCTAGCAGGTTATTTATGGTGTTTCTGTAAAAAAACACTATGGTCGTTATTTAAATTAAACAAAAGGGGGAAATGTTAAGGTCTGTAAACAAGTCAGGATGGCACCTGTTATTTTGCCAGAGAAATGTTACAGTCTGTAAACAAGTCTGAATGGTGCCTGGCAAAATGCCAGAGGGAGTGGTTTGTGAAGTAACAAAAGCGAGCCATTAAGTTTGGAGATTCCTTATTGGTTGACTGCTGTATCTATTTTATGCTAATTAGAAAAGCTGTGTAAAATGTATAAATATCGCTCAGATCCTACAATAAACGGCTCCTATTCCTGCTGTATCAACGTACACAAGTCATTCGTCACCCCCCGGATATTTTGCTGCAGCCGGACTGCGGCAATGGGCCATTCTGAAGCCCAGAGAGTCTGCCAGGTACAGCGTTTTACTGAAAAAAAAAAAGATTCTGGGCCCTTGAGCGGACATCAGTCCAATGATCAAGGGTAAGGTACAGAGGTGTGCAAGTACTTTGTCCCATAATGGGAATTATTCAATCAGGGACAGTGAATACACAAACAAGACACAGACAAAGACAAACAGTAAACGTTTAACATGAGTCCAAGATAAAGATTAGAACTGAGTAACTGGCAAAACCTGATGGGTTAGACAATAAAGACAGACAGTAAACTCAACATGAGTTTCTGACAATGAACAAAACTGAGTAGCCGGCAAAACCAGATGGGCTGTCAAACCGAATCCTGAAGCAAAATATAACTGAGTTGAGGAACCTACTATTCCTCGAATTCCCGAGTCCTCTGGAGCGTCCCCCAGGGACGTGGCCTGTGGCTCTGTTAAACATCTGTCTGCCACCTTCAGAGAGAGCTTACGCTCTTCACTGACAGCCACTTAGCCAAGCCCTGACCTGAAACCTGAAACCAGAAAGAGGCACCTTACTTACCCCGAGAGTTGGGGTAAGTAAGGTGGGGTCTTTCGTCCGCCGCTGCCAGATGTCTCACGTGGGGCCTCCAGATGAAAAGATGGGGCGAATGTCAGAGGAAAAGACCACCAAGAGACTGTCTCATGCAACAGCAAAGGGTTTATTGGGGGTCCAGCATGCTGGGGTTCAGAGCTCACTTCAGAGATGCAAAGAACAAAGAGCCCCGAGAACAACTTGAGCAGAGTTTATACACATTCTTTAGAGAGGGCAGGGACTTTACATACATCATAGCCTCATTTAGCAAATCATCATATACCACGGGAAAATCAAATAACAACTCTAAAACATGATTAGCACCTTCATTGGTGGGAACACATCGGGCAGGGGTTATTGGTCAGCCATGAGAAGGGGTATACGTTTAAAATGATTGGTTGAAGACCTGAGATGTATATGTGCTGAGCTGCACAGTTTCTGGTAAGGGGTTGTTAAGTAACTAGGTGGTCAGGGAAGATTTCAACACACATCTAATGGGCAGGTCTGGGAAATGTCTTAACTGCCACAGATTTTCAGGTTCTGAGTGCAGCTTGTAAACTTTACAAAACCTGGTTCTTTTGTTTGAATTTTAATTTCTTTTATACTTTCAGAACCTTACAAAGAAAGGTGTGAGACTTCATCCACAATGACTGCTCTTTTGGCCATTTTGGTTATGGGTGCATGCATGGGATCTTTATTTAGATCCATATGGTGGTGATATTCCAAGCCACAGCATCACTCAGAGCCTAGAGGCTGATTAAGACACACCCATTTCCAAAGCAATTACTTTTCTTAGGTCAGTTACAGAACTCAGTCTCTGAGCGGAATCACACCAGAGTTCAAGCCCAGGTGGACCCAGTCATCTCTTCCAACCGCCACACAAATGACCACAATTAAAACCAAAACACTCCCCCAAGGCCCTCATCTTCTTCCATATAGACACTCATCATTCCCTCTCGCTGGATGTTTCCATGAATGCACAGCCCAAGAGAGTGTCCAAAATAATCTCCCTTGCCACTCATTAGCCTAACCTCAGGGTGGCCTGGACACCCTTCCTGTGAACCAGGATTGATCACATAGGTCTGATGTTAATGCTGCTCTGCTACTCCAGTTTGAAGCCTAATGAATGTCAGGTATTGTTTCCTTATGTGATTTGGAGTCATGAGGAAACCCAAGCACCTCTGCAGGGCTTGGAAGAACTCATTTGACTCAAAGGATCCCTACTATCACTTGATGGAGGTCAGGAACCTAACAGAGGAAGGTGAGAGACTTCATCCACAATGACTGATCTTTTTGTCATTTTGGTTTTGGATGCACACATTAGATCTTTCTTTAGATCCATCAGGTGCTGATAATCTAAGCCACAGCCTCACACAGAGCCAAGAGGCTGATTCAGCCACAACCATTTTCAAAGCAATAAAGCAAAGAGCCACAGGTGATGCCCATTCATTTCCATTTGAAAACTGTTTTCTTCAGGCTTCACAAAGGAGTGGCCTGAGGCAAAGAACTTCCTAACATTCAGGGCAACAAAACAATAGGTTTGCAAAAGGCCCAAAGCAGGGTTTCTCCACTGAGACTTTCCTGGTCACACTGATATCTGAGTTTTCTGAGATGCTCGCCATTCCCTTCAGCTATCCAGTACATGGCCATGTCACAGAGCTCGAAGGTGGTACATATGTTGGACACAAAACTATGAGCCTATTCTGGAAAGTGGCCAGAATTCAGAAAGAAAACAGAAACTTAGGAAAAGAGTACCTGTTGCCCATGGATAAGGCAAGCTGCAGTCCATTCCTAAAATGGGCAGGGTTAATGCTGGGAATCTTTCTACTAGACAGGACACATTCACTGATAGATTCTAATTTCTAATGTGTACAACCATGGACACAGTGGGATACACAGACACAGAAACACTCACCTTGTCAAAGGACTTTCTAGAAAGAGTGCACTCCAAACTGAACAAACCGCCTTTCCTACCTATTCTCAGAACATGAGACAAAACCACAAACGCACTCCCACACTCAAAAAGGCACCTCCTCCCCAAGTAGGTCTGTGACTATCCAGAGTGTCCTCTGACTCATGGGCCATACTGTGTTCCCCTAAATTGGCCTGTCCTGTCTCAGATCTGGTCTCCTTGTCCAAGTCTGTGAAGTTGTCAGGAACCTGTGCTGACCACTACCTGCTTTCTCAGGAAAGGGCCCTCTTCAGAGCTCTACTTGCATTTGGCCATCCTCAAATCACTAGGTACCAAGAAAGACAGACTCTGTCCTAGGTAAATCCAAACAAGTGAGACCACTGGGAATGGGACTGGGACTGGCTCTGTGTGCCTGGCATCCTGGATCCCAAGTTCAGCGAGTTCCATCACCAAAGAAGTGAGGTAGGTCAATTCCTTCAGGAAGGGAATGAGGTCACTGCCTTGGCAACCACTTTGTCCTAACAATTGCTTCCAAGGGTCCCTTGAGATGGAGGCTGCCCCTACTTCCTGTGACACTGTCACAAGTTACAATGGTATATCAACCACAGGCACCAAGGAGAAGCTCTCCACACAGGGTTGGTTTGGTCCATATTTTTATATCATGAGGAGAGAGGCTGATTCAGACACATACCTTCATCCTGATCAGGTTGTTTGCATTGGAAGATGACTTTTGCTCTCTCAGGTCCTTCATAGCTGCCTACATCTTCTCCAGGGATCATTTCTGCATGTACCTTTGATGTTCTCAGCAGGTGGAAGATCCCCTACATTCCTGTATTGTAAGACAAACTCTGTCCCTGCTCTTCTGTAAAGTTAGATTGAGGGAAGAGTGTATGGTTAAGGTTAATAATATATTCTATTTGGGTTAGAAATCATTCTGCAGGATAAATAATGATATTGGGAACCTGCGATATTCACAAGAATATATTCGTAAAATATAAGTATGAAACCAGAAATATAGGAATGATTTGAAGCCCAGAAGGACATTGGGCCCTTTAGTGGGATACTTAGTTTTGAATTTTGTTCTGCACAGATGTCTCAGATGAATCAATATGCAAAGGCATAGGACCTTGTACCTTGGAAGATTGAATGTCCAAGAGAACATCCAGTCAGAAAGAAATAGTTGGTAGGATTAGGAAGATAGTCAGTAGGTTTAGAAAAAAGAGTGAGTATAGGATGTGGACAAAACGTTCATTAGCAATAGGGTTTCAGGTAGAGAGTGAACATAAATTTGAGCACATATGAAGAGTCAGTCACAATGATGAACTGGGGAAAATATGTAGGAAAGCAGATATCAACAGAGACTTTAGGAAATCAGCAAAGTATAATGTGAGTGATAGGATTAGACACTTTCAACATGTTTGAGGTTGAATATATAATCTTAGAAAGAAAGAAATGTGTAGTCACCAATAGGATTGAGAATTGAGAGCATTAGGCAACCTGGACATGGTTGTTTTAAGTAATCCATGCTCACTTTCCATTTTGCTTTGGTTAAAGGTTAATAGGTATTTGTCACTTCCTGTTTTTCTGTATGCTTAACAAAACACTGTTGAAATCTGGAGAACTGTTTGCTCATTTTGTTCCCAGAATGTGCTCTCCCCAACTGACAAACTGCAGAATGTACTCCCTCACCCGGTTGGACGCAAACCGCCCACTCACCCTGACCCATCAATAAATTTCCCTCCCTGCCCTCGCCAAGGAAAGTATAAAAGCTCTGTTAAAGCTATTCTCAGGGCTCTCTGCTCTATTCAAGTGAGCTCTGACCCCCAACATGCTGGTCCCCCAATAAACCCTTTGCTGTTGCTGAGTGAAAATGGTATACTGTTCTGTACTTAAAAGATGCTTTCATTTGCTTGCCTCTGCATAAAGATAGTCAGTTGCTGTTTGCTTTCGAGTGGGTAGACCCAGAAACCAGAAAGTCTGGTCAACTAACTTGAACTAGACTCCCACAGGGGTTCAAAAACTCCCCCACTCTCTTTGATGAAGCCCTCCACAGAGATCTCAACAACTTCAGAACTATGCACCCTGAAGTCACCCTGCTTTTATATGTGGATGTCCTGCTACTGGCAGCCAACACCAAGGAAAACTGTGAGTCTGCGATCCAAGCACTATTATCCGAGCTTGCTCAACTCGGATATTGAGCTTCAGCCAAAAAGGCCCAAATTTGCCAGCAAGAAGTAATCTTCCTGGGGTATTCCATTAGGGGCGGTAAATGATGGCTCACTGAGCCCAGAAAACAAACTGTTGGGCAGATACCACCCCCATCTAACAGGAGACAAAACAGAGATTTTCTTGGACTGCTGGCTTTTGCAGGTTATTGATACCTGGGTTTGTGTTCTCAGCTGCTCCTTTATACCCGCTGTTAAATGAGACTGCCCAATTCCAATGAACCCTTGAGCACCAGCAAGCTTTTGATAACATCTAAGGACACTGACACTGAACTCCTCAACTTCACTGAGCCCAGCCTGCAATTTAAGAAAGCCCTACACTACATTAAAAATGTACATCAACTCACTCACCTTGGTTCAAAGAAACTGCAGCCATTCCTGAAGGATCAAGGACAGAGTTTTCGACTAACTCACTCACAGCGAAAGGAAATAACTGAACAGGTAACAAAAGCCTATCGGTTCTGTCAATTGGTTAAAGCTTACCCATCCAAGCTTCTTGCAGGAAAGCACCTACGAGGAACCAGACCAGGACAATTCTGGGAAGTGGACTTTACTGAAATTAAGCCAGGAAGATATGGACATGAATATCTCCTAGTCTTTGTAGATGTATTTTAAGGATGGATTGAAGCCTTCCCCCCCAAAAAAAAAAAAAAAAAAAAAAACACGGCACAAATGGTGGTCAAGAAGATCCTGAAAAATATTAAGATATTTTTCCAAGACACGGCCTTCTTAAGGTAATAGGATCTGGGCATTCATGGGCCAGGTAAGTCAGGGGTTAGCCAGGACCCTGGGGATCAGTTGGTAGTTACATTGTGCTTATAGACCCCAGAGCTCAGGACAGGTTAAAAAAAAATAAATAGAACCATTAAAGAGACCTTAACGAAATTAAGCTTAGAGACCAACATAAAAGATTAGACTATGCTCCTGCCTTATGCACTATTTCATGCAAGAAATACCCCCTCTGTTTCTTTGTGTAAACTCACCCCCTATGAAATTCTCTATGATGCCTCTCCTGCAGTAAGGGACCTAACCCCAACTCTAAGACCTAAACATCCCTTCCACACCCCCTTGCTTGACAGACTTAAATCTCTTGAAAGAACTCAGCGATACCTGTGGAAATAGCTGGCGACTGCTTTCCAACCTGGGGATGAGGGGACTCCACATCGATATCAAGTAAGAGACATCATCTACATAAGACGACACTAGGTGTCATCCCTGGATGCTACTTATAACACCTACAGCGGTAAAAGTTGACAGAATCACTTCCTGAATCCATGCCTCTAATCTCAAGCCTGCACCCTGTCCAGACTCTGGCTGGAAACTGAAAAAGACTGGTAACCCTTTCAAATTGTGTATTCTTCATGTGGATAAGGCTATAGACTCTCCCCTTGGCCATGAGTAGACCTAACGCGCATCAGCACGTTCAGCAGCAATGGCTGATCACAAATCCTACTAGACAAGAAGTATGGTCTACCTCACATACAGCCCCCTTAGTGATCTTGTGGCCATCTCTCCACCCAGATATTTGTCAGCTGGCTATAGGTCTTTCTTATTAGGATATCCCAGATGAAGAGGATCCCACTAAAATTCCATTAAATCCTTTCCGTACAATAGATAATGGAAACAAACATTATGGATGTAGGGACATGCGAGCCAGATGCAGATTTTTCTAGCCTAGATTAGTATATTTGCCCCGCAGACTATTAAAGCCTCAAAGAGCCATGGCTGTGTGGGGGAAAAGCCGAAATCTTCTGTAAGTCATGAGGATTTCAGCATAGATGGGTTGCCTGGTGGAACCCAAAATCCTCATTAAATTCAGTACATAGCATTGGCCATATTACCAATTAGACAACCAAAACCAAACCCCCAGAGAAGTCTCTAGATCCTCAAATTCTGTGTGACCTTTTTAACTTCTGCAAGTGCTCAAAAGGGTGAAAGGAAATTCCCCTATGTGAAGGCCTTTTCCCTCTTTCGCTCACATCCTGAACTATGCTTCTCCAATAGATCCTCACCCTCAGCCTTCTGCTCAAGACTCTCTGCTGTCAGTCCCAGCTCACCAACCTGATTTCTCTCCTCCAATTACTAGATCAAACACCCAAACCTCTGCTGGTTCTCAGACCATTGGCCCCTTGCTGAGGTAGCAGGTACTGAGGTACCCCTCCACCCACTCACTCCTCTCTTCTCCTGTCAGTGCCTGCACCGGGTCTAACCAGGTCCTCTTACCAGCTAACACAAAGCTCAAACCAGCTTAGGAGAGCCCTCAGACCCCTATCGAAGATGTAATGAAAATGGCCTTTAAAGTTCCTTTGTCATCACTAAAAACAGGTTACTTAGAATTTAAAGTACCTCACAGGCTTTTTGGGATACTCACTCCTGTCTTCCAATCTGCTCTACCTGTTCTACTGCTCAAGTTTTAGTTGCTAGGAAAATCCCAAACCCCTTTCTCATTATTCTTTTACATCTCACCTGCCTCATTCTCAGATCCACGGAGCTGCTCTCACCCCCCGCCTTCCCCATCTTCCCCCTCTGTACCAGGCCCAGAGAAAAATCTTAACTGAACTTTTTCAGAAGTCTTCACCATGGCTGACATTAGGACTTTCAGCAAAAGAGTCCCTACAAAAGAGTTCAGTGTAGATAAACTCCCTTTTTTTCTGTTGCCCTGTTCTACTTAGCCACTGGCTGGAAAAATCAGCACTCCTAAGCTAGATACCCCCTTAATAGTTTTTCACACAATATGTGAACAAGGCCTCTGGCCTTGAGCTGGGGCTTCAAAGAGATGGCTACATTTCAAAGATAAAAAATTACCAGCTGGGCTCCATGGTAACAGCTGCAGGGGGATAAAAGAAAATGAAGAAAAAGCTCTCTCCCTCCCAGGTGTCCTTGAAAAGTTAACTTGCCCAGAACAGAGGAAAAAACAGAAAAAAATTTCTTTTTGTGAAGTTCTGCACACTGTGAACTTCTGAGCCCCTTCCCTTTCATGCTGGGTACAAAATTCTGAAACTACATAAACGTGGGGTTAAGGGAGTTAATTGATTACAACAGAAGCAATGCCCTCTGAATCCAGTGGCAACCAAATAGGACTTTTTCCCTGTCTTCGGTGCTATCTTAGGTGCCTTGCCTTGTCCACCCCTACAACAGTAAAATCTATATACTTAAATATTTTTTATGTTTTCATGAAATGGTCAACAGATGTGATTAATTGTGTAATGGTGCAGATGTTTCCCAGAGTGCTCTATAATGATGCAGGTTCATTAGAAGTTCAAACAGGGGGGCATACAACCCGGTTCCGCTGCGAACATATTTCTCTCACTTTATCCTTCCTATTAGGAATAGAAGTTGCTGCAGGGGTGGGCACAGGAACCACTGCCCTGCTCCATGGGACACAACAAATGACCCAATTAGAAGCAGCAATAGACCAAAACTTAAAGATATTAGAAACCTCCATCACAGCTTTGCAGGAATTTTTATCCTCTCTCTCTGAAGTAGTTTTACAGAACAGTCAAAGGTTGGACCTCCTCTTCATGAGAGACGGGGGCCTTTTGCTGCATTGAGGGAAGAATGTTGTTTTTATGGCAAACATACTGTAGTTGTAAAAAAATATATGAGTAAATTAAAAAGACACCTTGAAGAGGGTCAATGAGAGAGAGAGGCACAAAAAGGGTGGTTTGAGTCTGGTTCATACAGTACCCCTGGTTAACTTCGCTTCTATCAACCCTGGTCGGTCCAATAATAATCCTCATATTATTGCTAACTATGAAACCCTGTGTGCTCAAACGTGTAATTTGTTTTCTCCAAGCTCAAATTGGAGAATTTAAACTTTTGGTAATTCCCCACTTGCAGACATAGAATGTGACACCCACCAATGATTACTTTTATGATTAACAGTAGCCAGAAGAAGTGGGAAAAGAAAGGTTAATAAAATAGGTACTTGTAATTTCCTGTTTTTTCTGTATGCTTAACAAAACACTGTTGAAATATTGAGAACTGTTTGCTAATCTTGTTTCCAGAATGTGCTGTCCCCTAACTGCCAAATTGCAGAATGTATTCCCTCACCCGTTTACACGCAAACCGCCCACTCGCCCTGACCCATCAATAAACTTCCATCCCTGCCCTCTCCAAGGAAATTATATAAGCTCTGCTTAAGCTGTTCTCAGGACTCTCTGCTCTGTTCATGTGAGCTCTGAACCCCAGCATGCTGGACCCCCAATAAACCCTTTGCTGTTGCATGAGACAGTCTCTTTGTGGTCTCTTCCTCCCATGCTCGCACAAACATTACTTGGATGATTGAATGTAGAAGAGAAAATCCAGTCGAAAAAGGATAGTCAGTAGGATTTAGAAGATAGTCGGTAGGTTTCGGAAGAAGAGTGAGTATAGGATTTGGAACAAAAGTTCTTTAGCAAGAGGGGTTCGGTTAGAGAGTGAATGTAAATGTCAGCACATGTGAACAGTCAGAATAATGAACTGGGAAAAATATGAAGGAAAGCAGATATCAATATATCAGGCAAACTATAAAGTGAGTGATACGATTAGACATTTTAAAGAGGGTTGACTTAGAATATATAATCTTAGGAAGAAACAAATATGTAATCACCAATAGGATTGTCATTTGAAAGCATTAGGCAACCTTGACATGGATGTTTTTTGTAATCCCTGCTCACTTTCCATTTAGGCTTTGGTACAATCATAAGTGTGACATTTGCGTTTTTTGTCCAGAATATTACACTGATAAAATGTATATGTAGATCTGGTGACATGAGTATTTCTTCCACCATTTCTGGGAGCAATATTTTGAAGACATATAAATGAGTATTGGGGGTACAAAGAGGTGTACACTGTGTCTATGAATATAGAGATAATGCATGAATGGATCATACAGTGAATAAATAATATAAGTGTTTCCACATTAAATAATGGATTGAATTGATATCTGAAAATATATAAAAAATCTTATATTGATATACAATCATTCATTCCAACCAGTTATACATATAATATTAATATTAGGGTTATGGTTGATCATGAAGATATGTTAGTTTTGCTACAAAAGTGATTATGGAAATCGAAAATAATGTGTTTGGAAAGAGTCAGTCACAATGCTGGCCATATGTGAACAAGGCCTCTGGCCTTGAGCTGGGGGTTCACAGAAATGTCTATATTTCTAAGATAAAGAAGTTACAAACTGGGCTCCATGGTAACAGCTGGCAAGGAAAAAAGGGAAGAAAAAAGCTCTGCCCCTCCCAGGGGTCCTTAAAATGTTAACTTGCCCAGAATAGAGAAAAAAAACTGCTTTTTGTGAACTTCTGCAGACTGTGGAATTCTGAGCCCCTCCCTTACATGTTGGGTACAAAATTGTGAAACAACCTAAACTTGGGTTTCAGGGGATTAATTGATTACAACAGAAGCAATGCCCTCTAAACCGTTAAATGGTGAGGAAGCTCATTTCAATGAAAGCTCTGGACAACAGTCCAAATAGGACTGTTTCCCTGTCTTCAATGCTATCTTAGGTGCCTTTTCTTGCCTTGTCCGTCCCTTTTCTCATGAAAAGACCAGTCAAGAAATATGGAGGAATACATGTGTTCTGAAGCAGGAAGTGATTGATAGTGAAAGAAATGCCTATAAATTTCCTAACTTGTGGATGAAATATATATCCTATGATGTGCATAAATTAAAGAAATAGTAATCTACCAGTGTTGAATAAAAATGAAGGTCAAAATACACATCATGTCTGATTGGAATCTACTTGCATTGATGTTAATCTGGGTCAGTTACTGTAGAAATATTAGGATTTGTATGCACCATTCACTGAATTATTTTCAGTACTAGGAAACAAATATGTATTTCAGGTGAATGAATATTTCTAAGAATAACCTTGTGAAAAGTTGATTATAAATCCACATACATGAATATGAATGAATATGGTGAGTGTAAAATAAGACACACATTTCATATTTTGAAAAATCTGCAGAGTGTATATATGAATATATGTATATATATCTATATATAGATATAGATAGATAGATAGATATAGATAGATATAGATATATAGATAGATAGATTGATATAGATATATATAGATAGATATATAGATATAGATATATAGATATATAGATACACACACACAGAGATACATTAAAAATAGCAATATATATGCCAATCAAAATTTATAATGAAATATATATAATCGACAGATCCAAAAATATTTATTTTACTGAACATGGATTTATGAATAATATTGTTCAAGTAGAAAGCTCACACATAATTTGAATTTTCAGTTCCAACATCGTTTAGAAAGAGTGGTCCCTTACAATTTGTATCTGCCAAGTTAGCCACCTCACAAGAATGTGCGTGTGGTCCCAGGTAGGATTCTATGTGTGCATATAAAAATACAGGTGGTGAATAGGCTACAGAGAAAGGGAGACAGGAATTCACAGAATGGTTTACTTTAAAAAAACATGTAGAACGATTTCAACAAAAAATTGACTAGATTTATAACTCCTACCATATTTAAGGCAAAAGGCAAGTCCAACTATACACCATGCCTACTGTAATGCTTGTATTTTTATTCTGTTTGGGTTATTTTTCTCCATCTTATTAGTATTAGTAGTCAGATTGTAGTAGGTTACGGGTTAGTGTCAGGGATTCAATATTTGGAATGGAAAATTAGAAAATGAATCCAATGTGTATGTAAATATGTGCTACAAAAAAATGTTCCCACTCTCATCCAGAATAATGCCTTGACAGTACTTTCACCCCAACTAAAACACCATTAGAGGAGAAGAGTTAGAAAGTCAGTGAATACATATCTGGAATGGAATATGCTCAAGGTTTTGAAACCTTGGAGGTGGTAGAGGAGTTTCCAAATGTAAAGGACATGGTAAACACTCCACAAACATGGAGCTCTGCTGGCCTAAAGACTTCTTGAGAAACTGCCTGTGTGGTTGGGCACTTGAAATATATGTAGTTGTCAGGAGCTTTAGCTTCCCTTGTAGTGAGACGATCAAAGCTGGGTGTGCATCTATGTGACCTGGAGGACATGGTTTCTTATTTTCCAATGAAAATGAGGAAGCAGTGCTGAATTCCATTTTAGTAGGTAACCTGTGGACACTGGAGGCTAAGTTTCTCCCCGTGTGGACTGTGAAGCCATTTGGTCATCCTGCAATTTTTGTGGTGTCTCTTGCTGCTGCACTGGGTGTTTGGTATTTGCTTCACAAAATACAAGGAGTTCAACTGTGTCACAGTGCTGGAGGGATTTCTGTCTGAGTGGTGGGTCAGGGTCTGCAGGAGAATGCACCAACCAGGCTTCTATCCCACATAGTTTGCTCCCTTGACCATAGCAACCTGTTTCTGAACATTGCCCTGAAACCTCTCCATATAACAAGATGCCTTTACAAAGAAGGGTCTTCTGTCTGCACCATGTCAGTCACAAGCCATTTGGAAGCCAAAAAGAGATCCATATTGCCCCACCACATGTTTTATCACACACCTGCCCAGCACTGTTCTAGCCCCACTACTCAGCCGGCTCCAACTTACTGGCATCTCTGTTCTACACCATTTTCATGAAACCCAGTCAATCAAGGCACTGTCTGGCATACTCAAGATCAACACCAGGACATCCAAAGGTTCTCCAGTGCTACCTGGTCATGGGAATTTGAATAAAATTATGGTATCTATCTAGCCATTTTTCAAGGATGATGTTTGAGGCACTGTGGGTTTCAATATATTAAGGAACCGTTAAATGGTGAGGAAGCTCATTTCAATGAAAGCTCTGGAGAACTCTCACAGGCAAGGCTTCCCAAAGAATGGCTAAAAGGTCACATGAAGCCAGGCCTATTGAGGTCTACAATGTGAGGTCCGTGTGATATTTGACTCTCAACTATGGCTGCCAAGTTTTTCAGAATAAATTAATTTGGTATCCTTGCTGAGATTCCCAGTGATATGTGGAAAGCCAACCTGGGCCTAGATCTCAGTTTCCAAGGGCGACTCTTATGCGTGGCCTCCTAAAATCCCAACACAATTCATGGCAATACTTCTCTGATGTCGGTTCAAGAACTCAGTCTCTAAGAGGAATCACACCAGAGTTCAAGGCCAGGTGGACCTTGTCATTTCTTCCAACCACCATACAAATGACCACAATTAAATCCAAAACACTCCACACGGCCCTAATCTTCTTCCATATAGACACTCATCATAACCTTTGGCTGGAGTTTTCCACTAGGGGTGCAACCAAAGACAGTGTCCAAAAAATGCTCCCTTGCCTCTCATTTGTCTAAAGTCACTGTGGCCTCGACATCATTCCTGTGAACCAGGAGTGATCAAATAGGCCTGCCATTAATACTTTTCCACTTCTCCAACTTGAGGTCTCTGACTGTGGGGTTTAGATTCTTTATGTGAACTGGACTCATGAGAAAACCCAAGCACCTATGGGCTACCCTCTGCAGGGCCTTGAAGAATTCATTTGATCAAAGGATCCCTATTCTCACTTGATGGAGGTCAGGAACCTTACAGAGGAAGGCGAGAGGCTTCATCCACAATGACTGCAATTTTTGCCATTTTGATTTTGGATGCACACGTGGTATCTTTCTTTACATCAATCAGGAGTTGAGAATATAAGCCACAGCCTCACAGAGGGCTAAGAGGCTGATTCAGACACATATCTTTACAAAGCAATTAAGCAAAGAGCCACAGGGGATGCCCATTCATTTCAATTTGAAAACTGTTTCTTCAGGCTTCACAAACGTGTGGCCTGAGGCAAAGACCTTCCTGACATTCAGGGCAAAAGAACAATAGGTAAACAAAAGGCCCAAAGCAGGGTTTCTCCACTGAGACTTTCCTGGTCACACTGTATGTAAACAGAAATCTAAGTAAGATTTGAAGCCCAGAAAAGTATGAGGCCCTTGATTGGGAGACTTAGCTCTGAATTATGTCCTGCACAGATGTCTCAGATAAATTAATATACATTGGCATTGGACCTTGTACCTTGGGTGATTGAATGTCGAAGAGAACACCAATTCAAAAAAGGATAGTCAGTAGGATTTGGGAGATAGTAGGTATATTCAGAAAGAAGAGTGAGTATAGGATTTGGACCAAAAGTTATTTAGAAATTGGGTTTCAGGTAGAGAGTGAATGTAAATGTCAGCACATATGAACAGTCAGTCAAAATCATGAACCTGGGAAATTATGTAGGAAAGCATATATCAGTAGAGACTTTTGGATATCAGGCAAAGTAAAAGTGAGTGATAGGATTAGACATTTTCAACAGGGTTGAGTTTGAATATATAATCTTAGGAAGAAACACATATGTAGTCACCAATTGGATTGACATTTGAGAGCATTAGGCAACCTGGACATGGATGTTTTAGAAATACATGCTCACTATAAATTTAGGCTTTGGTACAATCAGAAATGTGACCTTTGCATTTTGTGTCCAGAATACTACTGTGATAAAATGTATATGTAGATCAGGTGACATGAATAATTTTTCCACCATTTCTGGGAGCAATATTTTTAAGGTGTATAAATGATTATGGGGGTACAAATAGGTGTACCCTGTGTCTATGAATATATAGAGATAATGCAAGAATAGACCATACTATGAATAAATAATATAACTGGTTCCACTTTAAATAAAAGATTGAATTGATATTGGAATATATACAGGAATTCTTATATTGATATACAATCATTCATTCCAACCAGTTATACTTCTAATGGTAATATTAGGGTTATGTTTTATCATGAAGAGTGTGTGAGTTTTGCTTCAAAAGTGATTATGGAAAACGAAAATAATGTGTTTAGAAAGAAGTCTTATGAAAAGACCAGTCAAGAAACAAGGAGGAATACATGTTTTCTGAAGCAAGAAGTTATTGAAATTGAAACAAATGCCTTTAAATTTGCTAACTTGTGGATGAAATATATATCTTATGATGGGCATCAACTGAAGAAATAGTAATGTACCAGTGTTGACTAAAAATAAACATCACAATACACATCATGTCTCATAGGAATCTACTTGCATTGATGTTAAACTGTGTCAGTTACTGTAGAAATATTAGGATTCGTATGCACCATTCACTGAAGTTGGCTTTCAGTTCTAAGAAACAAATATGTATTTCAGGTAGATGAATTTTTCTGAGAATAAACTTTTGAAAATTTGTTTATAAATCCACATACAGTGAATATGAATGAACTTAGGGAGTGTACAATAAGACACATATATTTCATATTCTGAAAATAAAAAGCAGCAACATATATGCCAATCAAAATTCATCATGAAATATATATCATCCAATGATCCAAAAATATTCATTTTACTGATCATAGATTTATTTATCATGTTGTTTATCTACGAAGCTCACCCATAGGTTGAATTTTCAGTTCTAACTGGGTTTAGGAGGAGTGATCTGTTATCCCAATTTGTATCTGCCCAGTCAGCCACCTCACAAGAATGTACATGTGATAACAGGTATGATTCTATATGTGCATATGAAAATACATGTGCTGAATTGGCTACAGAGAAAAGGAGAGAGGAAATCACCTATTTGTTAACTTTAAAATCACATGGAGAACTATTTCAACAAAAAATTGAGTAGATTTAATACTACTACCCTATATAATGTAAACGGCAAGTCCAAGTATACACCATGCCTCCTCTGAACTGCTTTTATTTCTACTCTGTTTGGGTTATTTTTCTCCATCATATTTGAATTAGTAGTCAGAGTCTAGTAGGTTATGGGTTAATGTCAGGGTTCAGTATTATGAATGGAAAATAGGAAAATAAATTCAATGTATATGTAAATATGTACTACAAAAAAATCTTCCCACTCTCATCCAGAAGAATGACTTGACTTTACCTTCGCCCCAAGTAAAACACAATTAGAGTGGAAGAGTTCGAAAATCTGTGAATACATATCTGGAATGGAATATGCTTAAGAGTTTACAACCATGAAGGTGGTAGAGGAGTTTTCAAAAGTAAGGGACAGGGTAAATACTCCACAAACATGGAGCTCTGCTGGACTAAAGACTTCTTGAGAAACTGCCTCTGAGTTTGGGCACTTGAAATATTTGTTGTTTTCAGGAGCTTTAGCTTCCTTTGTAGAGAGACCATCAAAGCTGGGCATGTATCTAAGTGACCTGGAAGACATGGTTTCTTATTTTCTAATGAACATATGGGAGCAGTGCTGAATTCTCTCTTTGTAGGTAAACTGTGGCCACTGGGGGCTAAGTCTGTCTCCGTGTGGACTGTGAAGTCTTTTGGTCATCCTCCACTTGTCGTGGTGTTTCTTGCTGCTGCAATGTGAGTTTGGTATTTGCTTCACAAAATACAAGGAGTTCAACTGGAACACAGTGCTGGAGGGAGTTCGGTCATGTGTGGTTTTTCAGGGTCTGCAAGAGAATGCACAGAACAGGCTTCTATCCCACATAGTTTTCCCCATTGACCATAGCAACCCGATTCTGAACAATGCCCTGAAACCTCTCAATATAAAAAGATGCCTTTACATAAAAGGGTCTGCTGGCTGCACCATGTCAGTCACAATCCACTTGTAGGGTAATGGCAGATCCCCATGAACCCACCATGTATGGTTAATCACACACCTCCCCACCACTGCTCTAACCCCACTACTTAGCGTGCTCCAACTTCCTGGCATCTCAGTTCTACACCATCAAGGCACTGTCTAGTACACTCTTGATCAGGAACAGGACATTAAAAGGTGCTCCAGTGCCACCTTGTCATGGGAAATTTAAAAATTTCGTGGTATTTATCTATCCATTTTTCAAGGATAAAATTGGAAGCACTGTGGTTTTCAATTCATTCAGGAACAATTAAATGTTTAGGAAGCTCATTTCAATGAAAGCTCTGGAAAACTCTCCCAAGCACGGCTTCTCAAAAAGTGGCCAAAATGTCAAATGAAGCCAGGCCCATTTAGGTCTACAATGTGAGGTCTATGTATGTTTTGACTCTCAACTATGGCTGGCAAGTCTTTCAGAATAAAATCATGGGATATCCTGTCTGAGATTCCCAGTTTTTTGTGGAAAGCCACCCTGGGCATAGATCTCATGTTCCAAGGGCGAATGTCATGTGTGGTCTCCTAAAACCACAACACAATTCATGGCAGTATTTCTCTGAGGTCAGTTCCAGATCTCAGTCTCTAATTGGAATCACAGCAGAGTTCAAGCCCAGGTGGACCCAGTCATCTCTTCCAACCGCCACACAAATGACCACAATTAAAACCAAAACACTCCCACATGGCCCTCATCTTCTTCCATATAGACACTACTCATTACCTCTGGCTGGAGTTTTCCATGAGGGGCGAAGCCCAAGACATTGCCCGTCTTTTCCCTAAAATCAGGGTGGCCTGAACACCCCTCCTGTGAACCAGGAGGGATCAACTATGCCTTCCATTAATACTGCTCTGCTTCTCCAATTTGAGGCCTACTGACTGTCGGGTATAGATTCTTTATGTGATTTGGAGACATGACAAAACACAAGCATGTATGGGCTAGCCTCTGCAGTGCTTTGAAGAACTCATTTGTTTCAAAGGATCACTATTCTCACTTGATGGAGGTCAGGAACCTAACAGAGGAAGGCGAGAGACTTCATCAACAATGACTGATCTTTTTCCATTTTGGTTTTGGATGCACACATGGGATCTTTCTTTTGATCCAACAGGTGCTGAGATCTAAGCCACAGCCTCACACAGGGCCAAGAGGATGATTCAGACATATCCATTTCCAAAGCAATTCACAAAGAGCCACAGGTGATGCCCATTCATTTCCATTTGAAAACTGTTTTCTTCAGGCTTCACAAAGGAGTGGCCTGAGGCCAAGACCTTCCTCACATTCAGTGGAAGAGAAGAATTGGTTAGCAAAAGGCCCAAAGCAGGGTTACTCCACTGAGGCTTTCCACGTCACTCTGGTATCTGAGTTTTCTGAGATGCTCGTCATTCCTTTAGCTATTCAGTACATGGCTATGTCACAGAGCTTGGAGGTGGTACATTTTTTGGACTCAAAACCATGAGCCAATTCCGGAGAGTGGACAGAATCAGGAAGAAAACAGGACCTTAGGAAAATAGTAGGTGTTGCCCATCCATAAGGGAAGCGACAGTCCATTCATCAATCGGGCAGGATGAATGCTGGGAAGCTTTCTACTAAAGAGGACACATCCATTGATGCATTCTATTTTCTAATATCTACAACCATGAACACAGTGGGATACACAGACATAGAAACACTCACCTTGTCAAAAGACTTACTAGAAAAAGTCCACTCCAAACCAAATAAACCTCCTTTCCTACCTATTCTTAGAACATGAGACAAAACCACAAACTCACACCCACACCCACAAAGGCACCTCCTTTCCCCAAGTAGGTCTGTGACTATCCAGAGTGTCCTCTGACTGGTGGGCCATACTACGTTTCCCTGAAATGGCCTGTCCTGTCTCAAATCTGATCTCATTGGACAACTCTGTGAAGTTGTCAGGAGCCAGCGGTGAGCCACTACCTGCTTTCTCAGGAAAGGCCCCTCTGCAGAGCTCTCCTGAAATTTGGCCATCCTCATATCAGTAGGTACCAAAAAAGATTGACTCTGTTCTTGGTAAATCCAAACATGTGAGCCCACTGGGAATGGTACTGGGACTGGCTCTGGGTGCATGGCTTCCTGGATCCCAATTTCAGAGAGTTCTATCACCAAGGAAGTGAAGAAGGTCACTTCCTTTATGAACTGAATGAGGTCACTGCTTTGGCAACCAATTTGTCCTAACATTTGCTTCCAAGGTTCTCCTGAGAACAAGGCTGCCCCTACTTCCTGTGACACTTTCACAACTGTGAATTGTATATCAACCATAGGCACCCAGGAACAGCTCTCCACACAGGCCTGGTTTGGTCCATCTTGTCAACATTGAGAAGAGTGAGGCTGATTCTGACACATCCCTTCATCCTGACCAGGTTGTTTGCCATGAAAGATGAGTTCTGCTCTCTCAGGTCCTTCATAGCTGCCTACATCTTCTCCAGGGATCATTTCTGCATGGAACTTTGAGGTTCTCAGTAGCTGGAAGATCCCCTACATTTATATATTGGAAGACCAATTCTGTCCCTCCTCTTCTGTAAAGTTAGATTGAGGGACCATTGTATGGTTAAGGTTAATAACAGGTTCCATTTGGTTTAGAAATCATTCTGCTGGATGAATAATGGTATTGTGATTTTGCAATATTTACAAGAATATATAGGTGAAATATAAGTATGAACACAGAAATCTAGGTAATTTTTAAAGCCCAGAAGGGCATTGTGCCCATGATTTGGATTCTTAGCTTTAAATTATGTTCTGCACAGGTGTCTCAGATAAATCGATATACAATGTCATAGGACCTTTTCCCTTGGATGATTGAATGTCAAAGACAACATCCAGTCAAAAAGGGATAGTTGGTGGATTAAGATGATAGTCGGTAGGTTTATAATGAAGAGTGTGTATAGGATTTGGACCAAAAGATCTTTAGCAATACGGGTTTGGGTAGAGAGTGAAAGTAAATGTCAGCACATTTGAAGAGTCGGTCACAATGATTAACTGGGGAAAAACATATAGAAAAAAAGATATCAATGAAGACATTCGGAAATCAGGCAATGTATAAAGTGAGTGATAGGATTAGACATTTTCAACAGGGTTGAGGTTGAATATGTAATTTCAGGAATAAACAAATATATATTCACCAATAGGATTGACATTTGAGAGCATTAGGCAACCTGGACATGGATGTTTTTAGTAATCCATGCTCACTTTCCATTTAGGATTTGGTACAATCATAAGTGTGACCTTGCTTTTTGTTTCCACAATATTACTGTGATAAAATTTATATACAGATCAGGTGACATGAGTATTTCTTCCACCATTTTGAGGAGCAATATTTTGAACACGAATAAATTAGTATTGGGGGTACAAATAGGTGTAGTCTGTGTTATATGAATATAGAGAAAATGCATGAATAGACCATACTCTGAATAAATAATATAACTGGTTCCAAATTTAAATAATGGATTGAATTGATATCTGAAAATATATAGGAAATGTTATATTCATATTCATACATTTATTCCAACCTGTTATATATCTAATGGTAATATTAGTGTTATGGTTTATCATGAAGTGTGTGTGACTTTTGCCTCAATAGTGGTTATGGAAATCCGAAATTATGTGTTTAGAAAGAAGTCTCATGAAAAGACTAGTCAAGAAACATGGAGGAATACATGTGTTCTGAAGCAGGAAGTGATGGAAAGTGAAAAAAATTCATACAAATTTGCTAACTTGTGGATTAAATATATACCCTATGATGTGCATAAACTGAAGAAATAGTAATTTACCAGTGTTGAAAAAAAATGAACGTCAAAATACATATCATGTCCCATAGGAATCTACTTGCATTGATGTTAAACATGGTCAGTAACTGTAGAAATATTAGGATTTGTATGCACAATTCACTGTAGTTAGTTTTCAGTACTAGGAAACAAATATGTATTTCAGGTGGATCAATATTTCTGAAAATAATCTTGTGAAAAGTTGATAATAAATCCACATACATGAACATGAATGAATTGAGGGAGTGTATAATAAGACACATATATTTTATATTTTGAAAAATCTGGACAGTAAATATATATATATATATATATATATATATATATATATATATATATATATATTTATACCTACACACACACACACACACAGACATTTAAAAGTAGCAATATATGCCAATCGAAATACATCATGAAATATATATAATCCACAAATCCAAAAATCTTCATTTTACTGAACATAGATTTATGTATAATGTTGTTCAACTAGGAAGCTCACCCATAGTTTGAATTTTAATTTCCAACAGCGTTTAGGAGGAGTGATCTCTTCTCACAATTTGTACCTGCCATGTCAGCAACCTCATAAGTATTTACTTGTGATACCAGGTAGGATTGTATATGTGCATATAAAAATACATGGGCTGAATAGGGTACAGAGAAATGGAGACAGGAATTCACATATTTGTTAACTTTAAATACACATGAATAGAAGGAGGGACAGAGCCACCAACTGCACCTGCAAGGTAGGCGGACCCTCCACCCACCAGTAGAACAGGCCTAGCGGCCCGCCAATAGTAAAAGACACATCGTACTGGTTGGGGAAAGGGCAGAGCCACCGCCCGGCTGCAAGGTACACGGACCTGCGACCCACAGGCAGAACAGGCCCAGAAAACCGCGGTGGGGCAGAGGCGCCCCTTGCGACGTCAAGGTTGGTGAACAGCAAACCACCTGCAGAACAGGCCCAGCGGCCTTCAGAGGGGCAGAGACGCCCCCCGCGCCTGCGAAGTAGGTGGACCTGCGAACATGGACAGACCAGGCCCAGGGGCCCGACAGGGTGGTAGACACATCACCAGGTTGGGGGAGGGTCCGAGCTGCCGCCTGTGCCTGCAAGGCAGGTGGACTTCTGACCCACCGGCACAAGAGGCCCTGTGACTTGCCAGCATGTTAGACACATCACCCCGGTTTGGGAAGGAGTAGAGCCGCCACCCGCGGCTGCAAGGTAGACAGACCTTCAACTCACAGACAGAAGAGGCCCAGCGTCATGCGGAGGGGCAGAGCCGACAACCGCACCTGCAGGGTAGGTGGACCTGTGACCCACTGGCAGAACAGTCCCAGCGCCAGCAGAGGGGTAGAGCTGCTGCCCGCTCCTCCAAGGTAGGAAGACCTGCTACCGACTGGCAGAACAGGCCAAGCAGCCTGCTGGTGAGGTAGGCAAATTGCCCTATTTGGAGGAGGGGCAGAGCCACGGCCTGCGCCTGTGAGGGAGACTTTGCAACTATAAAAGAGCAGTATAAATATTTAGGGGTAAAATTCAATAACACAACAATTTGAACAAACAGAAAGATACGCGAACAGTATGAAAAGACAAGGAAAGAAAGGACAACAAGCAATGAAGGTCAACTCAACATTAAAAGAGGTAATACCTGCAGCAGATGGAATGTCAGATAAAGAATTCAAAACATACATGCTTCAGATGATCTGGAGTCTCAAGGAAGTCATTAGACAGCAAAATCAGACAATGAAAGATCACTTTGACAATGAATTACATAAACAAATCCAAGAAGCAAAAGATCAACTATACAGGGAGATAGAGGTTATAAAAAACAAACAAACAGAAATCATAGAAATGCAGGAAGCAATAAACCAACTTAAAAACTCAATTGAGAATACTACCAGCAGAGGAGATCACTTAGAAGATGGAACATCAGACAATGTATTTCAACTTGAAAAGAACCGAGACAGCTAGCAAGACTGTTAAGAAACCATGAGCAGAACATCCAAGAAATATGGGATAACATAAAGACACCAAACTTAAGAATCATTGGGATACAGGAAGGTATAGAGGTCCAAACCAAAGGAATGAGAAATCAATTCAATGAAATAATATGGGAAAACTCATATGGACTTCAGAAACAAGCAGGAGTGTCCATACTCATATAAAATAAAATAGATTTCAAGCCAAAGTTTATCAAAAGGGATAAAGAGGGACACTACATACTGCTCAAGGGAACCATACACCAACAAGACATAACAATCATAAATGTATATGCCCCAAAACAATGGTGCAGCTATGTTCACTAAACAAACTCTTCTCAAGTTCAAGAGTCTAATAAACCACCATACAATAATCATGGGAGACTTCAACACACCTCTCTCACTACTGGACAGATCTTCCAAACAAAAGTTGAATAAGGAAACAATAGAAATCAATAACACAATTAATAAATTGGACTTAATTGACATATATAGAATATACCACCAAACAACAAGTAGTTACACTTTTTTCTTAGTAGCACATAGATACCTCTCAAAAATACATCATATATTATTTCACAGGGCAACTCTTAGAAAATATAAAGGAGTACAGATAATACCAGGCATCTTATCTGATCATAATGGAATGAAACTGAAAATCAATGGTAAAAGAAGGAAGGAAAAATCATCCATCACTTGGAGAATGAACAATAGACTACTGAATGATCAATGGGTTATTGAAGACATCTAGGAGGAAAATAAAAAATATCTTAGAGATAAATGAAAAGACAGACTGAACATATCAGAATCTAGGGGACACATTGAAAGCAGTTCTAAGAGGAAAATTCATTGCCTGGAGTACTTTCCTAAAAAAGGAAAAAGACAACAAATAAAAGATCTCATATTTCATCTCAAAATTCTAGAAAAACATGAGAAAACAACAGCAAAAGAAGTAGAAGGCAAGAAATTGTTAAAATCAGAGCTGAAATTAATAAAATTGAAACAAAAGAAACAATTGAAAAATTGACAAAACTAAAAGTTGATTCTTTGAAAAAATAAATAAAATCGACAGACCCTTAGCCATGTTAAGGAAGAGAAGAAGAGAGAGAACTCAAATTACTAGCATACGGGATGAAAATGGCAATATCATAACAGACACTTCAGAAATACAGAAGATAATCAGAAATTATTTTGAATCCTTATACTCCAATAAATTAGAAGACAGTGAAGGCATCAATAAATTTCTTAAGTCATATGATCTGCCCAGATTGAGTCAGGGGGATATAGATAACCTAAACAGACCAATATCAATTGAGGAAACAGAAGAAATCATCCAAACACTACCAACTAAGAAAAGCCTAGGATTGGATATATATACAGCAGAGTTTTACAAAACCTTTAAAGCGGAACTAATACCAATAGTTTTCAAGATATTTCAGGAAATAGAAAAAGAGGGACAACTTCCAATTTTATTCTAGGAGGCCAATATTACCCTGATTCCTAAACCAGACAAAGACACTTCAAAGAAACAAAACTACAGACCAATATCTCTAATGAACCTAGATGCAAAAATTCTCAATAAAATTCTGCAAATCAGACACAAAAACATATTAAAAAATGTGCAACATGATCAAGTAGGATTCATCCCTGGGATGCAAAGCTGGTTCAATATATGGAAATCAATAATTGTTATTCACCACTTTAATAGACTTAAAAATAAGAACCATATAATCATCCCGATATATGCAGAAAAAAAACATTCGACAAAGTACAGCAACCCATTCTGTTCAAAACTCTAGAAAAACTAGGGATAATAGGAACATACCTCAATATTGTAAAAGCAATCTATGCTAAGCCTCAGACCAGCATCATTCTAAATTGATAAAAACTGAAGGCATTCTCTCTAAAATCTGGAACAAGATAGGGATGCCCTCTCTCAACACTTCTGTTCAACATAGTTTTCGAAACACTGGCAAGAGCAATTAGAAAAATGAAAGAAATTAAAGGCGTAAGAAAAAGGAAAAGAAGAACTTAGATTATCACTATTTGTAGCTGACATGATTATGTACCTAGCAGACCCAAAAGGGTCTACAAAAACCTATTAGAGCTAATAAATGAATTCAGCAAAGTGGCAGGATATAAAATCAACACGCATAAATCAAAGTAATTCCTGTATATCAGTGACAAATCCTCTGAAATGGAAATGAGGAAACCACTCCACTCAGAATATCCTCAAAAAAATAAAATACTTGGGAATCAACCTAACAAAAGAGGTGAAAGACTTACACAATGAAAACTACAGAACCCTAAAGAGAGAAATAGAAGAAGATCTTAGAAGATGAAAAAATATACCCTGTTCATGGATACGCAGAACTAACATCATCAAAATGGCGATATTCCCAAAAGTTCTCTGTAGGTTTAATGCAATGCCAATCAAAATCACAACGGCATTTCTTGTAGAAATAGATAAAACAATAATGAAATTCATATGGAAAAATAAAAGACTTAGAATAGCAAAAACAATGCTAAGCAGGAAGTGTGAATCAGGTGGTAGAGCGATACCAGACCTCAAACTATACTACAGAGCAATACTAACAAAAAGAGCATAGTACTGGTACCAAAATAGGTGGTTGGAATAATGGTACATAATAGGGGACACAGAAACAAATCCACAAAACCACAACTATCTTATATTTGATAAAGGGGCTAAAAGCATGCAATGGAGGAAGGATAGCATCTTCAAAAACTAGTGCTGGGAAAACTGGAGTTCCATATGTAACAAAATGAAACTGAATCCCTTTCTCTCGCCATACACAAAAGTTAAGTCAAAATTAATCAAACAGCTTGATATCAAATCAGAGACACGGCTTCTGATAGAAGAAAACCTTGGCTACGATGTACATACTGTGGGGTCGGGCTCCAAATTCCTCAATAGGACACCCATAGCACAAGAGTTAATAACTAGAATGAACAAATGGGATAAAAATAAAAATCAAACTAAATAGATTTTTTAAATAGATTTTCCTCAGTAACAAAAACAATAAGAGAGGTAATTAGAGAGCCTACATCCTGGGAACAAATCTTACTCCTCACACTTCAGAGAGAGCCCTAATTTCCAAAGTATACAAGGAACTCAAAAAATTAAACAATAAGAAAACGAATAATGCAATCAACAAATGGGCCAAGGACCTGAACAGACACTTCTCAGAGGAGGACATACAATCAATCAACAAGTCCATGAAAAAATGTTCACCATCTCTAGCAGTCAGAGAAATGCAAAACAAATCCACCATAAGATATCATCTCGCTCCAGTATGAGTGGCAGTCAATATGAAGTCAAACAACAACAAGTGGTGGCGAGGATGTGGGGAAAAGGGTACACCTGTACATTGCTGGTGGGACTGCAAATTGGTGCAGCCAATTTGGAAAGAAGTATGGAGATTTCTTGGAAAGCTGGGAATGGAAACATCATTTGACCCAGCTATTTTTCTTCTCAGTCTATTCACTAAAGACCTAAAAAGAGCATCGTACAGGGACACTGATAAATCGATGTTCCTAGCAGCACAATTCACAATAGGAAGACTGTGGAACCAAACTCGTTGCCCTTCAAAAGATGAATGGATAAAAAAAAAAAAATTGTGGCATTTATACACAATGGTGTATTATTCTTCATTAAAAAATGACAAAATCATAAAATTTGCAGAGAAATGGATGGCATTAAACAGATTATGCTAAGTGAAGAGAGCAAAAGCCTAAAAAACAAATGCCAAATGTTTTCTTTGATATAACGAGAGTAACTAAGAACAGAGTTGGGAGGAAGAGCATGAGAAGAAGATTAACATTAAACAGGGGTGACAGGTGGGAATGAAAGGAAAGAGAAGGGAAATTGCATGGAAATGGAAGGAGATCCTCATGGTTATACAAAATTAAATATAAGAGGAAATGAGAAGAAAGGGGAATAAAACAAGGGGAAGAAATAAATTACAGTAGGTGGTGTAGAGAGAGAAGATTGGAGGGAAGGGGATGGGAGATAGTAGATAGGAAAGACAGCAGAATACAACAGACACTATAGCAATATGTAAAACAGTGGATGTGTAACCAATGGGATGCTGCAATCTGTATACGGGGAAAAATGGAAGTTCATAACCCACTTGAATCAAAGTGTGAAGTATGATATGTCAAGAACTATGTAATGCTTTGAAGATCCAACAATAAAAATTAAAGGAAAAAAAACTCATGGAGAACTATTTCAATAAAAATTGATTAGATTTATAACACCTACACTTTATCATGCAAAAGGAAGTCCAACTATACACCATGCCTCCTCTGAACTTCTTGTATTTCTATTCTGTTTGGGTTATTTTTCTCCATCATATTAGGAATAGTAGTCTGAGTCTAGTAGGGTATGCGTTAGTGTCAGAGAGTCAGTATTTCGAATGGAAAATAGGAAAATGAATCCAATGTGTATGCAAACATGTGCTACATGAAAATCTTCCCACTCTCATCCACAACAATGCCTTCACGTCACCTTCGCCCCAAATAAGAAACAATTAGAGGAGAAGAGTTAGAAATTCTGTGAATATATATCTGGAATAGAAAATGCTCAGGAGTTCACAAACTTGGATGTAATAGAGGAGTCTTCCAACGTAAGGGACAGGGTAAACACTCCAGAAATATGGAGGTCTGCTGGCCTAAAAAAATTCTTGAGAAACTACCTCTGAGGATGGGCACTTGAAATATATGTTGTTGTAAGGAGTTTTAGCTTCCTTTGTATAGAGACCATCAAAGCTGGGTCTGCATCTATGTTTCCTGGAGGACATTCTTTCTTATTTTCCAATGCACATGAGGCAGCAGTGCTGAATTCTCACGTTGTAGGTAAATTGTGGCCACTGGGGGCTAAGTGTCTCCCCATGTGGACAGTGAAGCTTTTTGGTCATCCTCAACTTTTCGTGGTTTTTTCCTGCTGCTGCACTGGGAGTTTGGTATTTACTTTATGAAATACAAGGAGTTCAACTGGGACACAGTGCTGGAGGGAGTTCTGTCACGTGTGGTTTTTCAGGGTCTGCAAGAGAATGCAACAATCAGGCTTCATTCCCACATAGCTTGCCCCCTTGTCCATAGCAACATGATTCTGCACATTGCCCTGAAAACTATCCATATAACAAGATGCCTTTACATTCAAGGGTCTCCTCACTGCACCGTGTCAGTGTCAATCCATTTGGAAATCAATGGCAAATCCACATGGCCCCACCACAGATGATTTATCACACACCTGCACACCACAGCTTTGGCCCCACTACTCAGGAGGGTCCAACTTACTGGCAACTCTGTTCTGCACAATTTTCCTTAAACCCATTTAATCAAGGCACTGTCTGGTACACCACAAACTCACACCCACACCCACAATGGCACCTCCTTCCCCCAAGTAGGACTGTGACTATCTGGAGTGTCCTCTGACTGGTGGGCGATAATATTTTCCCCCCGAAATGGCCTGTCATGTCTCAGATCTGGTCTCCTTTGCCAACTCTGTAAAACTGTGAGGAGTCAGCGGTTAGCCACTACCTGCAATCTCAGGAAAAGACCCTCTTCAGAGCTCTACTGGCAATTGTCCCTCCTCACATCAGTAGTTACCAAGAAGGTCTGACTCTGTACTTTGTAAATCCAAAAAAGTGGGCCCACTGGGACTGGTACTGCGACTGGCTCTGGGTACCTGGCTTCTTGGATCCCAAGTTCATAGAGTTCCATCACCAAGGAAGTTAGGCAGGTCACTTCCTTCAGGAACTGAATGAGGTCGCTGCCTTGGCAACCACTTTGTCCTAACAGTTGCTTCCATGGGTCCCATGAGATGGAGGCTGCCCCTACTTCCTGTGAAAATTTGACTACTTAGAATGGAATATCAACAATAGGCACGTGGGAACAGCTGTACACGCAGGGCTGGTTTGGTCCATCTTCTCTATATTAAGAAGAGAGAGGCTGATTCAGACACATCCCTTTTTCCTGTCCAGGTCGTTTGCCATGGAAAATGGCTGTTGCTCTCTCAGGTCCTTCATAGCTGCCTACATCTTCTCCAGGGATCATTTCTGCATGGAACTTTGAGGTTCTCAGTAGTTTGCAGATAACCTACATTCCTTTATTGTAAGGCGAACTCTGTCCCTGCTCTTTTGTAATGTTAGATTGAGGCAACAGTATAGAACTCAATAACACAATTAATAACATAGACTTAATTGACATATACAGAATAAATCACCCAACATCAAGCAGTTACACTTTTTTATCAGCAGCACATGGATCCTTCTCAAAATAGATCATATATTACATCACAGGGCAACTCTTAAACAATATAAAGGAGTAAAGATAATGCCATGCATCTCATCTGATCATAATGGAATGAAACTGAAAATCAATTATAAAAGAAGTTAAGAAAAATCATGCATCACTTGGAGAATAAACAATAGGTTACTGAATGATCAATGGGTTTTAGAAGACATCAAGGAGGAAATTAAAAAATTCTTAGAGATAAATGAAAACACAGACACAACATATCAAAATCTATGGGACACATTGAAAGCAGTTTTAAGACGAAATTTCATTGCTTGGAATTCATTCCTTAAAAAAAGAAAAAAACCAACAAATTAATGATCTCATACTTCATCTCAAAACCCTAGAAAAAGAAGAAGAAAACAACAGGAAAAGAAGTAGAAGGCAAGAAATAATTAAAACCAGAGCTGAAATTAATGAAATCGAAACAAAAGAAACAATTGAAAAAATTGACAAAACTTAACGTTGGTTCTTTCAAAAAATAAATAAAATCGACAGAACCTTAGACATTTTAATGAAGAGAAGAAGAGAGAGAACTCAAATTACTAGCATACGGGATGAAAAAGACAATATCACAACAGACACTTCAGAAATACGGAAGATAATCAGAAAATATTTTGAATCCTTATACTCCAATAAAATAGAAGATAGTGAAGGCATCGATAAATTTCTTAAGTCATCTGATCTGCCCAGATTGAGTCAGTAGGATATGGACAACCTAAACAGACCAATATCAATGGAGGAAATAGAAGAAACCATCCAAAGACTATCAACTAAGTAAAGCCCAGGACCGGATGTGTATACAGCGGAGTTTTAAAAAACATTTAAAGAGGAATTAATACCAATACTTTTCAAGCTATTTTAGGAAATAGAAAAAGAGGGAGAACTTCCAAATTCATTCTACGAGGCCAACATCACCCTGATTCCTAAACCAGAGAAACTCACTATAAAGTAGCAAAACTACAGACCAATATCTCTAATGAACCTAGGTGCAAAAATCCTCAATAAAATTCTGGTGAATCGGATACGAAAACATATCAAAAAATTGTGCACCATGAGCATGTAGGATTCATCCATGGGATGCAAGGTTCGTTCAATATACAGAAATCAATAAATGTTATTTCCCACATCAATAGACTTAGAAATAAGAACTATATGATCATCTCGATAGATGCAGAAAAAGCATTCAACAAAGTACAGCATCCCTTTATGTTCAAAACTCTAGAAAAACTAGGGATAACAGGAACCTACCTCAATACTGTAAAAGCAATCTATGCTAAGCCTCAGGCTAGCATCATTCTGAATGGAGAAAAATTGAAGGCATTCCCTCTAAAATCTTGAACAAGACAGGGATGCCCTCTCTCACCATTTCTGTTCAACATAGTTCTAGAAACACTGGCCAGAGCAATTAGACAGACAAAAGAAATTAAAGGCATAAAAATAGGAAATGAAAAACTTAAATTATCACTATTTGCAGATGACATGATTCTATACCTAGCAGACCCAAAAGGGTCTACAAAGAAACTATTAGAGATAATAAATGAATTCACCAAAGTGGCTGGATGTAAAATCAACATGCACAAATCAAAGGCATTCCTGTATATCAGCGAAAAATTGTCTGAAATGGAAATGAGGACAACCACTCCATTTACAATATCATCAGAAAACATAAAATACTTGGGAATCAACCTAACAAAAGAGGTGAAAAACTTATACAATGAAAACTACAGAACCCTAAAGAGAGAAATAGAAGAAGATTTTAGAAGATGGAAAAATATACCTTGTTCATGGATAGGCAGAACTAACATCATCAAAATGGCGATATTACCAAAAGTTCTCTATAGGTTTAATGCAATGCCAATCAAAATCCCAACGGCATTTCATGTAGAAATAGAGAAAGCAATCATGAAATTCATATCGAAAAATAAAAGACCCAGAATAGCAAAAACAATGCTAAGCAGAAAGTGTGAATCAGGCGGTATAGCGATACCACACATCAAACTATACTACAGAGCAATAGTAACACAAAGAGCATGGTACTGGTACCAAAACAGGCGGGTGGACCAATGGTACAGAATAGAGGACACAGAAACCAATCCAAAAAACTACATACTATCTTATATTTGATTAAGGGGCTAAAAGCATGCAATGGAGGAAGGATAGCATCTTCAACAAATGGTGCTGGGAAAACTGGAAATTCATATGAAAAAAAATGAAACTGAATCCCTTCCTCTCGACATGCACAAAAGTTAACAAAAAATGGAACAAGGAGCTTGATATCAAATCAGAGACATGGCGTGTGATAGAAGAAAATGTTGGCTACGATCTACATACTGTGGGGTCGGGCTCTAAATTCCTCAATAGGACACCCATAGCACAAGAGTTAATAACAAGAATAAAGAAATGGGACTTAATCAAACTTAATTTTTTTTTCTCAGCAAAAGAAAGAATAAGAGAGGTAAGTAGGGAGCCTACATCCTGGGAACAAATCATTACTCGTCACCCTTCAGATAGAGCCCTAATATCCAGAGTATACAAAGAACTCAAAAATTAGACAATAAGATAAAAAATAACCCAATCAACAAATGGCCCAAGGACCTGAACAGACACTTCATAGAGGAGGAATACAATCAATCAACAAGTACATGAAAAAATGCTCACCATCTCTAGCAGTCAGAGAAATGCAAATCAAAACCACCATAAGATACCATCTCACTCCAGTAAGATTGGCAGCCATTATGAAGTCAAACATCAACAAGTTTTGGCGAGGATGTGTGTAAATGGGTACACATGTACATTTCTGGTGGGGCTGCAAATTGGTGCAGCCAATTTTGAAAGCGGTATGGAGATTTCATGGAAAGCTTGAAATGGAACCCACCACTTGACCCAGCTACTACTCATCTCGGTCTATTTCATAAAGACCTAAAAAGAGCATGGTACATGGACACTGCTACATTGATGTTCATAGCAGCACGATTCAAAATAGCAAGAGTGTGGAACCAACCTAGATGCCCTTCAATAAACGAATGGTTAAAAAATGTGGCATTAATTCACAATGGAGTTTTACTCAGCATTAAAAAATGACAAAATCATAGAATTTGCAGGGAAATGAATGGCATTAGAGCAGATTATGCTAAGTGAAGGAAGCCAATCCCTAAAAAACAAATGCCAAATGTCTTCTTTGATATAAGGAGAGTAACAAAGAACAGAGTAGGGATAAAGAGCATGAGAAGAAGATTAACATTAAACTGGGATGAGAGGTAGGAGGGAAAGGGAGAGAGAAGGGAAATTACATGGAAATGGAAGAAAACCCTCAGGGTTATACAAAATTACGGACATAGGAAGTGAGGGGAAAGGAAAAAATACAAGGGGGAAAAATAAATTACAGTATAGGGGGTAGAGAGAGAAGATGGGAGGGGAGGGGAGGGAAGGGGGGATAGTAGAGGATAGGAAAGGCAGCAAAATACAACAGACACTAGTATGGCAATATGTAAATCAATGGATGTGTAACTGATATGATTTTGCAAACTATATACGGGATAAAAATGGGAGTTCATAACTCACTTGAATCAAAGTGCGAAATATGATATATCAAGAACTATATAATGTTTTGAACAACAAACAACAAAAGTTAAAAAAACACATGGAGAACTATTTCAACAAAAAATTGACTAGATTTATAATTCCAATTCTACATAATGCAAAAGGCAAGTCCAATTATACACCATGCCTCCTCTGAAATGCTTGTATGTCTATTCATTTTGGGTTATTTTTCTCCATTATATTAGGATTAGGAGTCAGAATATAGAGTCTAGTAGGGTATGGGTTAGTGTGAGTGATTCAGTATTTCGAATGAAAATTAGGAAAATGAATCCAATGTTTATGCAAATATGTGCTAAAAATAATCATCCCACTCTCATCAAGAACAATGCCTTGACATTACCTTCGCCCCAAGTTAGACACAATTAGAGGAGAAGAGTTAGAAAATCTATGAATACTTATCTGGAATGGAATATGCTCAGGAGTTCACAACTTTGGGGGTGGTAGAAGAGTTTCCAAAAGTAAGGGACACTTCACAAACATGGTGCTCTGCTGACCGGAAGACTTATGAGAAACTGCCTCTGAGTTTGGGCACTGGAAATATATGTTGTAGTCAGGAGCTTTAGCTTCCTTTGCAGTGAGACCATCAAAGCTGGGTCTGCATCTATGTAACCTGGAGCACATGTTTTCTTATTCTTTAATGAACATGAGGCAGTAGTGCAGAATTCTCTCTTTGTATGTAAACTGTGGCCAATGGGGGCTAAGTGTCTTCCTGTGTGGACTCTGAAGCCATGTGGTCATCCTCCATTTTTCATGGTCTTTCTAGCTGCTGCAATGGGAGTTTGGTGTTTGCTTCACGAAATACAAGTAGTTCAACTGGGACACAGTGCTGGAGGGAGTTCTGTCATGTGTGGTGGGTCAGGGTCTGCCAGGAGAATGCACCAACCAGTCTTCTATCCAACATAGACTTCCCCCTTGTCCCTAGCAACTTGATTCTGAACATTGCCCTGAAACCTCTCCATATAACAAGATGCCTTTACATGCAAGGGTCTGCTGGCTGCACCATGTCAGTCAAAAGGGATTTGGAAGCCAATGGCCAATCCACATGACACCAACACAGATGTTTAATCACACACCTGCCCACCACTGTTCTAGGCCCACTACTCAGCAAATTCCAACTTACTGGCATCTCTGTTCTACACCATTTTCATGAAACCCAGTGATTCAAGGCACTGTCTGGTACACTCATGATCAGCAACAGGACATCCAAAGGTTCTCCAGTGCCACCTGGTCATGGGAATTTCAAAAATTTCATGGTATTTATCTAGCCATTTTTCAAGTATCAAGTTGGATGCACTGGTTTTTCAATTCATTCAGGAACCATTAAATGGTGAGGATGAAAGCTCTGGAGAACTCTAAAAGGCAACGCTTCCCAACGAGTGGCCAAAATGTCACATGAAGTCTGACCCATTGATGTCTACTCAATGTGAGTTCAATATGTGTTTTGACTCTTTACTATGGTTGCCAAGTCTTTCAGAATAAAATCGTCTTATATCCTGGTGGAGATTCCCAGTGCACTGTGGAAAGACACCCTGAGACTAGATCTCAGTTTCCAAGGGCGACTCTCATGTGTGGCCTCCTAAAATCCCACCAAAATTAATGGCAATACTTCCCTGAAGTCAGTTCCAGAACTCAGTCTCTAAGGGGAATCACACCAGAGTTCAGGTCCAGGTGTACCCAGTCATCTCTTCCAACCACCACACAAATCACCACAATTAAAACCAAAACACTGCCACATGGCCCTCATCATCTTCCATATAGACACTCATCGTAACCTCTGGATGGAATTTTCCATGAGGGGCGAAGCCCAAGACAGTTTCCAAAATAAACTCCCTTGCCCCTCATTTGCCTAAAGTCAGGGTGACCTAGACACCCTTCCTGTGAACCAGGAGTGATCAAATAGGCCTGCCGTTAATACTGTTCTGATTCTCCAATTTAATCCTACTGATTGTCAGGTATAAATCCTTTATGTGAGTTGGAGGCAATAGAAAACCCAAGCACACATGGGATCTTTCTTTAGATCTATCACCTTCTGAGAATCAAAGCCCCAACCTCACACAGGGCCAAGAGGCTGATTCAGACACATCTCTTTCCAAAGCAATTAAGCAAAGATCCACAGGTGATGCCCATTCATTTCCATTTGAAAAATGTTTTCTTCAGGCTTCAGAAAGGGGTGGCCTGAGGCAAATACCTTCCTGACATTCAGGGCAACATAACCATAGGTAAGCAAATGGGCCAAAGCAAGGTTTTTAAACTGAGACTTTACTGGTTACACTGATATCTGAGTTTTCTGAGATGTTCCCATTCCCTTCAGCTATCCATTACATGGCCATGTAACAGATTTTGGAGGTGGTACATATCTTGGCCACAAAACCATGAGCCTATTCTGGAGAGAGGCCAGAAATCAAGATGTGTACAGGACCTTAGGAAGATAGTAGGTGTTGCCCATCCATAAGGCAAGCCACAGTCCATTTATAAAGTGGGCAGGATGAATGCTGGGAAGCTTCCAACTAGACAGGAAACCTCCATTGATGCATTCTCTTTTCTAAAGACTACAACCACGAACACAGTGGATACACAGACATAGAAACACTCGCCTTGCCAAACGACTTCCTAGAAACAGTCAACTCCAAACCAAACAAACCACCATTCCTACCTATTTTCAGAACATGAGACAAAACCACAAACTCACATCCACATCCACAAAAGCACCTCCTTCCCTGAAGTAGGTCTGTGACTATCTGGAGTGTCCTCTGACTGGTGGGCCATACTATGTTCCCCCAAAATGGCCTGGCCTGTCTCAGATCTGTTCTTCTTGGCCCACTCTACGAAGTTGTCAGCAAGCAGCATTGAGCCAATACCTGCTATCTAGGAAAAGGCCCCTTTTCTGAGCTCTACTGGCATTTGGCCATCCTCATATCATTAGGTACCAAGAAAGACTGACTCTGTCCTTGGTAAATCCAAACAAGTTCGACCACTGGGACTGGGACTGGGACTGGCTCTGGGTTCCTGGCTTCTTGGATCCCAATTTCAGAGAGTTACATCACCAACGAAGTTAGGTAGGTCACCTCCTTCAGGAACTGTATGAGATCACTGCCTTGGCAACCACTTTGTCCTAACAGTTGCTTTCATGGGTCTCATGAGATGGAGGCTGCCCCTACTTCCTGTGACACTTTGACAAGTTTGAATGGTATATCAACAATGGCCACCCGGGAACACCTCTCCACGCAGGTCTGGTTTGGTCCATCTTCTCTACATTAAGAAGAGAGAGGCTGATTCATACACATCCCTTCGTTATCACAAGGTGTTTGCCATGGAAGATGGCTTTTGCTCTCTCAGGTCCTTCATAGCTGCCTACATCTTCTCCAGGGATCATTTCTGCATAGAAATTTGAGGTTCTCAGCAGGTGTAAGATCCCCTACATTCCTGTATTGTAAGATGAACTCTGTCCCTGCTCTTTTGTAATGTTAGATTGAGGCAACAGTGTATGGTTAGGGATAATAACAGGATCGATTTGGTTTAGGAATCATTCTGTGGGATGAATAATGGTATTGGGAACCTGCAATATTTATAGGAATACAGAGGTGAAATATAAGTATGTAAACAGAAATCTAGGTGAGATTTGAAGCTCAGAAGTGCATTGGGCAATTGATTGCGATACATAGCTTTAAATTACGTTCTGCACACATGTCTCAGATAAGTCGATATACAATGCCATAGGACTTGTACCTTGGATGATTGAATGTAGAGGAGAACATCCACTCAAACAGGGATAATCAATAGGATCAGGAAGATAGTCGGTAGATTTTGGAACAAGGGTGAATTTAGTATTTGTACCAAAAGTTCTTTAGCAATTGGGTTTTGGTTAGAGAGTGAATATCAATGTCAGCACATGTGAAGGGTCAGTCACAATGATGAACTGGGGAAAATATGAAGGAAAGCCGATATCAATAGAGACATTAGGAAATCAGGCAAAGTACAGGGTGAGTGATAGTATTAGACATTTTCAACAGTTTTGAGGTTGAATATATTAGGAAGAAACAAATATGTAGTCACCGATAGGATTGACATTTGAGAGCGTTATGCAAGCTGGACATGGATGTTTTTAGTAATCCATGTTCAGTGTCCATTTAGGCTTTGGTACAATCACACGTGTGAATTTTGCATTTTGCGTCCAGAATATTACTGTGATAACATGCATATTTAGATCAGGTGACATGAGTATTTCTTCCTCTATTACTGGGAGCAATATTTTGAAAACGTATAAATTAGTATTGGGGGTACAAAGAGGTGTACCCTGTGTCTATGAATATAGATAATGCATGAATAGACCATACTGTGAATAAATAATATAACTGGTTCCACTTTAAATCATGGATTGAATTGATATCAGAAAATATATAAGAAATCTTATATTGATATACAATCATTCATTCCAAACAGTTATACATCTAATTGTGAAATGATAGTTATGGTTTATCATGAAGGGTGTATGAGTTTTGCTTAAACAATAATAAAGAAAATCGGAAATAATATGTTTGGAAAGAAGTCTCACGAATAGACCAGTTAAGAAACCTGGAGTAATGCATGTGTTTTGAAGCAGGAAGTGATTGAAAGTGAAACAAATGCCTATAAATTTGCCAACTTGTGCAAGAAATATATATCCTCTGATGTGCATAAACTGAAGAAATAGTAATGTACCAGTGTTGAATAAAAATGAACATCAAAATACAAATCATGTCCCATAAGAGTCTACTTGCATTGCTGTTAAACTGGGGCAGTTACTGTAGAAATATTAGGATAATGCCACAGTCTTGCTGGGCACAATCAGGAGCCACTTGTCAAAAGAAACTAACTTTATTTTTAAAACCACACACGCCAAACAAAACAGCCTCTCAGGAAAAACCCTCAGAGCCCCAACTGCCACCACTGGCTTCCCAAAAGCCTCTTCCTCCCACACAAGCCTCTCTCCACCTCCCACAATCCTCCTGCTCTTGAGGTCGATTGGCTAGGTCATGTGGGCAAAGCCAAATAAGTCCCCTAATGAGCAACTCCGTCGTCTGAAAGGGCAGGGAAAAAGCCCAATGAGCATCACCGCAGAGGAGCCAATCAGCTAGATGTTGCTGTGAGCCAATCATCAGCCAGCAGCTGGAAGTTTGCTGGCTTCTGGAATTTTGCTGGGGCCCCTTCGGATGTGGCTCTCAACATCTCCCCCTCTCTGTTTAAACAACACACATGTGGCTTAGGGACAGTGCCTGCCTTAGGTTGTCCAATAGTACATATGGTCCTTACCCGTTAAGTTGGTACCATTGCAATTGGATTTTACCCATCACTGACTACTGGTCCAGTTTACAGCAAAACCTGTGGAGAGGTCTTTGTACCACCGGGGGGTGGTGAGGTTCTTTGCCTCACCTCTAATGGCCCCCAAACATTAGCTGGACGATAATGACACACAGAAGAGAGGAAGATACACCAAGCCAATTGACGGCTCCTTTTGGAAAAATTGTACCACCGATGACATCATCAGCAAATATACCCGAACACTACCACAAGTCGCTGCACAAACAGGTAGTTTACAATGCATACAGGAGAGTTCTCAATGTGTCTAGGCAAGTTCTGCAAGCATTTCAGTGATGGCTATTGCAGAAGCTGTAGATTGGTTTTATCTTTGATTTCACCAGCACTGGGATGAAGATAGGAATTCTGGCAATAATGGCTAAAGAAAAATTATGTAACATTCCAGAAGGCACTGAAAGAAAACAATTTTCTTAACTATTTACATTGTCTTGAAGATAATTATTAAATATAATGAAAAGGAAAGGTGAAAGAAAGGAAACAGATCTGTTAACCTCCTTTTTTTCAAATTTTAAAACAAACCTCAACAGCTCTTTACCCAATTTAAATTAAACCATTTAAATAATGTGAATAAAAAAATATTTGGATCCATTTTTTTTATGAGCGCTCATCATATATCATATATGGACATACGAACATTCAAACATATAACACAAAACACAAGTGTGCACACATAATATAATACATACAACACATAACCTAATAGTAAAGGTCTTATTACTTTTTACACGTGAAATCTCCATTGCAATGTTCAAAAACTCTTTTGTCAAAAAATAGAACTGATCAGCAAAACATTAAACTAGGTCTGTATGAGCTCAAAAAAACAAAATAGAATGTGGGAAAGGGCAATAATAAAATAGATAATGAAAAAAGCATCCTGGTTCTATCTCAGATGTAAGGATAGTCAAACTGGAATTTTGGATATCAGCTGATAAGGCCTTGAGTCAAATCATCTTCTTTTTGTATGTGCCCTGATATGTCTTATAAAGAATAGATCTTTTCTGTCCCAGATTAGACTTTTTATATTGGAAAGTAAAGAGAAAACAGTAGAGAAAGGAGAAATCTTACCAGCAACTTCAAGGGATACTATAGCATTAACTATATACTGACTATCGGAAAATAAATTAAATACAGAATATTTAAATATCTCAAAAGCTTGTAATACTGCATTAATCTCTACCTTTTGAGCTGATTGTTTGGGTACTAAAAATTTATAAGTTTTATCAGGTATAACTATTGCTGCTGTACCATTATTTTATACATCAGTGAATATATTTGAAGCATTCATGATAAGTGTTTTTCTTCTCAATTTTGGAAAAATTACAGGATGCGATGACCAAAAAGACAATAAAGGGTTAGATGGTAAGTGGTTATCAAATGAAACATTAGATTGGACCATGATTATTGCCCAAGTATTTAACTCATTAGCTAACTCATCAATTTGATTCAGAGTATATGGAGTAAAAATTTTATTGGAAGAAATTCCAAACACTCCCTTTGCTGCTTTAATTCCTTTGAGTATTAATTATCCTAAAGCCTCAGGATACCTAGTAAGAATAGTGTAAGGAGAATAAGATAAATGTATCCATAATAATGGACCTTCTTGCCAAAATACTCCTGTAGGAATATTTTTTGTTGGTAGTACAATAAATAATAAAGGCAAACTTATATCAATTCTATCCAAATGCATATTTTCCATATATGTTTCATTGATTTTTAATGCCTTTCTTGCTTCAGGTGTTAACATGCGGGGTGAATTTTTATCTGATAGACCTTTTAGGATATCAAATAAAGGTCCCAACTCTCCTGTTGGTATACCTAGATAAGGCCTTATCCAATTTATGTCTCCTAATAACTTTTGAAATTCGTTATGTGATTTGATTTGATCTACTCGTATTTGAATTTTTGGTGGACTGACCATGGTTGAGGATAACAGAACTCCTAAATAATTAATTGGAAAATTTAATTGTACTTTATATATTGCTATCTCTACATTATAATTTTTAATAAGTTTGTAAGTGTGGCATAACTTTCTAGCAATGTGTTTTTAGCTTTGTGTGCTAATAATACATCATCCATATAGTGAAATATTTGTGTTCAGAATTTTGATTTCTAAGTGGCTGGATTACTTTGTTAACATAAATATGACACATAGTTGGGCTGTTAGCCATCCCTTGAGGGAGTACTTTCCATTCATATCTCTGATCAGGACCTTCATGATTCAGTGCAGGGATAGTAAAAGCAAAACCTGGACTATCCTTAGGATGAATTATAATTGAAAAAAAAAAACAATATTTAATATCTATAACTAAAACATACCAGGTTATTGGCAAAGCAGACAATTGAGGAATCCCTGATTGAGCAGGTCCCATAATAACCATCTCATTATTAATGGCTCTAAAATCTTGCAATAGTCTCCATTTACCAGATTTCTTTTTGATGACATAAATGGGAGTATTTTGGGGATATACAGTCGGTTGTATATGTCCTTCTGCTAATTGTTGTTTTACCAGGTCATGGACTGCTTGTATCTTTTCTTTAGTCAGGGGCCACTGAGGAACCCATACTGTCTTTCTGATTTTCAGGTAATTTTTATTGTCTCAGTGGCCCTTTCTGAAAATCCAACCCATGTCTCTCTGTTCCTTGATCTATTTGTATTGGTGCTGCTATGACTTATTCTTGTTTTTCTAATCTTTTTTCTTTCCTAAAACCTTGTCTAGTCATAATAGTGGCTGCATTTTGGTTGATGTTATTTGTTAATGTCAAACCTAATTGATCTAGGACATCTCGTCCCCATAAATTTATGGGAAGATGATCCAATACATATGGCTGTATAGTTCCTTCACATCCTTCAGGATCCTTCCTATCTAATACCATTTTACTTCTATGGGGATTAGTCGCCACTTATAGGCCTCGAAGCGTTTGAGTGGCTTGTTGTAATGGCCAATGTTTTTGCCATTCTTGACGACAGATGATGCTAATGTCTGCACCTGTATCCAGTAGCCCATTCAATTCATGCCCTTGAATATTTAGTTTTAGCATGGGGCGAGAATCTAAATTTAAAGAAAGCATAGCCAAATCTACACCTGTGGAGCCTAATCCCTTGGAACATCTTTCTACAGTACGACTGGAAAATTTATCATATAGGCTGGGTATTATTAGTAACTGTGCTATTCTATCTCCTTGTGAAATTACTGATATGTCCTTTGGAGAACTGGCTATAATTTTTATTTCACCTTCATAATCGGGATCAATCACCTCAGGACTTATCATAAGTTCTTTTAGAGTAGAAGAGCTGCATCCCAATAATAAGCCCATGGTTCCTTTGGGAAGAGGTCCTTTTACCCCTGTGGGAATGATTTGAACTCCCATCTCTGGAGTTAGTACTGATCTGGCAGAGGCGCAGATGTCCAACACTGTGCTCCCTCTGGTTTGTCTGATGAGGGATCTGATGGACAATGTGTCCTGGGCACTACCCTGATGGGGTTGCTGGGTTCCTCCAGTGCTCTGTATATTTGTGGTTTGGGGCCCCGGAGCATTGGAACCCCCTGTCCATTTATTTGGCAATTGAGCCCAATGCCTTTCTCCATGATATCGTGGATAAACACCTGGTCCTTGTTCATTTTTTGATAATTGAGTACCCTCTATGGTGGTTTGAGAACAGCACTCATTAGCCCAATGTCTCCCTCTATGGCATTGTGGCCAAATACCGGTATTCTACTCCTTTGATACCTAATATTGTTAAACCCTCCTTCTATGGGCCAATTCCTTTTAAAATGTCCTGTTTCTTCACATTGGTAGCATGTTCTTGGTCTGGCATCTAAAGCCTGTTTTACTGTAGTTGCCACAATTTGCCCTTGTTCATTAATGTATCTGGCAACTAAAGCCTGTTTTACTGCAGCTGCCATGACTTGCTCTTGTTCATTAATGTCTCTACATAATTAAATCAATGTGTTTAAATCTTCATTTTTCCATGGTCTAATGATATCTCTGCAACAACGATTCACTTGCTCATAAGCCAGTTGTTTTAGTAATGGCATTGCTTGTTCTGTATTCCCAAAAACTCTGGTAGCTCTTTGAATAAGCCTATCTACAAATTCAGCATAAGGTTCATTAGCTCCTTGTATTACCTTATATAATTGACCTTGTAAACCTCCATGTTCTTGTAAAGTCTTCCATGCCTTAATTGCATCTACACCAATTTGTGCACATACACCATGATCATATGCAATTTGCTGCTGCTGATCTTCATAAGGTCCCTTTCCTAACAACATATCTAGATTTCTCTGAGGATAACCAGCTCCTGCATTTTGCCTAGCTGTCTCCTTTCAACATTCCTCATTGGCAACCTTCCATAACATGCATTGTCCTCCATTTAGCACAACATTACACATATTAGCCCAATCCACTGGCTTCATGTTCAAGTTGTTAATGGATTCGACCATGGTTACATTGAAGGGTGCTTGAGGACGATAGGTTGTTACAGCCTCTTTTAGCTGCTTCACTGTTTTGAAATTTAAAGCATGGTAAACACGCTGCCCTCCTCCCTCAAATACAGGGCATGTTAATATTTGAGATCTTGTCTCAGGATCCTAACTATCAACTGCGGGAGTTGGGGGCCTCCCAGCATAAGAAAGTGGCCTTGTTAGTTGGACACTTATGTCATCTGGTGATAGAAAGGTGTTAGTAGCAGTCTCCTGTTGTAAATTTCCCCTGATGTTTTTTACTGTTTTACACTTTCTTTCTCTGTCTAACTAGCTTTTGAGGCCTTCTCTTTTACTTGAATTTTTTCCTCTGTCTGACTAGTTCGAGAGACGTTCTCTTTTACTTGAATAGTTTCCTCTATCTGACTAGCTCGAGAGACCTTCTCTTTTACTTGAATTTTTTCTTCTGTCTGACTAACTTGAGACACCTTCTGTTTTACTTGAATCAATATGTCTTCTTCTTCCTCTACCATTGACTGAACTGAAGGCTTTGAACTAAGCAAACAAGATATGAATGTCCACAATGGCAATGTGCCAACTGGCAGAATCCCTGGGCTTTTCTTTTCTATTCTTTTTAAATCTGCACCATGATGGTTCCATTGTGATATATTTAACAACTCCTCCTTAAAAAGCCATGGTCTACATTTTTGTATTGTATCAACAATTGCCATGACTGCTCTTGATTTTACTGGGATGCCTCCTTCCTCTAACAATTTACTTAACACTTTTTTGGTTTGTTTTTTACTAATTTTTGATCCCATATTTCAACTATAATACAAACCAACAAGATAACACCAAACAAAAAAAGAGATAGAACGAAATAAAAATGGAACAACAAAAAATTATTATAGCCTTTCTCCCTATCTGTTCCTCAGACACAAATAGTTTTTCCTCAGATGTGAGCAGTTTTTCTTCCATCTCACTCATCTCCAGGGACAGGCAACTTAAAACAAAAGAGGAATCATAAAATGGCTACCCATCCTCTCGCCCTGCCCTCAAGAGCGAGCAGTTTACCTTATCAGTTACCCTCAGTCGCTCCCCATATGAGCCACCAAATGCCGCTGTCTGGCTGGGCACAATCAGAATCCACTTGTCAAAAGAAACTAACTTTATTTTTAGAACCACACACGCCAAGCAAAACAGCCTCTCAGGAAAAATCCTCAGAACCCCAACTCCCAACACCAGCTTCCCAAAAGCCTCTCCCTCCCACACAAGCCTCTATCCACTTCTCACAATCCTCCTGCTCTTGAGGCAGATTGGCTGGGTCACGTGGGCAGAGCCAAAAAAGTCCCCCAATGAGCAGCTCCATGGTCTGAATGGGCAAGGAACCAGCCCAATAAGCATCACCGCAGAGGAGCCAATCAGCTAGATGTTGCTGGGGCTGCTGTGAGCCAATCATAAGCTGGAAGTCTGAAAGGCGGGGAAACATCTCAATGAGCATCTCCAATGAGCATCACCACAGAGGAGACAATGAGCTAGAAGTTGCTAAGGCCGCTGTGAGCCAATCATCAGCCTGCAGCTGAAAGTTTGCTGGCACCTGGAAGTTTGCTGTGGCCCCTTCTGCTGTGACTATCAACAGGATACGTATGCACCATTCACTGAAGTTAGTTTTCAGTAATAGAAAACAAATATGAATTTCAGGTGGATGAATATTTCTGAAAATAATCTTGTGAAAAGTTGATTATAAATCCACATTCTTGAACATGAATGAATTTAGGGAGTGTAAATAAGACACATATATTTCATATTTTGAAAAATCTGGAGAGTGTGTATGTGTGTATACACACACACACACACAAATTTTAAAATGTAGCAACATATATGCCAATCGAAATTCACCATGAAATATACATCATTCACAGATCTAAAAATATTCAATTTACTTAACAGGGATTTATGTATAATGTTGTTCTCCTAGGAAGCTCACCCATAGGTTCAATTTTCAGTTCCAACAGCATCTAGGAGGAGTGATCTCTTCTCAAAATTTGTATCTGCCAAATCAGCTACCGCACAAAAATATACACGTGATAAAAGGTAGGATTCTTTATGTGCATATAAAATAGATGTGCTGAATAGGATACAGAGAAAGGGAGACAGGAATTCACATATTTGTTAACTTTAAAAACACATGGAGGACTATTTCAATTAAAAATTGACTAGAATTATAACACCTACTTGCAAAAGGCAAGTCCAAATATATACCATGCGTTCTCTGAACAGCTTCTATTTCTTTTCTGTTAGGATTCTTTTTCTCCATCATATTAGGATTAGTAGTCAGATTCTAGTACAGTATGGGTTAGTGTCAGGGATTCAGTATTTCAAATGGAAAATAGGAAAATGAATCCAATGTGTATGCAAACATATGCTAAACAAAAATCTTTCCACTCTCATCCAGAAAAATGCCTTGACATTACCTTCGCCCCAAGTAAGACACAATTAGAGGAGAAGAATTAGAAAATCTGTTAATACATATCTGGAATGGAAAATGCTCAGGAGTTCACAACCTTGAAGGTGGTAGAGGAGTTTCCAAAAGTAAGGGAAAGGGTAAACACTCCAGAAACATGGAGCTCTGCTTGCCTAAAGACTTCTTGAGAAACTGCCTCTGAGGTTGGGCACTTGAAATATACGTTGTTGTCAGAAGCTTTAGCTTTCTTTGTAGTGAGACCATCAAAGCTGGGTCTTCATCTATGTGACCTGGAGGATGTTGTTTCTTATTTTCCTAATGAACATCTGGCAGCAGTTCTGAATTCTCTCTTTGTAGGTAAACTGTGGCAACTTGGGGCTAAGTGTCTCCCTGTTTGGACTGTGAACCCAGTTGGTAATCCTCCAGTTTTCGTGGTGTTTCTTGCTGCTGCACTTGGAGTTTGGTATTTGCTTCTTGAAATACAAGGATTTCAACTGGGGCACAGTGCTGGAGGGATTTCTGTCACATGTGGTGTGTCAGGGTCTGCATATAAATGCACCAACCAGGCTTCTATCGCACATGCTTGCCCCCTTGACCATAGCAACTTGATTCTGAACATTGCCCTGAAAAATCTCCATATAACAAGATGCCTTTACATATAAGGGTCTGCTGGCTGCAGCATGTCAGTCACAAGCCATTTGGAAGCCAATGGCAGATCCACATGGCCCCAACACAGATGTTTTATCACACACCTGCACATCATTGCTCTAGGCCGCAACTCAGCAGTCTCCAAATTACTGGCATCTCTGTTCTACACCATTCTCATGAAAAGAAGTCAATCAAGGCACTGTCTTGTACACTCATGATCAACAGCAGAAGATCCAAAGTTACTCCAGTGCCATCTGGTCATGGGAATTTAAAAAATGTCATGGTACTTATCTAGCCATTTTTAAAGGATGAAGTTGGAGGCACTGTGGGTTTAAATTTATTCAGGAACCATTAAATGTTGAGGAAGTTTATTTCAATGAAAGTTCTGGAGAACTCTCAGAGGAAAGTCTTCCCAAAGAGTGACCAAAAAGTCACATGAAGCCAGGCCCATTGAGGTCTACAATATGAGGTCCATGTGAGTTTTGACTCTCAACTATTGCTGCCAAGTCTTTCAGAATGAAATCATGTGATATCCTGGCTGAGATTCCCAGTGTTCTGTGGAAAGCTACCCTGGTCCAAGATCTCAGTTTCCAAGAGCGACTCTCATGCATGGCCTCCTAAAACCCCAACACAATTCATGGCAATACTTCTCTGACGTCAGTTCTAGACCTCAGTCTCTAAGGGTATCACACCAGAGTTCAAGCCCAGGTGGACCCAGTCATCACTTCCAACCACCACACAAATAAACACAATTAAAACCAAAACACTCCCACAAGGCCCTCATCCTCTTCCATATAGACACTAATCATAACCTCTTGCTGGAGTTTTCCATGAGGGGCGCAGCCCAAGACAGTGTTCGAAAGAGCTCCCTTGCCACTTATTTTCCTAAAGTCAGCGTGGTTTTTTACCATTTTTGTTTTGGATACACACATGGAATCTTTCTTTAGATCCATGAGGTGCTGAGAATCTAAGCCACAGCATCACACAGGGCCAAGAGGCTGAATCAGACACATCCTTATCCTAAGCAATTAAACAAAGAGCGACAGGTGATGCGCATGCATTTCCATTTGAAAACAGTTTTCATCAGTCTTCCCAAATGGGTGGACTGAGGCAAAGACCTCCTGACATTCAGGTCAACAGAACAATAGGTAAGCAAACGGCCAAAAGAAGGGTTTTTCCACTGAGACATTACTGGTCACACTGATATCTGTGTTTTCTGAGATGCTCCCATTTCCTTCAGCTATCCAGTACATGGCCATGTCACAGAGCTTGGAGGGGTACATATCTTGGACACAAATCCATAAGACTATTTTGGAGAGTGGCCAGAATTTAGGAAGAAAACATGAACTTAGGAATTTAGTAGGTGTTGCACATCTATAAGACAAGCCACAGTCCATTAATAAATCAGGCAGGATGAATGCTGGGAAGCTTCCTAATAGACAGGACACATCCTTGATGCATTGTCTTTTCTAATGTCTTCAACCATGGACACAGTGGAATACATAGATAAAGAAACACTCACCTTGTCAAACGACCTACTATAAAGAGTCCACACCAAACCAAAAAAAAAACCCGCCTTTTCCACCTATTCTCAGAAGATGAGACAGAACCAAAAACTCACACCCACACCCACAAAGGCACCTCCTTTCCCCAAGTAGGTCTGTGACTATACAGTGTGTCCTCTGAATGGTGGGCCATACTATGTTACCCCAAAATGGCCTGTCTTGTCTCAGATCTGTTTTCTTTGGCCAACTCTGTGAAGTTGTGAGGATCCATTGGTGAGCCACTTTCTGCTTTCTCAGGAAGGGCCCCTCTTCAGAGCTTTTCTGGCATTTGGCCATCCTAACATCAGTAGGTACCAAGAAAGACTGACTCTGTCCTTGGTAAATCCAAACAAGTGAGACCACTGGGACTGGTACTGGGACTGGCTCTGTGTGCCTGGTTTCCTGGATCCCAAGTTCAGAGATTCCATCACCAAGAAAGTGAGGTAGGTCACTTCCTTCAGGAACTGAATGAGGTCACAGCCTTGGCAACCACTTTGTCCTAACAGATGCTTCCAAGGGTCCCATGAGATGGAGGCTGCACCTACTTCCTCTGACATTTTCATAAGTTAGAATGGTTTATCAACCATAGGTACTGGGGAACAGCTCTCCACAGAGGCTTGGTTTGGTCCATCTTCTCTACATTAAGAAGAGAGATTCTGATTAAGACACAACCCTTTATCCTGACCATGTTTTTTTTGCCATGGAAGATGACTTTTGCCCTCTCAGGTCGTTCATAGCATCCTACACATTCTCCAGGGATTATTTCTACATGGACCTTTGAGGTTCTCAGCAGGTGGAAGATCCATAAATTCCTGTATTGTAATACCAACTCTGTCTCTGCTCTTCTGTAAAGTTAGATTGAGGAACAGTGTATGGTTAGGATTAATAACATGTTCAATATGGGTTAGGAATCATTCTGCTTGATGAACAATGTTATTGGAAACCTGCGATATTTACATGGAAATATAGGTGAAATATAAGTATTGAAATATAAATCTAGGTAAGATTTGAATCCTAGAAGGGAATTTGGCCTTTGAGTGGGATACTTAGCTTTGAATTATGTTCTGCACATATGTCTCAGATAAATTGATATGCAATGGCATGGATCCTTGTACCTTCGATGATTGAATGTAGAAGAGAGCATCCAGTTAAAAAAGGGATTTTTGCTAGGATTAGGAATATAGTCGGTAGGATTACGAAGAAGATTGAGTATAGAATTTGGACCAAAAGTTCTTTAGCAATAGGGTTTCTGGTAGAGATTGAATATAAATGTCAGCACATGTGAAGAGTCAGTCACAATGATGAACTGGGGAAAAAAGTAGGAAAGCAGATGTGAATAGAGAGTAGGAAATCAGGCAAATTATAAAATGAGTGAGAGGTTTAGACAGTTTCAACAGGGTGAGATTGAAAATGTAGTCTTAGGAAGAAACACATATGTAATCACCAATAGGATTGACATTTGAGAGCATTAGGCAACCTGGACATGGATGTTTTTAGTAATCCATGTTCACTTTCCATTTAGGCTTTGGGACAGTCATAAGTGTGACCTTTGCATTTTGTGTCCAGAATATTACTGTGATAAAATGTATATGTAGATCAGTTGACATGCATATTTTTTCCACCATTTCTGGGAGCAATATTTTGAAGATATAGAAATTATTATTGGGAGTACACAGAGGTGTACCATGTGTCTATCAATATATAGACAATGCATGAATAGACCATACTGTGAATAAATGATATAACTGGTTTCACTTTGAATAATGGATTGAATTGATATCTGAAAGTATACAAGAAATCTTATATTGATGTACAATCATTCATTTAAACCAGTTTTACATCTAATGGTAATATTAGTGTTATGTTTTATCATGACGGGTGTGTCAGTTTTGCTTCAAAAGTGATAATGGAAATCGAAAATAATGTGTTTGGAAAGAAGTGTCACAAAAAGAGAAGTCAAGAAACATGGAGGAATACATGTGTTCTGAAGCAAAAGTGATTGAAAGCAAAACAAATGTGTATATATTTGCTAAATTGTGGATGAAATATACATCCTATGATGTGCATTAACTGGAGAAATAGTAATGTACCAGTGTTGAATAAAAATGAACGTCAAAATACACATTATATCACATAGGAATCTTCTTGCATTGATGTTAAACTGGGTCAGTTACTGTATAAATATTAGAATTTTATTTTGGTGTTATAATACAATTTATTTTAGCACTAGCATGCCACAGAATGTAGAAGAAAGAGCAATGGATTTTTAGTTATAACACTAATAATCTAGCATTTAATGATTATTTTGGGGAGTCTAGAATTTACATAAGGCTATGCAACATAATTTTTTGTATTTAACATTCATAAAATCTTGGAATTTTGGTAATATTTCTCCTTTTTTTATTTTTTCAGTTGTTGATAGACCTTCATTTTATTTATTCGTATGTGGTGCTGAGAATATAACCCACTGCCTCACACATGCTAGACAAGCATGTTAACACTGAGTCACAAACCCAGCCCCTCCACTTTTATCTTTTCATCAAACACTCCTCTCCCTCTTCTTTACTCACTTTCTTCCTCATTTTCCCCCTTCTCTCTCTTCCTTTTTCATTTTCCCTCCATAAGTATTTTTCTCTCATAGCATTACAAACCGTACTATGCTATGAAATTTACATTTAAAACTGTTTTTTATAGTCATTCTTTTTTCTTGAGAAAATTTAAAAATTATAACCACCTGATAAATATATTACAATACATTTATTATGCATATGTATCTATATTCATGCATATGTGTTACATATATACATATATATTTAAAAGTACTTTGATTAGCCTGTTAGAAATAATATAGACCAAGTCTTTCTTAATTCTCAAGTCTTCCAGAATTAACATCTTACAGTGAAAATCAAATAAACATATTTAAGTAAACAGGTATCATTCTTATTTATCAATACTGATAATTTAAGGTTTTTATATCACATTTAGCTGTAATATGGCATATTAACTCTTTTGAATTAGAGAATTTTTTTTTTGAACAACCTATTATTTAAGGACCATATGCACTGACATTTTAAATGGCTTTCTTGTGATTTCACTTTCTATCAATTGCATATTAATTGCCAAATACTTATTTTAGTAATTTTCATATTCATAATTGATATAAAGTCAATTGATTAATTCTTTTTGTAAGGAGTTACTAATTACAGTAGGGACAGTATTAATAATTCTAAATCTTTATAAAAATGGTACAAAAATATTTTCATGCAAAATTATGTATAATTGCATGCTCTAAATGTTTGATTGTTGATACATATAATAAAGAGCTTTTGATGAGTCTCTTCCCCAGTAAAACAGAAAATGCAAAGATATAGTTGGGCATGTATGTCCAAACAAACATATGGAAATATACACATTATCATCTAGAAACTATTAAATAAAAGATGAAAAGAACAATCCAACACATTGTACCAACTTGTCAGATGAGGTAGTATTCTGGAAGAATAGCCTAAGTCTAGACCTGGTCCATGTCAAAATATTCACAAAAAAATAAAATATGAAAAATATAGGAAATGCTATGAGTTTTTCTTGAAGGTAAGTGGATTATCCTTTAATCTCAATTATGTGCATTTTTAAAAGCCAGTTTTCTGGTAAAATAAATTTGTGATAGTTACAAGTACACAAAACAAAGTTTCTGCTTAGCAAAATGAATGCATCTCAACTCTTTTTTAGCTGATTTCTTCCCACTCAACTTTAAACCTTTATTTATTTATTTTTTATTGGTTGTTCAAAACATTACAAAGCTCATCCTATATCATCTTTCATACATTTGACTCAGTTGGGTTTTGAACTCCCAATTTTCCCCAAATACGAGTTGCAGAATCACATCGGTTACACATTCACATTTTTACATAATGTCATATTAGTGACTGTTGTATTCTGCTACATTTCCTATCCCCTACAATCCCCTACTATACCACCTCCCATCCCCTCCCATCTTCTTTCTCTACCTCATCTGCTGTTGTTCACTTCTCTCCCTTGCCCCACCTTTCCCCAATTTTCCCTACCCCATTGTTTGAAGATGCTATCCTACTTCCATTGCATGCTTTTAGCCCCTTTTTCAAATATAAGAAAGTTGTAATTTTGAGGATTGGTTTCTGTGTCCTCTATTCTGTACCATTGTTCCACCTGCCTATTTTGTTACCAGTACCACGCTGTTTTTGTTACTATTGCTTTTAGTACAGTTTGAACTCTGGTATCACTATACCTCCAGATTCATATTTTCTGTTTAGAGTTGCTTTTGCTATTCTGGGTCTTTTGTTTTTCCATCTTCTAAGATCTTCTTCTCTCTCTCTCTTTAGGGTTCTGTAGTTTTCAGTATATAAAACATTCACGTCTTTTGTTAGGTTGATTCCCAAGTATCTTATTTTATTTGAGGATATTGTGAATGGAGTGGTTTTCCTCATTTCCATTTCAGAAGTTGTGTTGCTGACATACAGGAATGCCTTTCATTTATGCGTGTTAATTTTATATTCTGCCACTTTGCTGAATTCATTTATTAACTCTAGCCGTTTCATTGTAGACCCTTTGGGGTCTGTTAAATATATTTTCATGACATCTACAAATAGCGATAATTTAAATACTTCTTTTCCTATTTTTATGCCTTTAATTTCTTTTGTCTGTCTAATTGTTCTGGCTAGTATTTCAAGAACTAAATTGAATAGAAGTGGTGATAGAGGGCATCCCTGTTTTGTTCCAGATTTTAGAGGGAATGCCTTCAGTTTTTCCACATTTAGGATGATGCTAGCTTGAGGTTTAGCATATATAGCTTTTACAATGTTGAGGTAAGTTCCTGTTATCCCTAGTTTTTCTAGTGTTTTGAACATAAAGTGATGCTGAACTTTGTCAAATGTTTTTTCTGCATCTATTGAGATGATCATATGTTTCTTGTCTTTATGTCTATTGATATGGTGAATGGCATTTATTGATTTCCATATATTGAACAAGCCTTGCATCCCAGGGATGAATCTTACTTGATCATGGTGCACAATTTTTTTGATATGCTTTTGTATTCGATTCGCCAGGATTTTATTGACAAGTTTTGCATCGAAGTTCATTAGAGATATTGGTCTGTAGTTTTCTTTCTTTGAAGTGTCTTTGTCTGGTTTCGGGATCAGGGTGATTTATCCTCATAGAATAAATTTGGAAAAGCTCCTTCTTTTTGTTTTTCTTGAAATAGCTTGAAAAATATTGGTATTAATTTTTCTTTAAAGGTTTTGTAGAACTCCGCTGTATACCCATCCGGTCCATGGCTTCTTTTGGTTGGTAGTTTTTGATGGCTTCTTTCATTTCTTCCTTTGTTATTGGTCTGTTTAAATTGCGTGTGTCTTCCTGACTCAATCTGGGCAGATCTTATGACTTAAAAAATTCATCGATATCTTCACTATATTCTATTTTATTGGAATATAGTGTTTCAAAATACTTTCTAATTATCTTCTGTATTTCTGTAGTGTCTGTTGTAATATTGCCTGTTTCATCCCGTATGTTAGTAATTTGAGTTCTCTCTCTTCTTCTCTTCATTAGCATGGCTGTGGGCCTGTCAATCTTATTTATTTTTTCAAAGAACCAACTTTTAGTTTTATCAAATTTTTTAATTTTTTTGTTTCAATTTTGTTGATTTCTGCTCTAAATTTAATTATTTCTTGTCTTCTACTACATTTGCTGTTGTTTTGCTCTTCCTTTTCTAAGTTTTTGAGGTGTAGTGTGAGTTCATTTATTTGTTGATTTTTTTCTTTTTTTGAGGAAAGAACTCCAAGAAATGAACTTCCCGCTTAAACTGCTTTCATTGTGTCCCATCGATTCTGGTATGTTGTGTCTGTATTGTCATTTGTCTCTAAGAATTTTTTTTATCTCCTCCATTATGTCTTCTGTAACCCATTGATCATTCAGTAGCATGTTGTTCATTTTCCATGTGATGTAGGATTTTTCCTTCCTTCTTTCATCATTGATTTCCAGTTTCATTCCATTATTATCAGATATAGTGCATGGTATAATCTCCATGCTTTTATATTTACTAAGAATTGCCCTATGGCATAATATATGGTCTATCTTTGAGTAGGATCCATGTGAAACTGAGAAGAACGTGTATCCACTTGATGATGGCTGATATATTCTATATATGTCGTTTAAGTCTAGGTTACAAATTGTGCTGTTGAGTTTGATAGTTTCTTTATTCAGTTCTTGTCTAGAGAATCTGTCTAATGCCGAGAGTGGTGTCTTGAAGTCACCCATAATTATTGTGTTGTAGTCTATTTGGCTATTGAACTTGAGGAGAGTTTGTTTTATGAACATTGCAGCTCCATTGCTTGGTGCATACAAATTCATAATTGTTATGTCTTGTTGGTGGATGGTTTCTTTTAACAGAATATAGTGTCCTTCTTTATCCCTTTTGATTAACTTAGGTTTGAAGTTGATTTTATTCCACATGAGTATGGCCACTCCTTCTTGCTTCTGAGGGCCATGTGAGTGGTATGATTTTTCCCAACCTTTTACCTTCACCCTCTGTATGTCTTTTCCTATCATATGAGTCTCCTTAAGGCAGCATATTGTTGGATTTATTTTTTTTGATCCAGGTTACTAGCCCATTCTCTTGATTGGTGAATTTAGGCCATTAACATTTAACGTTACAATTGAAATATGATTTGTTCTTCCAATCATGTTTATTTATTTATTATGTTTTAGTTTGGCTAGTTTTTACTTTTTTTGGTTATTTTCCTCCCCCTTTACTGAGATACCTCCTGCTGTTAGTTTTCGGCACTATTTATTAATTCCTCTTCTTGTAGTATTTTGCTCAAAATGCTTTGCAGTGCTGGTTTTCTGGCTGCGAATTCTTTTAGCTTTTGTTTATTGTGAAAGACTTTAATTTCGTTTTCAAATCTGAACCTTAATTTTGCTGGATACAGTATTCTTGGTTGGAATCCATTATTTTTCAGCATTTGAAATACATTGTTCAAGGATCTTCTCGCTTTCAAAGTCTGTGATGAAAAATCAGTCATTAACCTAATTGGTTTTCCCCTGAATGTAATCTGCCTCCTTTCTCTTATAGTGTTTAATATTCTCTCCTTGTTCTGTATGTTGGCTATCTTCATAATTATATGTCTTGGAGTTTGTCTATTATGATTTTGAATGTTTGGGGTCCTGTAGGCTTCCAGGATTTGACAATCCGATCCATCTTTCATCTCTGGGATGTTTTCTAGAATTATTTTATTTAATATGTTCTCCATTCCTTTGGTTTGAATCTCTATGCCTTCTTCTATCCCAATGACTCTCATTTTTTATGACATCCAATATCTCTTGAATAGATTGCTAGTGGGATTTAAGCCTCTCTTCTGTGTTGATTATATTCTTTTCAAGTTGATAAACTTTGTCTTCATTATCTGATATTCTGACTTCTGCTTGATCTAGTCTATTTGTAATATTCTAGTTTGAGTTTTTAATTTGGTTAATACTTTCCTGCATTTCTAGTATTACTGTTTGATTTCTTTTAAGATCTCTATCTCCTGGTAAAGCTCGTTGTTTGCCATTTGAGTTTGTTTGTTTAATTCATTTTCAAAATATACTTTTATTGCTTGGACTTGCTGCCTCATGTCTTCTCTAATATTCCTTTCCATCTGAGTTAGGTATGCCTTAAGTACTTTCCCTATGCCTGTTTCTGATGCTTCTAGGTCCTCCTGTAGAATTAAGTTGTCCTGCATTGTTTGTACTCCTTTCTTTCCCTTGTTTTTTCATGATGCTCATGTTACTTTCCAGCTCTATTTGATTGCTGTGTTTCTGTTTTATTCTATAGATTTGTTTCGGTGTTGTGTATCTCTGTTGTCTCTCCTTTGTGTTGGTAGACTATGCCTGCTAAAGTGGATTCCACTTGTAGGGAATTCCGAAGGCCGAGCTCCAGTGACGTCACCCCTCTGCTTTGGCGGGCCCAGGCTTCTTGCCGAAATGTTCGAATACGGGGATGGAACTGGACTGTCTCCAGTTGGTTTCAGCTCTAGGTCACTGGCGGGTGGGCAATCACTAGCCACCCAGTGGCGCAGTCGGTCTCCTGCGCGCCAGTGTTCTCCAGACGCCCAGTCACGCGGACAGCAGGTGGACTGTCACCTGCGCTTCTGTGTTCTCCAGCTTCCCAGTCACAAGAGCCTGGCCTCTAGTCCCCTGGTTTCTCCTGCTAGTCCTGGTTTCTCCTGCTAGACTAGATTTCCCCTGAGTGATGCTTCTCTGCAGTTCAATCTGTATTCTGGGCCTGTCATTTGTTGGGTGTGGAGGGTGTCTATTGGAACCCAGACACTCTATTGTTTTGAGGATCAGTCAGAACGGATCTCCGGTTGCACATTTGGCTCGTTTTTCAGACCCAATTACCAGATCTCAGTGCTAAAAATCTTTCTTATAGGTTTTGGTGCACCCCCATTTTGCTGTAAGTTCTTAACAAGATAGTTTTTTGTGGTTCTATCTCGTTATTCAACTGTGCAGTGGCGCGTTACACTGGGTGTGATGCACTCTATTCGTGGCCATCAGGCAATGATGAAATATTATGATTTGTATGCAGCATTTACTGAAGTTAGTTTTCAGTATTAGGAAACAAATATGTATTTCAGGTGAATGAATAATCTGAATTTCTGAGAATAATCTTGTGAAAAGTTGATTATAAATCCACATACGTGAATATGAATGATTTTAGGGAGTGTATAATAAGACACATATATTTCATATTTTGAAAAATCTGGAGAGTGATATATATATATATATATATATATATATATATATATATATACACAGAAACACACTCACAGACATTAAAAAGTAGCGATATATATGCCAATCGAAATTCAAAATGAAATATATATCCTTCACATATCCAAAAAAATACATTTTAATGAAAATGGATTTATGTATAATGTTGTTCAACTAGGAGTCTCACCAATAGGTTGAAATTTCAGTTCCAAAAGGGTTTAGGAGGAGCGATCTCTTCTCACAATTTGTATCTGCCAAGTCAGCCACCTCAGAAGAAAGTCTGTGTGATACCAGGTAGTATTCTATATGAGCATATAAAAATACATGTGCTGAATAGGTGACAGAGAAAGGGGAGAGGAATTCACATATTTGTTAACGTTAAAAACACATGGAGAAATATTTCAATAAACATTGACTATATTTATAACTCCAACCCCATATAATGCAAAAGGAAAGTCCAAGTATACACCATGCCTTCTCTGAACTGTTTGTATTTCCATTCTGTTAGGGTTACTATTCTCCATCATATTAGGATTAGTAGTCAGAGTCTAGTAGGTTATGGATTAGTGTCAGAGATTCAGTATTTCGAATAGAAAATAGGAAAATAAACCCATTGTGTTTGCAAATATGTGTGATACAAAAATCTTCCCACTCTCATTCAGAACAATGCCTTGACATTACCTTCTCCCCTAATAAGACACAATTAGAGGAGAAGAGTTAGAAAATCTGTGAATACATATCTGGAATGGAATATTCTCGGTGTTCACAAGCTTGGAGGTGGTAGAGGAGTTTCCAAAAGTAAGGGACAGGGTAAACACTCCACAAACATGGAGCTCTGCAGGCCTAAAGACATCTTGAGAAAATGCCTCTGAGTTTGGGCACTTAAAATGTATGTTGTGGTCCGAAGCTTTAGCTTCCTCTATAGTGAGAGCATCAAAACTGGTCTGCATCTATGTGACCTGGGGGACATGGTATCTTATTTTCCAATGAACATGAGGCAGCAGTGCTGAATTCTCACTTTGTAGGTAAACTGTGGCAACTGGAGTCTAAGGGTCTCTCTGTGTGGACTGTGAAGCTAATTGATCATGCTCTACTTTTCTTAGTAGAGCACTGGGAGTTTGTTATTTGCTTCACAAATACAAGGAGTTCAACTTGGTCAGAGTGCTGGAGGGAGTTCTGTCACATGTGGTGCCTCAGGGTCTGCAGGAGAATGCACCAGTCAGGCTTCTATTTCACATAGTTTGCCCCCTTGACCATAGCATCCTGATTCTGAACATTGCCCTGAAACCTCTCCATATAACAAGATGCCTTTACATATAAGGGTCTGCTTGCTGCACCATGTCAGTTACAAGCCATTTGGAAGCCAATGGCAGATCTACATGGCCCCAACACAGATGTTTTATCACACACCTGCCCACCACTGTTCTTGGCCCACTACTCAGCAGGCTCCAACTTACTGGCATCTCTGTTCTACACCATTTTTAAGAAACGCAGTCAATCAAGGCACTGTCTGGTATACTCATGATCAGCAACTGGACATCAAAAAGTTCTCCAGTGCCACCTGGTCATGAAAATTTCAAAAATTCCATGGTATTTCTCTAGTCATTTTTCAAGGATGAAGTTGGAGGCACTATGATTTTCAATTCACTCAGGAACCATTAAATGTTGAGGAAGCTCATTTCAATGAAAGCTCTGGAGAACACTCACAGGCAAGGCTTCAGAAAGGGTCGCCAAAAGGTCACATGAAGCCAGGCCCATTGAGGTCTGCAATGTGAGATCATGTGTGTTTTGGCTCTCAACTATGGCTGCCAAGTCTTTCAGAATAAAATCATGTGATATTCTGGCTGAGATTCCTTGTGCCTTGTGGAAAGCCTTTCTGGGCACAGATCTCAGTTTCAAAGGGCGACTGTCATTCATGGCCTCCTAAAATCCCAACACAACTCATGGCAATAATTCTCTGAGGTCAGTTCCAGAACTCAGTCTCTAAGGGGAATCACACCAGAGTTCAAGACCAGGTGGAGCCAGTCATCTTTTTCAACCGCCACACAAACTTCCAAAATTAAAACCCAAACACTCCCACAAGGCCCTCATCTTCTTCCATATAGATACTCATTATAAACTCTGACTGGAGGTTTCCATGAGGGATGCAGAACAAGACAGTGTCCAAAGTTAGCTCCCTTGCCCCTCATTTGCCTAAAGTCGGGGTGGCCTGAACACCTTCCTGTGAACCTGGAGTGATCAAATAGTGTGCCGTTAATACTGCTCTGCTTCTCCAATTTGAGGACGACTGACTGTGGGGTTTAGATTCTTTATGTGAATTGGAAGCATGAGAAAATGCAAGCACCTTTGGGCTTGCCTCTCCTTGGCTTTGAAGAATGCATTTGACCCAAAGAATCCCTCTTCTCACTTGATGGAGGTCAGGAAGCTTACAGAGGAAGACAAGAGACTTCATCCGCAATGACTGCTCTTTTGATCATTTTGGTTTTGGATGAACACATGGGATCCATCAGGTGCTGAGAATCTAACCACAGCCTCACACAGGGCCAAGAGGCTGTTTCAGACAAATCCATTTCCAAAGCAATTAAGCAAAGAGCTACAGGTGATGTCCATTCATTTCCATTTGAAAACTTTTTTCTTCAGGCTTCACAAAGAATTGGCCTGTGGTAAATACCTTCCTGATATTCAGGGCAACAGAACAATAGGTAAGCAAAAAGCCCAAATCAGGGTTTCTCCACTGAGACTTTCCTGGTCACACTAGCTACCCACTACATGGCCATATAACAGAGCTTTTAGGTGGTAAATATCTTGGACACAAAACCATGAAGCTATTCTGCAGAGTGTCCAGAATTCAGAAAGAAAACAGAAACTTATGAAGATATCAGGTGTTGCCCTTTGATAACTAAAGCCACAGTCCATTTATAAATTGGGCAAGATGAATGCTGGGAAGCTTTCTACTAGACAGGACACATCCTTTGATGCATTCTTATTTCTAATGTCTACAACCACGGACACAGTGGGATACACAGACATAGAAGCACTCGCATTGCAAAACGACTAACTAGAAACAGTCCACGCCAATCCAAACAAACAGTCTTTCCTACCTATTCTCAGAACATGAGACAAGACCATGAACATACACCCACACCCACAAAGGCACCACCTTTACTCCAAGTAGTTCTGTGATTACCCAGAGTGTCCTCTGAATGGTGGGCCATACTATATTCCCCCCAAATGGCCTGTCCTGTCTCAAATCTGGTCTCCTTGGCCAATTCTGTGAAGTTGTCATTAGCCATGGGTGAGCCACTACCTGCTTTCTCAGGAAAGGCCCCTCTTCAGAGCTTTTCTGGCTTTTGAACATCCTCACATCTGTAGGCACTAAGAAAGACTGACTCTGTCCTTGGTAAATTGAAGCAAGTGAGACCACTGGGCGTGGGACTGCGACTGGCTCTGGGTGCCATTCTTCCTGGATCCCAAGTTCAGAGAGTTCCATCACAAAGGAAGTGAGGTGAGGTCACTTCCTTCAGAAACTGAATGAGGTCACTGCTTTGGCAACAACTTTGTCCAAATAGTTACTTCTAAGGGCCCATGAGATGGAGGCTGTTCCTACTTCCTGTAACACTTTCAAAAGTTAGAATGGTATATCAACCATAGTCACCTGGGAACACCTCTTCACACAGGCCTGGTTTGGTCTATCTTCTCTACATGAAGTTGATAGAGGCTGATACAGACACATCCCTTCATCCTCACCAGGTTGTTTGCCATGGAAGATGACTTTTGCTCTCTCGGGAACTTCACAGCTGCCTACATCTTCTCCAGGGATTATTTCTACATGGACCTTTGATGTTCTCAGCAGGTGGAAGATTCCCTACATTCCGGTATTTAAAGAGAAACTCTGTCCCTCCTCTTCTGTAAAGTTAGATTGAGGTAACAGTGTATATTTAGGGTTAATAACATGTTCGATTTGGGTTAGGAATCTCTCTGCCGGATGAATAATGGTATTGGGAACCTGTGATATTTACAAGAATATATAGGTGAAATATAAGTATGAAAACAGAAATGTAGGTAAGATATGAAGCCAGAAGGGCATTGGGCCCTTGAGTGGGATACTTAGGTTTGAATTATGTTCTGCACATGTGTCTCAGATGAATTGATATAAAATGGCATAGGACCTTTTACCTTGAATGATTGATTGTTGAAGAGAACATCGAGTTAAAAAGTGATAGTCAGTAGGATTAGAAATATAGTCAGTAGGTTTATAAAGAAGAGTGAGTATAGGATTTGGACCAAAAGTTCTTTAGCAAAAGAGTTTCGGGTAGAGAGTGAATGTAAATGTCAGCATATGTGAAGTATGAGTCACAATGATGAACTAGGGAAAATATGTAGGAAAGCAGATATCAATAGAGATATTAGGAAATTAGGCAAAGTGTAAAGTGAGTGATAGAATTAGACATTTCCAACAGGCTTGAGGTTGAATATATAATCTTAGGAAGAAACAAATATGTAGTCATCAATAGGATTGACATTTGAGAGCATTAGGTAACCAGGACATGGTTGTTTTTGGTAATCCATGCTCACTTTCCATTTAGGCTTTGATACAATCATGAGTTTGACCTTTGCTTTTTGTGTCCAGAATATTACTGTGATAAAATGTATATATAGATAAGGTGACATCAGTATTTCTTCCACCATTTCTGGGAGCAATATTTTGAAGAGGTACAAATTAGTAATGGGGGGACAAATAGGTGTACACTGTGTTTATGAATATAGAGATAATGCATTAATAGACCATACAGTGAATAAATAACATAACTGGTTCCAACTTTAAATAATGGTTTGAATTGAAATGTGAAAATATACAGGAAATTTTATATTGATATGCATACATTCATCCCAACCAGTTTTACATCTAATGGTAATATTAATGTTATAGTTTATCATGAAGAGTGTGTGAGTTTAGCTTCAAAATTGATTATGGAAATCGAAAATAATGTGTTTGGAAAGAAGTCTCATGAAAAGACCAGTCAAGTAACATGGAAGAATTCATGTGTTCTGAAGCAGGAAGTGAAACAAATTCTTATTAATTTGCTAACTTGTGGATGAAATATATGTCCTATGATGTGCAAAAACTGAAGAAATACTAATGTACCAGTGTTGAATTAAAATAAAGGTCAAAATAGACATTAAGTCCCATTGGAATCTACTTGCATTGATGTTAAACTGGGTCTGTTACTGTAGAAATATTAGAATTTGTAAGCACCATTGATTGAAGTTAGTTCTCATACTGGGAAACAAATATGTATTTCAGGTAGATGAATATTTCTGAGAATAATCTTGTGAAAAGTTGATTATAAATCCACATACATGAACATGAATGAATTGATGGAGTGTATATAAGAGACATATATTTCATATTTTATAAAATCTGGAGAGTGTGTGTGTGTGTATATATATATATATATATATATATATATATATATATATATATACAGAAAAACACAAAAATACATTAAAAAGTATCAATATATATGCCAAACGTAATTTATCAGTAATATATATCATCCACAGATGAAAATATATTTATTTTACTAACATGGATTTATGTATAAATTGTTCTACTGGGAAGCTCACCCATAGTTTTAATTTTCAGTTCCACCAGCGTTTATGAGATCTCTTCTCACAACTTGTTTCTGCCCAGTCAGCCAACTCAAAAAAATGTACGTGTGAGACCACGTAGGATTCTATATTTGCATATAAAAATACATGTGCTGAGTAGGCTACATAGAAAGGAAGACAGGAATTTACATATGTGTTAACATTAAAAACACATGGAGGACTATTTCAATTAAAAATTGAGTAGATTTAGAATACCTACCCTCTATCATGCAAAAAGGAAGTCCAACAATACACCATGCCTGCTGTAAACTGCTTGTATTTTCATTCTGTTTGGGTATTTTTCTCCATCATATTAGGATTAGTAGTCAGAGTCTAGTAGGGTATGAGTTAGTGTCAAGAATTCAGTATTTCAAATGGAAAATTGTAAAATGAATCAATGTGTATGCAAATGTGTGCTACACAAAAATTTTCCCACTCTCATTCAGAACAATGCCTTGACATTACCTTCACTCCAAGTAAGACACATTTAGAGGAGAAGAGTTAGACAATCTTTGAATACATATCTGAAATGAAAAATGTTCAGGAGTTCACAACCTTGGAGTTGGTAGAGGAGTTTCCAAAAGTAAGGGACAGTGTAAAATCTCCACAAACATGGAGATTTACCAGCCTAAAGACTTCTGGAGAAACTGCCTCTAGGTTGGGCACTTGAAATATATGTTGTTGTCAGGAGCTTTAGCTTCCTTTCTAGTGAGACCATCAAAGCTTGGTCTGCACATCTGTGACCTGGAGGACATGGTTTATAATTCTCCAATGAACATGAAGCAGCAGTGTTGATTTCTCTCTTTGTAGGTAAACTATGGCCACTGGGTCTAAGTGTCTCCCCATGTAGACTGCTAAGCCATTAGGTCATCCTCCACTTTTCAAAACGTTTCTTGATACTGCACTCGGAGTTTGGTATTTGCTTCATGAAATACAAGGAGTTCAACTGGGACAAAGGGCTGGAGGAAGTTCTTTCACGTGTGGTGGGTCAGGGTCTGCAGGAGAATGCACCAACAGGGCTTGTATACCACATAGGTTGCTCCCTTGACCATAGAAACCTGATTTTGAACATTGCCCTGAAACCTCTCTATATAACCAGATGTCTTTACATACAGGATCTGCTGGCTGCACCATGTCAGTCTCAAGCCATTTGGAAGCCAATGGCAGATCCACATGACCCCACCACAGATGTTTTATCACACACTTGCTCACCACCGCTCTGGGCCCATTACTCAACAGGCTTCAAATGACTAGCATCTCTTTTCTACACCATTTTCATGAAAACCAGTCAATCAACACACTGTCTGGTACACTCATGATCAGCAACTGGACATCCAGATGTTCTCCAGTGCCACCTGGTCAAGGAAATTTCAAAAATTTCATGGTATTTATCTAGCCAATTTTCAAGGATGAAGTTTGAGACACTGTGGGTTTCAATTCATTCAGAAATTATTTAATGGTGAGGAAGCTCATTTCAATGAAAGCTCTGGAGAACTCTCACAGGCAAGGCTTTCCAAAGAGTGGCCAAAAGATCACATGAAGCCAGGCCCATTGAGGTCTACAATTGAGGTCCATGTGTGTTTTGACAATCAAATATGTCTGACAAGTTTTTCAGAATAAAATTGTGTGATATCCTCCTGAGATTCCCAGTGCTCTGTGGAAAGCGACACTGGGCCTAGATCTCAGTTTCCAAGGGTGACTCTCATGCGTGGCCTCCTAAATCCCAACACAATTCATGGCAATATTTCTCTGAGGTAAGTTCCAGAACTCAGTCTCTAAGGGGAATGACACCATAGTTCAAGCCCAGTTGGATCCAGTCATCTCTTCCAACCGCCACACGAATGACCACAATTAAAACCAAAACACTCCCACATGGCCCTCATCTTGTTAAATATAGACACTCATCATAAACTCTGGCTGGAGGTTTCCATGCGGGACGCATCCCAAGACAGTGTCCAAAATATTCTCCCTTGGCCCTCATTTGCCTAAAGTCAGGGTGGCCTGGACACCCTTCCTGTGAACCAGAAGTGATCAAATAGGCCTGCCGTTAATACTGCTCTGCTTCTCCAATTTGAGCCCTATTGACTCTCAGGTATAGATTTTTTTTATGTGATTTGGAGTCACGAGAAAACACAAGCACCTCTGCAGGACTTTGAAAAACTCATTTGACCAAAAGGATCCCTGTCTCACTTGATAGAGGTCAGGTACCTAACAGAGGAAGGCAAGAGACTCATCCACAATTACTGAATTTTTGCCATTATGGTTTTGATTGCACACATGGTATCTATCTTTAGATCCATCATGTGCTGAAAATTTAAGCCACAACCTCATACAGGGCTAGGAGGCTGATTCAAACACATCCCTTTCCAAAGCAAAGAACCACAAGTTATTCCCATTTATTTCCATTTTGAAACTGTTTTATTCAGGCTTCACAAAGGGGTGGCCTGAGGCAAAGACCTTCCTGACATTCAGGGCAACAGAACAATAGGTAAGCAAATGAACCAAAATATGGTTTCTTCACTGAGCGTTTACTGGTCACAATGATGTCTGAGTTTTCTAAGATGTTCCCATTTCCTATAGCTATCAAGTACATGGCCATGTCACAGAGCTTGGGGGTGGTATGTATCTTGGACACAAAACTATGAGGCTATTCTGGAGAGTGGCCAGAATTCAGGAAGAAAACAGGAACTTAGGAAGTTAGTAGGTGTTGCCCATCCATAAGGAAAGCCACAGTCCATTCATCAACTAGGCCTGATGAATGCTGGAAAGTTTTCCACTAGACAGGACACATACATTGATACATTCTCTTTTCGAATGTCTACAACCATGGGCAGAGTGGGATACACAGACATAGAAGCACTCGCCTAGTCAAACGACTTTCTAGAAACAGTCCACTCCAATCAAAACAACAGCCTTTCCTACCTATTCTCAGAACATGAGACAAAACCACAAACTCACACCCACACCCACAAAGGCACCTCCTTAACTCAAGTAGGTCTGTGACTATCCGGAGTGTCCTCTGAATAGTGGGCCATACTATGTTCCCCTAAAATGGCCTGTACTGTCTCAGATCTGGTCTCCTTGGCCAACTCTGTGAAGTTGTCAACAGCCAGCGGTGAACCACTACCTGCTTTCTCAGTAAAGGCCCCTCTTCAGAGCTCTTCAGGCATTTGGCAATCCTCATATCAGTAGGTACCAAGGAAGACTGACTCTGTCCTTGGTAAATCCAAACAAGTGAGACCACTGGGATTGGGACTTGGACTGGCTCTCGGTGCCTGGCTTCCTGGATCCCAAATTCAGAGATTTCCATCACCAGGAAAGTGAGGTGAGGTCACTTCCTTCAGGAACTGAATGAGGTCACTGCCTTGGCAACCACTTTGTCCTACCAGATTCATCCAAGGTTCCCATGAGATGGAGGCTGCCACTACTTCCTGTGACACTTTCACAAGTTAGAATGGTATATCAACCATAGGCACCTGGGAACAGCTCTCCACACAGGCATGGTTTGATCAATCTTCTCTACATTAAGAAAGGAGAGGCTGATTCAGACACATCCCTTAATACTGACCAGGTTGTTTGTCATTGAAGATGACTTTTGCTCTATTAGGTCCTTCATAGCTGCCTGCAACTTCTCCAGGGTATCATTTCTGCTTGTACCTTTGATGTTCTCAGCAGGTGGAAGAGCCCCTACATTACTGTATTGTAAGACAAACTCTCTCCCGGCTCTTCTGTACAGTTAGTTTGAGGGTACAGTGTATGGTTAGAGTAATAACAGGTTTGATTTAGGTTAGAAATCATACTGAGGAATGAACAATGGTATTGGGAACTCGCGATATATACGAGAATATATAGGTGAAATATAAGTATGAAAACAGAAATCTAGATAAGATTTGTATCCAAGAAGTGCATTGGGCTGTTGATTATGATACTTAGCTTTGAATTATATTCTGCACAGATGTCTCAGATAAATTGATATACAATGGCATAGGACCTTGTACCTTGGATGATTGATTGTCAAAGAGAATTTCCAGTCAAAAAGGGATAGTCGGTAGGATTAGGAAGATAGTTGGTAGGTATAGAAAAAAGAGTGAGTATAGGATTTCGAACAAAAGTTCTGTAGCAATAGGGTTTCGGATAGAGAGTGAATGTAAATTTCAGCACATGTAAAGAGTCAGTCACAATGATGAACTCAGGAAAATGTATGAAAGCAGATATCAATGGAGACATTAGGAAATCAGGAAAAGCATAAAGTGAGGGTTAGTATTAGTCATTTTCAACAGGGTTGAGGTTGAATATATAATCTTAGAAAGCAACAAATATGTAGTCACCAATCGGATTGATTTGCGAGCATTAAGCAACCTGGACATGGATGTTTTTAGAAATCCCATGCTCACTTCCATTTAGGATTTGGTGAAAGGTTAATAAGATAGGTACTTGTCACTTCCTGTTTTTGTGTATGCTTAACAAAACACTGTTGAAACCTTGAGGACTGTTTGCTAATTTTTTTCCCAGAATGTGCTGTCCCCGACTGCCAAACTGAGAATGTACACCCTCACCTGTTTGCACGCAAATCACCCACTCGCCCTGACCCATCAATAAGCTTCCCTCCCTGCCCTCTTCAAGGAAAGTATATAAGCTCTGCTTAAGCTGTTCTCATTGCTCTCTGCTCTATTCAAGTGAGCACTGAGCCCCAAATTGCTAGACTCCCAATAAACCCAGGGTAACTTTTGATGTGGAGGGGACCCCAGTAAACTTTGAAGTGGATACAGGGGCAGTATACTTAGTCCTTAAGGCCCCACTGGGCCCTCTGTCAAATAAAAGCTCTCTAGTTCAAAGTGCTAACACCAGTAAATACGGGAATTAGACAACTAAGAAAACCATGGACATGAGGAAAGGAAAAATCCATCACTCCTTCCTAATAATCCCAGAATGCCTGGCCCCATTGATGGGCAGAGATCTGCTCACCAAGCTCCGAGCCAAAATGACTTTTAACCCCGAAGGCCCCAAAATGATATTTCTAAATCCTTTAGTATAAACTCCTATATTCACGGCTTTAAATATGTCAGTAGAAGATGAACAGCAACTCTTCACACCCCCCAAGACTGATCAAACAGGCAAGCTACCCCAGAAATGGATAACAGATTACCCAGATGCCTGGAAAAAAACTGCTGGGTTAGGACTAGCCATGAAACAACCTCCAAAAACAGTGGAGTTCAAAACCTCAGCCTCCCCAATCAATGTCAAAAAATATCCTCTGAGCAAAAAAGCTAAAGATGGGATAAGGCCCCATATTCAGAAATATCTGGCCTTAGGGTCCTAAGGCCTTGTCAATCATCCTAAAACACTCCCCTGCTACCAGTATAAAAAGCCAGGAGCCGGGGACTATCCCCCATTAAAGACATAAGAGAGACCTACAACAGAGTGTAGGACATTCACCCCAGTGTACCTAATCCGTACAATCTGCTTATCACTCTGAACCCTGAGAGGAAATGGTACACTGTTCTGGACTTAAAAGATGCTTTCTTTTGCTTGCCTCTGCATAAATATAGTCAGTTGCTGTTTGCTTGCTAGTGGGTAGACCCAGAAACTGGAACGTGTGGTCAACTAACTTGGACTAGACTCCCCAAAAGGGTTGAAAAACTCCCCCACTCTCTTTGATTAAGCCCTCCAAAGAGATCTCAACAGATTCAGAACTACACACCCCGAAGTCACCCAGCTTCAAAACGTGGATGACCTGCTACTGGCACCCAACACCAAGGATATCTGTGAATCTGGGACCCAAGCAGTATTATGTGAGCTTCCTCAACTCGGGTATAGAGCTTCTTCCTAAAAGGCCCAAATTTGCCAGCAAGAAGTAATCTTCCTGGGCTATTCCTTTAGGGGCAGTAAACGATGGCTCACTGAGCCCAGAAATCAAACGGTTGTGCAGAAACCACCCCCATCTAACAGCAGACAACACAGAGAGTTTCTTGGGACTGCTGGGATTTGCAGGTTAAGGATTCCTGTGTTTGGGTCCTTAACTTCTCATTTACACCCGCTGTTAAAGGGAGATGCCCAATTCTAATGGACCCCTGAGATCCAGCAAGCTTTTGATAACATCTAAGGACACTGACACTGTACTCCTCAACTTCACTGAGCAAAGCCTGAAATTTCAGAAAGCCCTACACTACGTTAAAAATGTACATCAGTTCACTAACCTTGGTTCAAAGAAATTGCAGGCATTCCTGAAGGATCAAGAATAGAGTTTTCCACTAACCGACTCACAGTGAAAGGAAATAACTGAACAGGTAAAAAAAAGCCTGTCGGGTCTGTCAATAGGTTAATGCTTACATTTCCAAGCTTCCTGCAGGAAAGCACCTACAAGGAACCAGACCAGGACAATTCTGGGAAGTGGACTTTACTGAAATTAAGCAAGCATGGTATGGACTTAAATATCTCCTACTCTTTGTAGATATATTTCAGGATGGATTGAAGCCTCCCCCCCCCAAAAAAAAAGGCGCAAATGGTGGTCAAGAAGATCCTGAAAGATATTTTTCCAAGGTACGGCCTGCCTAAGGTAATAGGGTCTGATAATGGACCAGCGTTCATGGCCCAGGTAACTCAGGGGTTAGCCAGGACCCTGGGGATTAATTGGAAGTTACATTGTGCTTATAGACCCCAGAGTTCAGGACAGGTAAAAAAATTAAATAGAACCATTAAAGAGACCTAAACAAAATTAAGCTTAAAGAGTAGCATAAAAGATTGGACTATGCTCCTGCCTTATGCACTATTTCATGCAAGAAATACTCCCTCTGTTTCTTTGTGTAACCTCACCCCCTATGAAATTCTCTATGGGGCCCCATCTCCAGTAAGGGACCTAACCCTAACTCAAAGATCTAACGATTCCTTCCACACCACCTTGCTTGACAGACTTAAAGTTCTGGAAGGAACTCAGCAATACCTGTGGAAACAGCTGGCCACTGCCTACCAACCTGCTGAAGAGGGTACTCCACATCTATATCAAGTAAGAGACTTTGTCTACATAAGACAACATAAGGTGTCATCCCTGGAACCCAGCTGGACAGGACCATACCAGGTGCTACTTATAACACCTACAGTGCTAAAGTTAGACGGAATCACTTCCTGGTTCCTAATTCTCATCTCAAGCCTGTGCCCTGTCCAGAATCTGGCTGGAAAATGGAAAAGACTGGTAACATTTTCAAATTGTATATTCGCCATGTGAATAAGACTATAGACTCTCCAATTGGTCACCAGTAGTCCTAACCCTCATCAACCCGTTCAGCAGCGATGGCTGATCACAAATCCTACTAGACAAGAAGTATGGTCTATCGCACATACAGCCCACTTAGGGACCTGGTGGCCATCTCTCCACCAAGAAATTTGTCAGCTGGCTATATGTCTTTCCTATTGGGAAATCCCTGATGAAGAGGATCCCCAAAAATTCCATTAAATACTTTCCATACAATAGATAATGGAAACAAACTTTATGGATGTAGGGACACGCGAGCCAGATGCAGGTTGGCTAGCCTAGATTACTATGTTTGCCTGGCGGACTACCAAAGCCAAAAACAGCCACGACTGTGTGGGGGAAAAGCCAACTTCTTCTGTAAATAATGGGGATGTGAGGATACAGGGGCTACCTGGTGGAAGCAAATCTCCTCATCAAATTCAGTACACAGCATTGGCCATATTACCAGTTAGATAACAAAAACCGATGGCCACCAGAGGGGTCTCTAGATCCTCAAATTTTGCGTGACCTTTTCAACTTCGACAAGTGCTCAAAAGTGTGGAAGGAAATTCCCCTACGTGTAGGCCTTTTCCCTCCTATGCTCAAATCCTGAACTATGCTTCTCCAATAGATACTCACCCGCAGCCTTCTGCCCCAGACTCTCTGCTGTCACTCCCACATCAGCAACCTGATTTCTCAGCTCCAGTTACTAGATCAAAAACCCAAATTTCCGTCGGTTCTCAGACCATTGCCCCTTGCTGAGCTTGCAGGTACTGAGGTACCCTTCCACCCACTCACTCCTCTCTCCTCCTGTCAGTGCCCACACCGGGTCCCACCAGGTCCTCTTACCAGCTAACCCAAAGCTCAAACCAGCTAAGGAGTGCCCTCAGACGCCTATCAAAGATGTAATTAAAATGGCCTTTAAAGTTGCTTTGTCATCACTGAAAACAGGTTGCTAAGAATTTAAAGTCCCTCACAGGCTTTTTGGGATACTCACTACCATCTTCCCCTCTGCTCTACCTGTTCTACTGCTCAAGTTTTGTTGCCAGGAAAATCCCAAACCCCTTTCCCATAATTCTTTTATATCTCTTTTTCCTCATCCTCAGATCCACGGAGCTGCTCTCATCCCCTGCCTTCCCTGTCTTCCCCTCTGTACCAGGACCACAGAAAAGTCTTAAATGACCTTCTCCAGAAGTCTTCACCATGGCTGACTTTAAGCCTTTCAGCAACACAGTTCCTATAAAAGAGTTCAATGTAGATAAACTTCCTCTATTCGTGTTGCTCTGTTCTACTTGGCCACTGGCTGGAAAAATCAGCACTCCTAAGCTAGACACCCCCTTAGTAGTTTTTAACAAAATATATGAAGAAGGCCTCTGGCCTAGAGCTGGGGCTTCATAGAGATGGCTACATTTCTAAGATATAGAAGTTACCAACTGGGCTCCATGGTAACAGCTGGCAGGGAGGAAAAGAAAAAAAAGAAGAAAAAAGCTCTCCCCCTCCCAGGTGTCCTTAAGAAGTTAACTTTCCCAGAACAGAGGAAAAAAAAACAGAAACAAAAACTGCTTTTTGTGAACTTCTGCAGACTGTGAACTTCTGAGCCCCTTCCCTTACATGCTGGGTACAAAATTCTGAAACAACCTAAACTTTGGGTTCAGGGATTAATTGATTACAACAGAAGCAATGCCCTCTAAATCTGGATGCAACCAAATAAGACTGTTTCCCTGTCTTCTGTGCTATCTTAGGTACCTTGCCTTGTCCATCTCTACAGCAGTACAATTCTATACACTTAAACATTGTTTATGTTTTCATAAAATGGTCAACAGATGTGATTAATTATGTAATGGTGCAGATGTTTTCCAGAGTGCTCTATCATGACGCAGGTACATTTAAATATCAAATAGGGGGGCAAACAACCCGGTTCTGCCAGGAACCTGTATCCCTCACTTTAGTCATCCTATTATGAATAGGAGTTGCTGCAGGGGTGGGCACAGGAACCACTGCCCTGGTCCATGGGACACAACAAATGACCCAATTAGAAGCAGTAATAGACCAAAACTTAAAGATATTAAAAACCTCCTTCACAGCTTTACACGAATCTTTAACCTCTCTCTCTGAAGTTATTTTACAGAACAGTCGAGGGTTGGACCTCCTCTTCATGAGAGAAGGGGCCTTCGTCCTGCATTGAGGGAAGAATGTTGTTTTGATGCTGACCATACTGGAGTTGTAAAAGAATCTATGATTAAATTAAGAAGATGCCTTGAAGAGCATCAACAAGAGAGAGAGGCCCAAAAAAGGTGGTTTGAGTCTTGGTTCACAAAGCCCCCTCATTAACTACGTTTTCATCAGCCCTGGCCGGTCCATTAATAATCCTCATATTATTGGTAATTGTAGGACCCTGTTTGATCAACCGTGTAGTTTCCTTTCTCCATGCTCAAATTGGACAAGTTAAACTTATGGTAATCAGAAAACAATATACCACACTAGTAAACATAAAATGTGACACCCCCAATGATCATTTTTATGATTAAAAGTAACCAAAAGAAGAAGTGGGGAATGAAAGGTTAATAAAATAGGTACTTGTCACTTCCAGTTTTTCGGTATGCTTAACAAAACACTGTTGATGTCTTGAGAACTGTTTGCTAATCTAGTTCCCTGAAAGTGCTGTACCCAACTGCAAAACTGCAGAATGTACTTCCTCACCCATTTGGACGCAAACCGCCCACTCGCCCTGACCCATCAATAAACTTTCCTATCTGCCCTCTCCAAGGAAAGTATATAAGCTCTGCTTAAGCTGTTCTCAGGGCTCTGTGCTCTATTCAAGGGAGCTCTGACCCCAGCATGCTGGACCCCCATAAATCCTTGGCTGTTGCATGAGACAGTCTCTGGTAGTCTCTTCCTCCGACACTCGCCTGACCTTTACATTGGTAAAATAATAAGTGTCATCTTTGCTTTTTGTGTCCAGAATATTACTGTGATAAAATGAATATGTAGATAAGGTGACGTGAGTATTTCTTCCACCATTTCTGGGAGCAATATTTTGAAGATGTATAAATTAGTATTGGGGGTACAAATAGGTATATCCTGTGACTCTGAATATAGAGATAATGCATGAATAGACCATAATGTGAATAAATAATATAATGGGTTCCAAATTTAAATAATGGATTCAATTGATATCTGAAAATATACAGGAAATCTTATATTGATATACATACATTCATTTCAACCACTAATACATCTAATGGTAATATTAGGATTATGGTTTATCATGAAGAGTGTGTGAGTTTTGCTTCAAAAGTGATCATGGAAATTAAAAATAATGTGTTTGGAAAGAAGTCTCATGAAAAGCCCAGTCAAGAAACCTAGAGGAATTTATGTGTTCTGAAGCAGGAAGTGATGAAAGTGAAACAACTGCCTATAAGTTTGCTAACTTGTGGATGGAATATATATCCTATCATGTGCATAAATTGAAGAAATAGTATTGTACCAGTGCTGAATAAAAATGACCTTCAAAATACACATCATGTCCCACTGGAATCTACTTGCATTGATGTTAAACTGGGTCAGTTACTGTAGAAATAATAGTATTTGTATGCAAAATAAACTGAAGTTAGTTTTAAGTACTGGAAACAAATATGTATTTCAGGTGGATGAATATTTCTGTGAAAAATCTTGTGAAAAGTTGATTATAAATCCATATACATGAACATGAATGAATTTATAGAGTGTATATAAGACACATATATTTCTGGAGAGTATATATATATATATATATATATATATATATATATATACACACACACATACACACACACACACAATACACACACACACAGACATTAAATTAGCAATATATATGCCAATCGAAATTTATCAGGATATATATATCATCCACAGATGCAAAAATATTTCTTTTATTGAACATGGATTTATGTATAATGTTGTTCAACTAGGAAGCTCATCTATAGGTTGAATTTTCAGTTCCAACAGGGTTTAAGAGGAGTGATCACTTCTCACAAATTGTATTTGCCAAATCAGCCACCTCACAAAAATGTACATGTGATACCAGGTATGATTCTATATGTGCATTTAAAAGTACATGTGCTAAATAGGATACAGAGAAAGGGAGACAGGAATTCACATATTTGTTAACCTTAAAAACACATGGAGAACTATTTAAATTAAATATTGACTAGATTTATAACACCTACCATTAATCATGCAAAATACAAGTACAACTATAGACTATGATTTCTCCTAACTGCTTGTATTCCTATTCTGTTTGTGTTATTTTTCTCCATCATATTAGGAGTAGTAGTCAGAGTCTAGTAGGGTATGGGTTCTTGTCAGAGATTCAGTATTTTGAATGGAAAATTGTAAAATGAATGCAATGTGTATGTAAATATGTGCTACAAAAAAATGTTCACACTCTCATCCAGAACATTGCCTTGACATTGCCTTTGTTCCGAGTAAGACACAATTAGAGGAGAAAAGTTAGAAAATCTGTGAATATATATCAGGAATGAAAAATGCTCAGGAGTTCACAACCTCCGAGGTGGTAGAGGAGTTTTCAAAAGTAAGGGACAGGGTAAACATTTCTCAAACATGGAGCTCTGCTGGTGTAAAGACTTCTTGAGAAACTTCCTCTGAGGTTGGGCACTTAAAAATATATGTTGTTGTTAGGAGCTTTAGCTTCCTTTGTTGGGAGACCATCAAATCTGGGTGTGCAACAATGTGACCTGGAGGATATTGTTTCTAATTTTCCAATGAACATGAGGCAGCCATGCTGAATACTCTCTTTGTAGTTTAACTATGGTCACTGGGTTGTAAGTGTCTCCACGTGTGGACTGTGAAGCCATTTGGTCATTCTCCAATTTTCGTGGTGTTTCTCACAGGTGCACTGGGAGTTTGGTATTTGCTTCATGAAATACAAGGAGCTAAACTGGGACACAGTGCTGGAGAGAGTTCTGTCCCTTGTGGAGGGTCACGGTCTGCATGAGAATGCACCAACCAGGATTCAATTCCACATAAGTTGCCCCCATTTCCATAGCAACCTGATTCTGAACATTGCCCTGAAACCTCTCTATATAAAAAACACCTTTGCATAGAAGGGTCTGCTGGCTGTACCATGTCAGTCACATGCCTTTGGGAAGCCAATGGCAGATCCACATGTCACCACCACACATGTTTTATCACACACCTTCACACCACTGCTCTAGGCCCACTAATGAGCAGGATCCAACTTACTGGCATCACTGTTCTACACAAATTTCATGAAACCCAGTAAATCAAGGCACTGTCTGGTACACTCATCATCAGCAACAGGACATCCAAAAGTTCTCCAGTGCCACCTGGTCATGGGAATTTCAAAAATTTCATGGTATTTATCAAGCCATTTGTCAAGGATGAAGTTGGAGGCTCTGGGGGTTTCAATTCATTCAGGAACCATTAAATGTTGAGGAAGCTCATTTCAATGAAAGCTCTAGAGAACACTCACAGGCAAGGCTTCCCAAAGAGTAGCCAAAAGGTCACATGAAGCCAGGCCCATTGAGGCCTACAATGTGAGGTCCATGCGTGTTTTGACTCAACTGTGGCTGCAAAGTCTTTCAGAATAAAATCATGTGATATCCTGGCTGAGAATCCCAGTGCTCTGTGGAAAGCCACTCTGGGCCTAGATCTCAGGTTCCAAGGGCAACTCTCATGCATGGCCTAGTAAAATTCAAACACAATTGATGACAATGCTTCTCTGAGGTCAGTTCCAGAACTCAGACTCTAAGGGGAATCACACCAGAGTTAAAGCCCAGGTAAACCCAGGCATCTCTTCCAACTGCCACACAACTTACCATAATTCAAAACAAAATTCTCCCACATGACCCTTATCTTCTTCCATGTAGACCCTCATCATAACCTCTGGATGGAGTTTTCCATGAGGGGCACAGACCAAGACAATGTCCAAAATAACCTACCTTTCCCCCGATTTGCCTAAAATCAGTGTGGCCTGGAAACCCTGACTGTGAACGAGGAGTGATCAAATAGGTCTGCCATTAATACTGCTTGGCTTCTCCAATTTGAGGCCTACTGACTGTGGGGTTTAGATTCTTTATGTGAATTGGAGTAATGAGAACACCCAAGCACGTATGGGCTAGCCTCTGCAGGGCTTTGAATAACTCACTTGACCCAAAGGATCCCTATTCTCACTTGATGGATGTCAGGAACCTTTGAAAGGAAGGCGAGAGTCTTCATCCACAATGACAGCTCTTTTGGCTATTTTGGTTCTGTATGCATCCATGGGATCTTTCTTTAGATCCATCAGGTGCTGAAAATCTAAGCCACAGCCTCACACAGGGCCAAGAGGCTGATTCAGACACATCCCTTTCCAAAGCAATTAAGCAAAGAGCCCTAGGTGATGCCCATTCATTTCCATTTGAAAACTGTTTTCTTCAGGCTTCACAAATTGGTGGCCTGAGGCAAAGAACTTCGTGACATTCATAGCAACAGAATAATAGGTAAGCAAAAGGCCCAAAGCAGGGTTTCTCCACTGAGATTTAGTGGTCACACATATATCTGATTTTTCTGAGATGCTCACAATTCACTTGAGCTATCCAGTACATGGCCATGTCACAGAGCTTGGAGGTGGTACATACCTTAGAGACAAAACCATGAGACTATTCTGGAGAGGGGCCAGAATTCGGGAAGAAAACTGTAACTTAGGAAAATTGCAGGTGTTACCCATTGATAAGGCAATCTGAACTCCATTCATAAATTGGGCAGGATGAATTCTGGGAAGCTTTCTACTAGACAGGACACATCCATTGATGCATTCTTTTTTTCTAATGAGTACAACCACCGACACAGTGAGGTAAACAGACATAGAAACACTCGCCTTGTCAAATGACTTACAATAAACAGTTCATTCCACAGCACATAAAGCGCCTTGCCTACCTATTCTCAGAACATGTGACAAAACCACAAACCAACACCCACAAAGGCAGCTCCTTCCCCCAAGAAGGTCTGTTACTATCCGGAGTGTCCTCTGACTGGTGGGCCATATTATTTTCCCCCTAAATGGCCTGAAATGTCTCAGATCTGGTATCCTTGGCCAACTCTGTGAAGGTGTCAGGACCCAGAGGTGAGCCGCTACCTGCTTTCTCAGGAAAGGCCCCTCTTCAGAGCTTTACTGGCATTTTGCAATCCTCACATCAATAGGTACCAAGAAAGACTTACTCTGTCCTTGGTAAATCCAAACAAGTGAGACCACTGGGACTGGGACTGGGACTGACTCTGGGTGCCTGGCCTCATGAATCTCAAGTTCTGAGATTTCCTTCACTAAGGAAGTGATGTGAGGTCACTTCCTTCAGGAACTGAATGAGGTCACTGCCTTGGCAACCACTTTGTCCAACCAGTGGCTTCCAAGTCTCACATGAGAAGGAGGCTGTCCCTAATTCCTGTGACACTTTCACAAGTTAGAATCTTATATCAACCATAGGCACCCGGGAACAGCTACCCACACAGGCCTGGTTTGGTCCATCTTCTCTACATTAAGAATAGAGAGGCTAATTCAGACAGAAACCTTCATCCTGACCAGGTTGTTTGCCATTGAACATGACTTTTGCTCTCTCAGGTCCTTCATAGCTGCGTATATATTCTCCAGTGATCATTTCAGCATGGAACTTTGAGGGTCTCAGTAGGTGGAAGACCCCCTACATTTCTTTACTGTAAGACCAACTCTGTCCCTTCCCTCTGTAAATTTAGATTGAGGGAACAGTGTATGGTTAGGGTTAACAACATGTTTTATTTGTGTTAGGAATCATTCTGCTGGATGAATAATGGTATTGGGAACCTGAAATATTTATAAGAATATGTATTTGAAATATAAGTATGAAAAGAGAAATCTAGGTAAGATTTGAAGCCAGGAAGGGCATTGGGCCCTTGATAATGATATTTAGCTTTGAATTACATTCTGCAATGTGGTCGCAGGTAAATCTACATACAATGGAATAAAACCTAGTACCTCAGATGCCTGAATGTCGAAGAGAACATCCAGTCAAAAAGGGATAGCCAGTAGGATTAGGAAAATAGTAGGTTTAGGTTGAAGAGTGAGTCTTTGAGGTGGAAATATAGTTCTTTAGCAATAGGGTTTCGTTTAGAGAGTGAATGAAAATATCAGCACATATGAAGAGTCAGTCACAATGATGAACTTGGGAAAATATGTAGGAAAGCAGATATAAAATAGAGACATTAGGAAATCAGGCAAAGTATAAAGTGAGTAACAGGATTAGACATTTTCAACAGGGTTGAGGTTGAATATATGATATTAGAAGAAACAAATATGTAGTCACCAAAAGGATTGAAATTTGAGAGCATTAGGCGACCTGGACATGGATGGTTTTAGTAATATATATTCACGTTCAATTTAGGTTTTGGTACAGTCATAAGTGTTACCTTTACATTTGTGTCCAGAATATTACTGTGATAAAAATGTATATGTAGATCAGGTGATATGAGTATTTCTTCCACCATTATGGGGAGCAATATTATTACAACCTATAAATTAGTATTGGGGAAAAAAATAGGTGTACCCTGTTTTGATGAATATAGAGATGATGAATGAATAGACCAAACTGTGAATAAATAATATAACTGGACCCAACATTAGAAATTGGAATTGGAATAAATTGATATCTGAAAATATACAGGAAATCTTATATTGATATTGGTATACATACATTCATTACAACCAGTTGTACATCTAATGGTAATATTAGTGTTACGGTTGATCATGAAGAGTTTGTGAGTTTTGCTTCAAAATTGATTATGCAAATGGAAAATAATGTGTTTGCAAAGAAGTCTCATGAAAGACCAGTCAAGAAACATGGAGGAATACATGTGTTCTGAAGCAGGAAGTGATTGAAAGTGAATCAAAAGTTTTAAATTTTGAAATTTTGGATGAAACATTTATCCTATGATGTGCATAAACTGAAGAAATAGTACTGTACCAGTGTTGAATAAAAATGAATGTCAAAATACACATCATGTCCCATAGGAATCTACTTGCATTGATATTAACCTGGGTAAGTTACTGCAGAAATATTAGGATTTGTATGCACCTTTCATTGAAGTTAGTTTTCAGTACTAGTAAACAAATATGTGTTTCAGGGGGATGAATATTTCTGAGAATAATCTTGTAAAAATTTGACTATAAATCCACATACATGAATATGAATATATTTAGGGAGTGTATAATAAGACACATATATTTTATATTTTAAAAAATCTGGAGATTGTATATATATATATATATATATATATATATATATATATATATATATACACACACACAAACACAAAACACACACAGACATTAAAGAGTAGCAGTATATATGCCAATCGAAATTCATGGTGAAATATATATCGTCCACTGATCCAAAAATATTAATTTTACTGAACATGGATTTATGAATAATGTTGTTCAACTAGGAAGATCACCCATAGGTTGAATTCTAAGATCCAACAGAATTTAGGAGGAGTTATCTCTTCTCATAATTTTTATCTGCCACGTCAGCCTCCAAACAAGTATGTACATGTGATACCAGCTAGGATTCTATATGTGCATATAAAAATACATTTGCTGAATAGGCTATAGAGAAAGGGAGATAAAATTCACATATTTGTTAACTTTAAAAACACATGGAGAACTATTTCAATTAAAAATTTCCTAGATTTATAACACCTACCCTACATAATGCAAAAGGCAAGTCCAACTATACACCATGCCTTCTCTGTACTGCTTGTATTTCTATTCTGTTTGGGTTATTTTTCTCCATCATATTAGGATTAGTAATCAGAGTTTAGTAGGGTATGGGTTCGTGTCAGGGATTCAGTATTTTTAATGGGAAATTGGAAAATGAATCCAATGTGTATGCAAATATGTGCTACACAAAAATCTTCCCACTCTCATCCACAACAATGCCTTGACATTACCTTCACCCCAGGTAAGACACAATTAGAGGAGAAGAGTTAGAAAATCTGTGAATGCAAATCTGGAATGGAATATGCTCAGGAGTTCACAACCTTGGAGGTGGTAGAGCAGTTTCCAAAAGTAAGGGACATGGTAAACACTCCACAAACATTGAGCTCTGCTGGCCTAAAGACTTCTTGAGAAACTGCCTCTGAAGCTGGGCACTTGAAATATATGTTGTATTAAGGAGTTTTAGCTTCTTTTGTAGTGAGACCATCAAAGCTGGTTCTGCATCTATATGACCTGGAGAACATGGATTCTTATTTTCAAATGAACCTGAGGCAGCAGTGCTGAATTCTCTCTTTGTAGGTAAAGTGTGGCCACTGGAGGCTAAGTTTCACCCCGTGTGGACTGTGAAGCCATTTGGTCCTCCTCAAATTTTTGTGGTGGTTCTTGCTGCTGCACTGGGGCTTTTGGTTCTTGCTGCTGCACTGGGCTTTTTGAACAACAAGTTCAACTGGGACACAGTGCTAGAGGGAGTTCTGTCACGTGTGGTGGGTTAGGGTCTGCAGGAGAATGAAACAACCAGGCTTCTTTCTCACATAGCTTGCACCCTTGACCATATCAACATGATTCTGATCATTACCTTGAAAGCTCTCCAAATAAAAAGATGCCTTTACAAATAAGGGTCTGCTGGCTGCACCATGTCAGTCACAAGCCATTTGGAAGCAAATGGGCTAATCACATGGACCCACCACAGATGTTTTATCACACACGTGGCTACCACTGCTCTAGGCCCACTACTCAGCAGGCTCCAACTTACTACCATCTCTGTTCTACATTATTTTTATAAATTCCAGTCAATCAAGGCACTCTCTGGTACACTCATGATCAGCAGCAGGACATCCAAAGATACTCCAGTGCCACCTGGTCATGGGAATTTCAAAAATTTCAAAGTATTTATCTAGCCATTTTTCAAGGATGTAGTTGGGAGGCACTGTGGCTTTCAAGAACCATTAAATGTTGAGGAAGCTCATTTCAGTGAAACTCTGGAGAACTTTCATAGGCAACGCTTCCCATACAGTGGCCAAAAGGTTACATGAAGCCAGGCCTATTGAGGTCTACAATGTGAGTTCCATGTGTGTTTTGACTCTCAAGTATGGCTGCCAAGTCTTTAAGAATAAAATCATGGGATAATTTGGCTGAGATTCCCAGTGCTCTGTGGAAAGCCACCCTGGACCTTGATCTAAGATTATAAGGGCGACTCTCATGCATGGCTTCCTAAAATCCCAACTCGATTCATGGCAATACTTCTCTGAGGTCACTTCCAGAACTCAGTCTCTAAGGGGATTCACACCAGAGTTCAAACCCAGGTGGACCCAGTCATCTCTTCCAACTGCCACACAAATGACCACAATTAAAACCAAAATAGTCCCACATGGCTCTCATCTTCTTCCATATAGACACTCATCATAACCTCTAGCCGGAGGTTTCTATGAGGAGCGCAGGACAAGACAGTGTCCAAAATACGCACTCTTGCTCGTCATTTCCATAAAGTCAGAGTGGCCTGGACACCCCTTCTGTGAACCAGAAGTGATCAAAAAGGCCTACCATTAATACTTCTCAGCTTCTCCAATTTGAGGCCTACTGACTGTGGGGTTTAGATTCTTTATGTGCATTGGGGTCATGAGAAAACCCAAGCACCTATTGGCTAGCCTCCGCAGGGCTTTGAAGAAGTCATTTGACCCAAAGGATTCCTATTCTCACTTGAGAGAGGTCAGGAACCTTACAGAGGAAGGCAAGAGATTTTATCCACAATGACTGCTCTTTTGGGCATTTTGGTTTTGGATGCACACATGGCATCTTTCTTTAGATCCATCAGGTGCTGAGAATGCAAGCCACAGCCTCACACACAGCCAACAGACTGGCTCAGACACATCCCTTTCAAAAGCAATTACTCAAAGAGAGACAGGTGATGCTCATTCATTTCCATTAGAAAACTGTTTTATTCAGGTTTCACAAAGTGGTGCCTTAGGCAAAGACCTTCCTGACATTCAGTGCTACAGAACAATAGGTAAGCAAAGGCCCAAAGCAGGGATTCTCCACTGAGACTTTCATGATCACACAGATATCTGAGTTTCCTGAGATTCTCCCCATTCCCTTCAGCTATCCAGTACACGGCCATGTCACAGAGCTTTGAGGTGCTACATATCTTCGTCACAAAACCATGAGTCTATTCTGGAGAGTGGCCAGAATTCAAGAAGAAAATAGAAACTTAGGAAGACAGCAGGTCTTGCCCATCAATAAGGCAAGCCTCCATCCTTTCATAAATTGGGCAGGATGAATGTGGGGAAGCTTTCTCCTAGACAGGACACATCCATTGATGCATTTTCTTTTGTAATGTCTACAACCATGGACACAGTTGGATACACAGACATAGAAACACTTGCTTTGTCAAATGACTTACTAGAAACAGTTCATTCTAAACCAAAGAAACCGCCTTTCCTACCTATTCTCAGAGCATGAGACAAAACCACATACACACACTCATTCCCACAAAGGCACCTTTTTCCCCCAAGAGGGTCTGTGACTATCAAGAGTGTCCTCTGCCTTGTGGGCCATACTATGTTCCCCCGAAATGGCTTCTCTATTCTCAAATCTGGACTCCTTGGCCCACTCTGTGAAGTTGTCAGGAGCCAGCGGTGAGCCAATCCCTGCTTTCTCAGGAAAGACCCCAATTCAGATCTTTCCTGGCATTTGGCCATCCTCACAACTGTATATACCAAGAAAGATTGACTCTCTCCTTGGTAAATCCAAAAAGTGAGACTTCTGTGACTGTTATTGGGCCTGACTCTGGCTGCCTGTTTTCAGGAATCCCAAGTTCAGAGAGTTCCATCACCAAGAAAGTGAGGTAGGTCACTTCCTTCATGAAGTGAATGAGCTCACAGCCTTGGCAACCACTTTGTCCTAACAGTTGCTTCCAAGGGTCCCATGAGATGGAGGCTGCCCCTACTTCCTGTGACACTTTCACAAGTTAGAATGGTATATCAACCATTGGTACCGGGAAAAAGATCTCCACAAAGGCCTGGTTTGGTCCATTTGCTCTATATTAAAAAGAGAGAGGCTTATTCAGACACATCCCTTCATAGTGACCAGGTTGTTTGCCATGGAAGCTAACTTTTGCTCTCTCAGGTCCTTCATAGCAGTCTACATCTTCTTCAGGGATCATTTCTGCATGGATCTTTGATATTCTCAGCAGGTGGAAGATCCCCAACATTCCTCTTTTGTAAGACAAACTGTGTCCCTGCACTGCTCTAAAGTTAGATTGAGGGAACAGTGTATGGTTAGGGTTAATAATATGTTCAATTTTGGTTAGCAATCATTCTGCTGGATGAATAATGGTATTGGAAACCTGTGATATTTACAAGAATATATAGGTAAAATATAACAGAAATCTAGGGAAGATTTGAAGCCAAGTAGGGCATTGGGCCCTTGAGTGGGATTCTTAGCTTTGAATTATATTCTGCACAGATGTCTCAGATAAGTCAATATACAATGAAATTGGATCTTGTACCTCGGATGATTGAATAACAAACAGAACATCTAGTCATAAAGGAATAGTCCGTAGGATTACCAAGGTAGTCAGCAGGTTTATAAAGAAGAGTGAGTATAGGATTTGGACCAAAAGTTCTTTACAAATAGGGTTTCGGGTAGAGAGTGAATGTAAATGTCAGCACATGTGAAGAGTCAGTCACAATGATGAACAGGGGAAAATATGTAGGAAAGCAGACATAAATAGAGACATTAGGAAATCAGCAAAAGTATAAAGTGTGTAATTGGTTTAGACATTTTCAACAGGGTTGAGTTTCAATATATAATCTTAGGAAGAAACAAATATGTTGTCACAAATAGGATTGAATTCGAGAGCATTAGGTAACCAGGACTTGGATGTTTTTTTGTAATCCATGTTCACTTTCCATTTAGGCTTTTTTAAAATCATAAGTGTGACCATTGCATTTTGTGTCCAGAATATTATTGTGATAAAATGTATGTGTAGATCAGGTGACACGAATATTTCTTCCACCGTTTCTGGAGCAATGTTTTGTAGACGTATAATTTAGTATTTGGGGTATAAATAGGTGTACCCTGTGTCTATGAATATGCAGATTATGCATGAATAGACCATACTGTGTATAAATAATATAACTGGTTCCACTTTAAATAATGGATTGAATTGATATCTGAAAATATAAAAGAAATCTCATATTGATATGCAATCATTCATTCCAACCACTTATACATCTAATGGTAATATTAGGGTTATATTTTATCCTGAAAAGTGTGTGAGTTTTGCTTCAAACGTGATTATGGAAATCAAAAATAATGTGTTTGGAAAGAAGTATCATGAAAAGAATAGTCAAGAAACCTGGAGGAATTCATGTGTTCTGAAGCAGGAAGTGATTGAACGTGAAACACATGCATATAATTTTGCCAACTTTTGAATGAAATATATACAGTATGATGTGCATAAGCTGCAGAAATAGTAATGTAGCAGTGTTGAATAAAAATGAACATCAAAATACACATCATGTCCCCTAGGAATCTACTTGCATTGATATTAATCTGGGTCAGTTACTGTAGAAATATTAGGATTTTTATGCACCATTTACTGAAGTTAGTTTTCAGTACTAGGAAACAAATATGTATTTCAGGTGGATGAATATTTCTGAGAATAATCTTGTGGAAACTTGATTTTAAATTCATATAAATCGCAAAACATTATAAACAAAAAACACACACAGACATTAAAATGTAGCATAGTATATGCCAATTGAAATTCATCTTGAAATATATATCATCCACTGATCCAAAACTATTTGTTTAATGAACTTGGATTCATGAATAATGTTTTTCAACTAAGAAGCTCCCCCATAGTTTGAATTTTCTGTTCCAACAGTGTTTAGGAGGCGTGATCTCCTAAATGTGTATGCAAATATGTGCTACACAAAAATATTTCCACTCTCATCCAGAACAATGACTTGATATTACCTTCGCCCCAAGAAAGACACAATTGGAATAGAAGAGTTAGAAATTCTGTGAATACATATCTGGAATTAAAATGCTCGGGAGTTCACAACATTGGAGTTTGCAGAGGAGTTTCCAAAAGTAAGGGAGAGGCTTGATAGACCCAACCTGATTTTTTATTAAAATTGGGAACCATCTTGCCACAAAGCCGTGAAAAGATAATTTTGGCTTTACTCTAAATTACTGCAAATTCTGAACCTGCTTGGAACGCCTGCCCGTGCCTTGAACTCATCCACACCTGGCTCTCTGACAAGATAACAGTACTTTCTGAAACTTTAGTGACACCTCATAAATATTGGCCTTCCCTGGCCAGACAACAACCCTCTCTGAGGCTCTAATGGTCCTCATTATTTCTGATATTGGGGCCAGCAAAAAAAAAAATGTAAACTACCATTAGTGTGATGCTTTCAAAGTTTTGATATCTGTAACCACCCGTTTGTGTAACTTTCTGGGCTATATAGCTGGGCTGTAGGAAAGGTGGGGTTGCTGTCTTGTTCCCGCCATTTTGGGAAGGAGAGGCAGCCCAGCCTGTTGAAATAATAAGCTTGCCTTAATTTGATTTTAATTGGAGTCAGTGGTCTTTTCTTGCATCCTAGTCCAAAATTTTGGAGTTCACCAGTGAGATGACCCTGCCCGAGCAGATCACAAAACCAGACTGCTGAAAATTCTGAAGCTGGCCTTCCCTCCAGGGCACTGGGCTGGAGAACCACTCTAGGGGGTGAACAACTTGAGATGTTCCAAGGCCTTGGAGTGAGCCGTCAGTCTGGGGAGCACTGCAGTGAACCATCACACTAAAACTATTATCAAGCCCCTGGTGGAGGAGGCCTCCATAGGTAAGTGGCGCCTTTATAACATCTGATATCTGGTTAAGGGAGATCTCTTCTGATGACAGAGAGGTGGCCTGGGGAGGCTCACATACACTCCTGTCCAGGACAGTAATGAGAATCATGCTGTCCTCTGTTCTGTTCTGTAGGGAATTCCTCTGGAAGGGTAGAGAGGTGCCGATGGGCACACACACGCTCCTACCATGGAGCTTTAGCAAGATGTTGCATTGCTCCTCTGTTTTTCTGTTTCGGCACCAGGATTCTGTTTTTCTGTGTTTTGTTCTGTGGTCTATATGTTTTTTGTTGTTTGTTTTTGTGCGTTTTTTTGTTTGATTTCTGTGGTAAAATTTTAAGGATATTGGAAGTGAAAAAGGGTAACAAAGCAAGTAAGCCTGACACCCTTTCGACTGTGTTTTAAGGAACTGTGATGAACTTTACCCACCTTTGTTAAGCAGGAAGAAAGAAGCCCCTAGCTGGCTGCCTGGAGCACACCCACTGCACAGGGCAATGCCTGCTGGGGAACGAAGAACTGAGTATATCCCAGGTTAACAAGTGAAACTCTTTAAAATCCCTTGTCCCTCCAGATCATGAGAGTCACAACATTTTGGCAGAGTCCCCTTGTTTTTCCTTTGTTAGCAAAGCAATAAACCTCCATTTTCTTTTTCTCAAAACCCTGTCCTCATTATTAAATTAGCATTAATTTGCTTCAGGGTCAGAAACCGAACTTTAAGTTACAAATTTTGATACCCGGCCCCGTCCCAGAACTTTTTGAGAGCTGACGACTGAAATGTTAGGAGACGGAGCATGCTTGGAGTGGACCCAAAACAGAAGAGCTAATCCTGTAAGTAAAAGGAGGGACTGAGGCACCCCAGCAACTGCCAAAGCCCTGTTGATAAAGGGAATTCCCTCCTTCCTTCCCTGCACTGTAAGCATTATGACACCTCTGTCTTCTTTTAAAAGAGAAAAATAAAAAGGGGACACTAAATGCAGTAAAGTCACCATGGAGACCCTTGATTTTACATTTCAGGTAGCTTCTCTGTGAAAACATCTGGTCCCCTTGTGGGGACATCTGTGGTGCCACTGGTGCAGGAGATTTTTCTCTTATCTGCTCTGTTTTAAAGGCTTCTGTCTGTCAGCCATATTCTGGAGTTCCTTTCTGTCTGTCTTGTGCCTTTGTTTTTGGCCCTTTAAGACATGTGCAATAATGTGTTTATATTATAAATTGTTTCTTGAGAATGATCTTAGCTGAATGTGTGTCTAAATGATGATGTTTTATTGTAAAAATCTGGTATCTGAATGCATTTTTCGAAGCATTGCACAATATTGCAGTTAAAAGTCGGGTTTAGGTAATTGTTTAGTTTTTGATTTCAGATAATTCATGCCAGAGAACTTAAATACTTAGGATGGAAAACTAAAGAACTCTACTTCCAAGTTGGCAAGTAACTTCCCAATCATGCAGTCTTTTTTTCTCCAATTTTGAATTGGGTAGCCTGGGAAAATGTCACTGTGTTTACCAGTGCATTAATTTGGACAAGGATAGTAAATCATAGTATGATATCTGTTGACAAAACAAGATGTAAAGATATAAAATTTTGTGAATTGTATCTTAAACTTGTAGCATAATTTTCAACATCCTAACCAGAAAATTATGGTTAAAATGCCTTAGGCCTGAGGTGTCTGCTCAGAATAGCAGTTTTTTCCTGCTCCTTCCAGACCTCAGCCAGGACTTCTGTTGAAATGCAAATGAAAGTCTCCTGTAAGCTCAGTAGGAGACTGATCTGAGGCCTAAGGGAAAAAAATGGTAAATTGTATGGTATTTACTAATTACCGGCCAGTCATTTTTTCTAGAACTCATAATTTTTTCTTAGATTCTTTTTTTTTTTGAGTTTATGATTTTGATCCTACAGACCTAGGTTAATGTTTTTCTGATCAGTTTTATCTTTGACCAACTGTGGAGTTTTAAAAACATTGCAATGGTGATTTCACCTGTGAAAAGCTACAAGGCCTTCACTATTATTAGGTGTGCACACTTTTGTTATTTGTTGTATGTCTATATATATATAAATATATATATATATATATATATATATATATATATATATATATATATATATATATACATATGTCCGTATATCATTCAAATGATACACAAATTAACATATATGAGGAGCATCCATATAAAAAAGCGCTCATAAAAACAAATTTTAAAAAGTGGACCACAGATCTTTAATTCACGTGGTTTAAATGTTTCAGTTTAGATTGGATAAACAGACAAATATAAATGTCTTCAAATTTATGCCTATAAGTTTTTCTAGGTGTTCAAAAATCTAATAAAATATTATTGTCTACCAAAGGTCTATATGACTTTGTTCTAGGCCTTTTCCTTCAACCAAAAAATGGTTTACACTGTTCAATACATTTGTCTAATATTTTGATTAAAAAGTAAAGTAAATTTGATTTGGATTTACTCATTCATGAGTGTTTTTGTTTGATATCTGATTGATATACTAAGGTCTATCAATTTTTAGTACAAAATCTGTATAAAATGTTTACAATCTTATACAGACTTTCTACTAAAGTCTGTGTAAGATTGTAAAAATTAGTCATGTGTTAAAGAGACAAAAATTTCTTAAAACATAAGATTACTCATAACATTGTGTTTATTAAGTTTTATTTTTTCCAGAGCAAGCAACCATAAAAATTAAACAACTGTTTAAAACAGAACTGTTATTTTAGAGCACTGTACTGCCATTTCTTTAAAAGATAAACTTGGTTAATGTAGAAACATCAATGTAACTGTGATGCTATTAATGTGCTCATATCTTCCAGTTATACAACTCGATAAGGTAGAAACTTTAAAAGAGCATTATATCAAGCTGGTGTTCTGAAGTTGTATGGTAAATAAAATATATATTGGGGATTTATTTACCTGTTATCAATAAGATATGTAAAGTTTTATGTTACACTTTACATTGTGCAACAATTTAAATGTATTTTTAAATTAATGAGAGCCTAATCTATTTGAATGTTAAAAACATTCAGCCATTCTTTAATTCATGTTTCAAAAGTGATATTATATGATGTTAGCTAATGTTCATGTGACCTCAAACAATTTATGTAAACTTTGTAAAAGGATATTAAAAAACGAAGATCAGCTTTAGAACTAAAACACTTAAGACTTATAAAGAGCCCTGTCTTACCTGAGATAAGGCTCTGTGTCCCATCTTACTACATGTGAGAATGACTACGAAAGCAGTAGGTCAGATTTTATTTCATTTAAAGTTATGTTCAAAAGTTTTGTTTTTTTCTTTTTTTTTTTCTCTCAAGTTTACTAGGATCTCAAACAGGGAATATAAAGTATAACTCAAACAAAAAATTCAGGGTAGCATTACATTAACTAAGTATTTTTACTCTTGTTAAAAAATTTTGTTTTTTAATTTGCTTATAAGTGATCTAAAGATTCCCTGTTGGTGTTTTAACTATGGCTGGAATCTTTCAGAATAAAATCTTGTGATATCCTGGCTTAGATTCCCAGTGCTCTGTGTAAAGTCACCCTGGGCCAAGATCTCAGATTCCAATGGTGAATCTCATGTGTGGCCTCCTGAAATCCCAACACAATTCATGGCAATACTTCTCTGAGGTCAGTTACACAACTCAGTCTCTAAGGGGAATCACAACAGAGTTCAAGCCCAGGTGGACCCAGGCATCTCTTCAAATTGCCACACAAATGATTACAATTAAAACCAAAACACTCTCACATGGCCCTCTTCATCTTTTTATATAGACACTAATCATAACCTCTAGCTGGAGGTTTCCATGAGGGGCACAGCCCAAGACAGTGTCAAAAATAATCTCCCTTGTCCCTCATTTGCCTAAAGTCAGGGTGGCCTGGACAACGTTAGTGTGAACCAGAAGTGATCAAATAGGCCTTCCGTTAATACTACTCCACGTCTCAAATTTGAGGCCTACTGACTGTGGGTTATAGATTTTTAGTGTGAATTGGAGTTATAAGAAAACCCAAGCACCTATTGTCTCCCCTCTGCAGCCCTTTGAAGAACTTATTTGACACAAATGATCCCTATTCTCACTTGATGGAGGTCAGGAATCTTACAGAGGAAGGCGAGAGGCTTCATCCACAATGACTGATCTTTTTTCCATTTAGGTTTTGGATGCCCACATGGGATCTTTCTTTAGATTCATCAGGTGCTGAAAATCTAAACCACAGGCTCACACAGGGCCAAGAGGCTGATTCAGACACATCCATTTCCAAAGCAATGAAGCAAAAAGCCACAGGTGATGCCCATTCATTTCCATTTGAAAACTGTTTTCTTCAGGCTTCCCAAAGGGGTGGCCTGAGGCAAAGACCTTTCTGACATTCAGAGCAACAGAACAATAGGTAATCAAAAGGCCCCAAGCAGGGTTTCTCCACGGAGACTTTCCTTGTTACTCTAATATGTGAGTTTTCTGAGATGCTCGCCATTCCCTTCAGCTATCCAGTACATGGCCATGTCACAGAGCTTGGAGGTGGTACATATCTTGTACAAAAATACATGATACTAATCTTGAGAGTGGCCAGAATTCATGAAAAAATGGAAAATTAGGTAGATAGCAAGTGTTGCCCATGGATAAGGCAAGCCTCAGTCCATTCATTAATTGGAAAGGATGCATGCTGGGAAGCTTTCTACTAGACAGGACACACCCAATGAGCTATTTTTTTTTTCTAATATCCACAAAGAAAAACACAGTGGGATACACAGACATAGAAACAGTCTCCTTGTCAAATGACTTACTGGAAACACTCCACTCCAATCCAAACAAACCTCCTTTTTTACCTATTCTCAGAACATGGAAAAAAACCACAAACACAAACCAACACCCACAAATGCAACTCCTTCCCCCAAGTAGGTCTGTCACTATCTGGAGTGTCCTCTGACTGGTAGGCCATACGATGTTCCCCACAAATGGCCTTTCTGTCTCAGATCTGGTCTCCTTGGTCAACTCTGTGAAGTTGTCAGGAGGCAGTGGTGAGCCAATTCCTGTCCTCTCAGGAAAGACCCCTCTTCAGAGCTTTCTTAGTATTTGGCAACCCTTACATCAGTAGATACCAAGAAAGACTGACTCTGTCCTTAGTAAATCCAAACAAGTGAGCCCACTGCGACTGGGACTTGGACTGGCTCTGGTGCCTGGCTTCCTGGATCACAAAATTCAGAGAGCTCCATCACCAAGGAAATGAGGTGAGGTCACTACCTTCAGGAAATAAATGAGGTCCCTGTCTTGGCCACTACTTTGTCCTAACAGTTGCATCCTAGTGTCTCCTGACATGGAGGCTGCCCTACTTCCTGTGATACTTTCACATGTTAGAATGGTATAGAAACCATAGTCACCTGGGAACAGCTCTCTACACAGGCCTGCTTTGGTCCATCTTCCCTGCATTAAGAATAGAGAGGCTGACTCAGACACATCCTTTCATCCTGACCATGTTGTTTGCCATGTAATATGACTTTTGTTCTCTCAGGTCTTTCATAGCTGCCTACATCTTCTCCAGGGATTATTTCTGCATGGATTTTGAGGTACTCAGCAGGTGGAAGATCTCCTAACTTCCTGTATTGTAATATCAACTTTATCCCTGCTCTTCTGTAAAGTGAGATTGAGGGAACATTGTATGGTTAGGGTTAATAGCATTGTTCCATTTGGCTTAGGAATCATTCTGCTGGATGAATAATGGTATTGGGAACCAGCAATATTTATAAGAATATAGAGGTAAAATATAAGTATGAAAACAGAAATCTAGGTATATTTGAAGCCCAGAAGAGTTTGGGCTCTTGATTGGGATCCTTAGCTTGAGTAATGTTTTGCACCGAGGTCGATGCAAATCGATATACAATGGCATAAGACCCTGTACCTCAGATGATTGAATGTAGAAGAGAACATCCAGTGAAAAAGGGATAGTGTGTAGGATTAGAAAGATAGTCAGTAGGTTTAGGAGGAAGAGTGAGTCTAGGATTTGGACCAAAAGTTCTTTAGCAATAGGTTTCGGTTAGAGAGTAAATATAAATGGCACCATATGTGAAAAGTTGGGCACAATGATGAACTGGGAAAAATATGTAGGAAGGCAGACATCAATAGAGACATTAGGAAATCAGGCAAAGTATAACGTGAGTGATAAGATTTGACATTTTCAACAGGGTTGAGGTTGAATACATAATGTTAAAAAGAAACAAAAATGTAGTCACCAATTGGATTGACATTTGAGAGCATTAGGCAAACTGGACATGATGTTTTTAGTAATCCATGTTCACATTCCATTGAGGCTTTATTGCAATCATAATGGTGACCTTTGCATTTTGTGTCCAGAATATTACTGTGATAATATGTATATGTAGATCAGGTGACATGAGTATTTCTTCCACCTTTTCTGGGAGCAATATTTTGAAAACATATAAATTAGTACTGGGGATACTAAGAGGTTTACCCTGTGTTGATGAATATAGAGATGATGCATTAATAGACCATACTGTGAAAAAATTATGTGACTGGTTCCAAATTTACATAATGCATTGTTTTAATATCTGAAAATATAGACGAAATCATATATTGATATACGTACATTCATTCCAACAAGTTATATATCTAATGGTATTATTAGGGTTACTGTTTATCATGAATAGTGTGTGAGTTTTGCTTCAAAAATGATAATGGAATCGAAAATAATGTGTTTAGAAAGAAGTCTAGTGAAAAGACCAGTCAAGAAACATGGAGGAATATATGTGTTCCGAAGGAGGAAGTGATTGAAAGTAAACCAAATATTTATAAATTTGTGAACTTGTGAATGAAAGGATATATTTTATGATGTCCATAAACTGAATAAATAATAACGTACCAAGTTTGAATAAAAATGAACTTTAAAAAACACATCATATCCAATAGGAATGTATTTACATTGATGTTAAACTTGGTCAGTTAGTCTAGAAATATTAGGATTTGTAAGAACCCTTCCCTGAATTTAGTTTTCAGTACTAGGAAACAAATATGTATTTCAGTGGATGTATATTTCTGAGAATAAACTTGTTAAAAGTTGATTATAAATCCACATATATGAATATGAATGAATTCAGGTGGTGTATAAGAAGACATATATTTCATATTTTGGAAAATCTGGAGACTATATATGTATATATATATATATATATATATATATATATATATATATATATAGAGAGAGAGAGAGAGAGAGAGAGAGAGAGAGAGACAAACACACACACATTTTTAATGTCGCAATATATATGTCAATCGAAATTCATCATGAAAAATAACTCATCCACATATCCCAAAATATTCATTTTACTGAACATGGATGTATGTATAATGTTGTTCATCTAGGAAGCTCACCCATGGGTTGAATTTTCTGTACCAACAGCGTTTAGGAGGAGTGATCTCTTCTCACAAATAGTATCTGCCAAGTCAGCCACTTTACAAGAATGTACGTGTGAAACCAGGTAGGATTCTATTTGTGCATATAAAAATACATGTGCTTAATAGGCTACAGAGAAAGGGAGACAGGAATTCATATATTTCTTAACTTTAAAACACATGGAATAGTGTGTAGTGTCCCTCTTTATCCCTTTTGATTAACTTTGGCTTAAAAAAAAGAATTTTATTGAGAATTTTTGTATATATCTTTGTCAGGAATATTGCTCTGAAGTTTTCTTTCCTTGATGTGTCTTTGTCTGATTTTGGTATGTGAGTGATAATAGCCTCATGGAATGAGTTTGGAGGAGTTCCATCCTTTTCTATTTTATGGAATAATTTGAGGAGTATTGTGATGAATGCTTCTTTGAAGGTCTTGTAGAACATGGCTGAGAATCTGTCTGTTCCTGGGCTTTGCTTGATTGGTAGGCTGTTGACAGCAACTTCTATTTCATTGCTTGAAATTGATTTGTTTAAATTGTTCACGTCCTACTAATTAAGTTTGGGTATATCTCTAAAATTTTATTGATGTCATCATGGTATTTTAATTTATTAGACTATAAATTTTCAAATTAGTTTTCAATTATTCTCTGTATTTTAGTTGTGTACTCTGTAAAAGTTCCTTTATGATCCTTAATTTTAGTAATTTGAGGTTTTTTTTTTCTTCATTAGCTTGGTTAAGGAAGTGTCAATTTTATTTATTTTTCGAAGATTAAATTTTGTGTTGTGTCAAAAAAAATAACACATGGAAAATTATTTCAATAAATTGAATAGATTTATAACTCCTACCTTATATTATGCAAAAGGCAAGTCCAACTATACACCATGTCTCTTCTGAAATGCTTGTATATATTCTGTTTGGGTTCTTTTTCTCCATTATATTAGTATTAGTGGTAAGAGTCTCGTAGGGTATATGAATGTTTCTGAGAATAATCTTGTGAAAAGATAATTATAAATCCACATTCATGAATATGAAAAATTTAGGAAGTGCAAAATAAGACACATATATTTCATATTTTGAAAAATTTGGAGAGTATATCTATATTAATATCTATATATCTATATATCTATATCTATATCTATATCTATATATATATATATATACACACACACACACACACACACACACACACACAACACTCACAGATATTAAAAAGTACCAATATAAATGCCAATCGAAATTCATCAGTAAATATATATCATCCACAAATGCAAAAAATATTTATTTTACTGAACATGAGTTTATATATAATGTTTTTCTAATAGGACGCTCTCCTATAGGTTGAATTTTCATTTCCAAAAGCATTTAGGAGGAGTGAACTCTTCT